>NC_143440.1:31076875-31443750 GCF_987193195.1 Phasianus colchicus | reverse complement strand
AAGTAATACAGATATAAGATATAAACTCTTTTCAAGTATTGAAAGGCTAACCTTAAAGTCTTCCCAGAGCCTTCTCTTCCACAGGTCAGACAAGCCCAGCTCCCTCAGCCCATCTTCACAGGAGAGGTGCTGCCACCCTCTGATCACCTTTGTGGCCCTTCTTCTTTGGGTCTGCTCCAACAGCTCTGTCTTTCTTGTGCTGGAACATGAGAACATTCCAATATTGCTGAACAAGAGGTGATCGCAAAATCTTAAGACTTCACAGAATAAAACTAACTCTATGAACTTCTTAACTGAACCAAGAAACAAGTGAAGAGGATGGTTTATAACCTGAGCTATAAGTCTGTTACAAAGAGGTCGTTCTACCATAGAACCTCTTACTCGAACAACCAACTGAATAGTAAATATGTTGGAACTAGGTGTATAATATAAATATTATTTAATTCCTTCATGTGTTGTGGGAAAGATTTGTCAATAAATTGTATGCTAGAGGCAGGTGAGTAAGATCCAATTTTTAAGTATTTCTCATGACCCTTCATCTTAGAGAGACAAACAACTTACATGAGAAAAGCAATACTAGATAGATGCATAGAAAGAATAAGTGCAAATTATTTGTCTCTTGTTACATCTCCTGCATTGCCTTGAAACTAATGAGAAACAGTTCCACGTTAATAACGTTTTACCAGTTACTACTATAAAAGCAGTATACTGTGTCAGAAGGGAAGGCAGGTAAAGAAGATAAGGGACTACATAAAAGAGAACTAAGGAAACAAGCATATGTTTTTAGCTCATCAACTGTATTTTCCAAATTTGTTAATGTAGGATGGAATTTCTCAATAAGTAGCTATAGAATGCAGGCACATTTATGTTACAAAAAACAGCTCTTAAAACAATTCCACAGGAAGTCTTTATTCTTATCTAAGCCATACAAATTTCAGTGTAACTGAGAACTGAGATGAAAAACCCATGAATAAAAGTATGCTATAACAAAAAAATAAAAGAGTAACTACAGTTGAAATGCTTCCAACAAATAATACTCTCTCAAGGATCTTTGAGAAATACAGTGCATGAATACTAAGAGTTTTAAAAACATTATGCAGTAATTAGCCAGATTAATAACATCACACAAAGGTGCAACAATAGAAGGACCAGCACAATAAAAAGGTGCTATAAACAAAGGAAAGAAAGTTGCTTACCTGTATCAGAAGGTTCTAAGTTTGTGTTGCAAAGAAAAGCTTCACCAAGAAGGATCCTCCAGAAAAAGAACCTTTCCTACTGGGAGTCAGCCCTTAAATGAGATCAAAGACAGGTGCAGCCAGGCTCCACCCCTTCCAGTCGCACGGGTGAATTGCTTTCACCTGTGCTCTCGGAGCTGAGCTGGTCTTTTCCCCAGCTGCTCAATCAGTGCTTCAGGCCGTGACTCAGCAGTTCCCACATACACTGATAATATTCAAAAAGTTTTGCAACTAAAAAAAAAAAAAATCTTTTATTTTTTTTAGATGTATTGAAATTGGAGGGAAGAGTACTTTCATTGTACAAGTGGCTAACAATTTCAAGCCTCCTATAAAGATAATACTAATTTCTCATTTAAAATAAATCAAGAAACAAGGAAATGAAAGTACAAGGGCTATTCTGAAAGCAATGTTTCTTATTTATGTTGGCCCATGACATCAGAGGTAGATACTGATGATATGGTAGTAGAGGATGAGCGTTCCTACCAATATTCCATTACATTTTGTTGCTGTGTGACAGATGGCAGCAGAAGGACAGTCTGACAAAATGGCATCTGACATGGAAGTGTGTATGAAGCAACAGTATGGAAACTAATTCCTATCATGTGGGAAAAAATTGCACCCACTGACATTCATCAATGCTTGCTGAATGCTTACAGAGACCAAACAGTGGATGTGAGCACAGTGAGAAAGTGGGTGATGTGTTTCAGCAGTGACAACTGTGATAGTGGGTCATCTCCTCTGGTGCAGATCTTTATGAGCATGGCATTCAGAGGCTTGTTCATCACTATCAAAAATACACAGCTAATGGTGGCAACTATGTTGAAAACCAGTGTTTTGTAGTTGATAAGGTGCTCAATCAAATAATGTCATTGTGCTCTTTGTATCTATTGTAGTTTCTATGTAAACAAAATAGGAGGCATTACTTTCAGAGTGACCTATATACACTATCCTTCTACTAACACAAAAGTAGTTGCTTTTATACGTACAGATACAGACAACAAGAGAGCCATGCAGATTACCAGCAGTCTTAGGAATGTAAACTAAAATCCATGAATCTTAATCTCCTTTTGCTAAAGCAAAAATTCATCTTCTAAGGATTATATTTTAAAAGTAAACTCAAAGGAAACAGTTTATGTAAAAATAATCTAATGAAGAGTTACAACAATCTAGGAACTTGTATGTCTACTGATGTCCACCAAAATGTTTTCAAACCCAGTAAAGGATTTTTGGAATTTTCATGTAGTCAGCTTGATATGCAGTCTAATGAAAAATGAATCATGTATATAAAGTACATTAGCAAATGCAGAAGACAAAATATAGCTCCTGCTGAAGAACTTAGCCATGACCTGTTTGTCACAGCTCTCCTGAAGCTGTTCATCTCAGGATCCAGAGGAGCAGCTGAAGGGTGCACACATCACCAGATAAATAGGTAGTAGAAATATGTGCATAACAACCTCAATATCATTGTTAATATTGCAACTTTCCTGTA
The DNA here is from genome assembly GCF_987193195.1 of Phasianus colchicus. NCBI lineage: Eukaryota > Metazoa > Chordata > Aves > Galliformes > Phasianidae > Phasianus > Phasianus colchicus. Next base: position 31,441,026 of record NC_143440.1, on the reverse strand, counting down.
ATACTAATACTTTTTACTTATTTTTCTGAAATTACTAGATCTAAACTAGCAGTAATTCTCTGAATAGTGTTAAGAATTCAATTACAGTAGCAGTAGTTCAAATTTTATTAATTACATGTAACATGTGCTTCTTTCTTGCGTATAGCAGGACTTCGAGAGTAATAGTATCAGATTTAAGTCTTCCTTCTTGAGTTTAAAATAAATCAGTCATTAGAAGATGTATGGGAACTGCTGAGTCACGACCTGAACCACTGATTGAGCACCTGGGGAAAGGACCATGTCAGACCTGAGAGCACAGGTGAAGGCAATTCACCTGTGTGACTGGAAGGGGTGGAGCCTGGCTGTACCTCTCTTAGATCTCATTTAAAAAGGCTGACTGCCACCAGGCAAGGATCTCTTTCTGTGGATCCCTTCTTGGTAAAGCTTTTCATTGTGATCCTAGGCTTTTCTGATACAGGTGAGCAATCTTCTTCCCTTCATTTATAGCACTTTTCTATTGTACTAATTTTTTCTATTGTACTGATTCTTCCATCATTATATCCCTGGTGTAATTCCTCTCCTATTGATCTGTCCACTTGTTACAGAAAGTATTTACGTTTTTAGACTAACAGCTGAAACTTTGTATATAAACATTCTTTTCAAAGACAAATGACTTGGCTGCATTTTTAAGTAACCTCCAAAGAGAATAAACTACTAGAGAAAATAACATGAAAATAACATAAATGAAAGAAAAAAAACACTTTTATTAAAACACTTTTATTAAATGAATTTGTTGGAAATATCATCTAGAGAAAATATTTTTCATAATGTTCTACCTACATTATAAAGCTTAACACTCCCAAGATGTGTAAAATTGTTATACTAACTCAGCTTTCAAAGACTCATGGAACTTCAGTGTTTGCTTGTTAACATACTGAGCAGTTATAAATGCAATAACAAGACTATAACATTAATTCCTTCATCCAAGTCCCATCAATAACTCAAACATGTTGTTTTATACATGAATGAACCCAATCCACAATAGCATAAAAGAAATGTAAGCCAAATGCGACAGAAGTTTAGAAACACTTGCATCCCTCAAGATTCCATACGTACATCCAGCAAAAAAGTCAGAAAATACTTTTGTTAATGAGTTATCTACTATATATATGACTACTTTTGATTGACAAATTGAAAGCTTTAACTTCTACAGTGCTGTAGTAGCTTACCTTTCATGTCCTTTTTCTCCTCAGTGTTCATTTATCTCCTGAGTGGTTTATTTTTTTTTTGTCTTCATTGTCATAAGTACAAGTACATCTGTATGTCTCAACCACTGTCCTGTTTCATAATACAATAAATACTTACTGTCAGTGTTTGTTGAAATGTGAAAGATCAACCATAGAACAACAAGAGTTTGTCATTTTAGTGTTTGTTCTTACTATTTTTCAAGTAAGAAGAACTTCCATACAAAGAAAACATAGCAGATGTATCTTTTACAATCACTATCTTCAGAACATGAAGGTCTATGTGAGTAGTGGACATCAAGGCTTTGTGCTAGTAGAAGGAAGCACTATCTTAGCTAGCGCAGGGTACAAATCTCACAGAGACCTATCACATATCATCAAAGACCTCCCAGTAGAAACAGGGAGAGAAATATCGTTCTATAGAGCTTCTTGGAAGGGCAAGAATGGGGAAAAAACAAACAAAAAAAAACCAGACAATCCTTTGCAGTGATTCGTGTGTTTTCAGAGTCCTCCACCTTGTTATAAGTTGCTCTTAGATACCCAGCAGTGGAATATGCTGTCTGCTTAAACCTGCTGGGCAGAGACCTTAATATTTACAGTAATATTCCTCTGTTTTACAATGAACTTTACATTTTGTCCTCTTATTTTACCAGCTCATTGGTCTACTTCACAAAGGTGCAGGTATTATTCTAAATAAATCTTCTCACAAATAAAATACCTACTTCCACCCAGTGAACGTTTACACACTTAATCTGTTTTCTCTCCTATAACCTTTATTTGGCTGCAATCCTGATCCACAACAGTCTGAGCCCAAGTCAGTAGCATTTTAAAAAGCTTTCCCACCTCGGCCCGCGGGTTCGGAGCTCTCCAAACGAGGTCCGCCTGGGCACATCCCAAGGGATGAGAAGCCTCTGCTCTTCCCTCGGGCAGCTCACCGTGGCACCGGCGTTTAGGGAAGCACAGCAGTCGAGTAACCGGGAATTCACTTGTTTTACTACGTGGTCGCCGAGGGCGAACGAATCTGCCTTTCCCAGAGGCGCGGAGCGGTTCTGGCCACACGCCCGGCGGAGTACGCTTCCAGAGCTGCCCCTCCAGCTGCACCCGACAGCCCTGGAAAAGTAACAGCAAGAGCCTTCTGATTAACTGGTACAAGACGCGGAGCCTTCGCCCGCTGAGACAAAGCTGATGCAGCACGTGTTTCGTGAGGGAGCAGCTGGGCAGTGCCCGGGACCAGCCCGGTCCGTTGCCAGCACTCCTGCACGCGCCCCTCCCTCCAGCACCGCCCAGGCGGTCCCTCCCCGCTGCCCCGGGGGCCGCGCGCCCCTCACCGCCCGCGTGCCCCCGCCCCTCTGGCTTAGAGAAGGCGTGCTCTTTCCCGGTCCCTCTCCGTGCTCCCGCTGTAGGAGCCGAAGGGATTACGCTTTCCTGGAAACAAGGAGATGTTTCTTCCGTCGGTTCTCCGAGGCACGCTGCTCCGCCTAGACCACGTGAGTACCGCGCGTTTCCATTCCAGAAGGGTGTTGCGGCGGTTTTTTTTTTCGGACTGGAAAAAAAAAACAACTCGGTGGCTTCAGTTGCAGTACATACAGTGCACGAGAGCCAACGGGCTCGCGCGGCTCGGAACGCGGTGCTGTGCCTGCTGAGCGCGGCGGGGGGTGTCAGCTGTGAGTGGGGGTGGCTGGTAGGCTTCCTGCAGCTGTCCGGGCCTTCTGAGAGCAAATTAACGCGTGTATTAGTGCTTAGAAATGGGTTTTCTTCAGGGTTGTGCAGCAGTGCTTCAGTGAAGAGAGGCGCAAAAAAACAAAAACAAAAACACCACAAAAACATTAAAAAAAGCAAAGCGTGTTTGTACTGCTGAGAACACAGCTTCCAGGTTGTTTCTTTCTCTGAGTCGCTAGATGTAGCTATTTTGACTGTAGAGCTAGATGCAAGTCTGAAGTAAATAAATAAATGAAATAATTTGCTATTAAAACTCACGAAAAACTGAAACTATTTAAAAACTGATTTCTGGAGTATATGAACTTAATCTGAAATTTAAAAATGGGAGTAAGCTTCAGAGTCACTTCAAGTGTTTTGAATGTTTGGGGTAATCATGGAACTTGTGTAGAGCCCTATGTGAGACTGTATCATAATGGGAGTGAGGCACAAATTTGCTAGAGGGCATCAGAACAGAGTTTTAAAATGAAAACAAATGTAGGTCAGACTGCAAATGTTGCTAGGAAATGCTGTAGTGATAGGAGTTCCTTCTGCACTGATACTTACTGTTACTTAAGCTCTGGTTTTGGCTTGCCTATGCTTTATCTAGTGTGCAGTGTCTCTTTGTAACTGATGAAAGTAAATAAATTTGTTTTATTCATATCCAGAATAGGAATGTAAATGGTTAAATTCCACATTTCCAGGATAGTTCAGCCCAGCTGACTATAAATTAATCCAAAGTAGTAGATAAAAGTGCAAGGTTTTTTTTTTGTTGTTGTTGTTTTCTGTTTGTTTTCTGTTTTTTTTTTTTTTTTTTAATTTATTCTCTAGGCATTTCAATGTCTTCCCTTTAGACTTTTGTTCCACTACCTTGGGGATGTTTGAAAGGATTAATTGCATAATTGGTTTCTACGTTCTCCCAAGAGGTCATATCTAATACTTGTAGAATCTTGTTACAAAAGTTAATTAAAGTATCTTGAACACATTTTCATTTGCAGCAACAAAGATTAGATTAATAAGTTAAAAATGTCTGAGCTACAGTTGAGAAATGCATCAGTTACACTTTGTAATCTAAGCCTTGTATTTGGTTAGTAAATGGCGTGTTTAAAGCTGTGGAAAATTAACAACCAAACATGGAAAGAAGAGCAAGTAAACAAGAGAGGTGACATATTAGAATATATGTAAAGAAAAAGTGAGAAGAGCCATTTTTTCTAAACTCAGCAGCAATTACTTATCAACAGACTTATACCATACCAAAAGGCAGCAGAAGTCACTTTCTTCACAGGAGAAATATTTTAGTCCTCAGGTTTTTTTTTATTCGTGGAAAAGGAAAGGAGCATTTTATGTGATTAATAACACTGCACAAATATCTGAAGGCATGAACAAGGCACAGATATTTTGAAAATATCTAGGAAAAAAATTGTTATGGTTACATTATAAGAAAAAAGAATTGGATAAAGTAGAGTTAAGGGTGAATTTGTACTTAAAGGAACTGTGAAATAAAATCTGGCCTATTATTTAGAATAAAGTTCAGTAGTTTAGGGGAATTGTTAAGAAGTGTACTGTTGCTAGAAATCTAAATTACTTGCAGTAATGTGATGAATATAGTGATGAAAAAAGAGACATTCCCAACCACCAAATCAAAGGTTTAATGGGTCTTTTGTCATCATGTCACCTGCAGTGTTTGTCTTGAGTATCTCTGTCAGGTTCTCTCATTCTTTAGTGATTTTTTTCCCCCTACTACGAGTTTTCAGTTTCTGAATTTACTGGGCAGGATTTACGAGATTTACACAGCTGAAATACTGTATCTGCTGCCTTTAAGACAGTTGAAATAAGAATAACAATCTACATGGGTGGTTCAAGGCTTGTGTGCACTTGTTCAACAAGTGTTGCTGGCAGACAGATTCTTTCTTCTGTTATTATAGAAACACAGTTAAAGATAGGTGGAGGAGGAGACCTCTGGTGGAGGAAATTCGCTAAACAACAGTTTTGTTACACTGAAAAATCAGGAGATAAAATACAGTATAAAACAGGATAAGTTAGGTATTTTACAAACCCTAGATATGGATTATATAAAAATTCTGCTGTAAATCTAAGTAGCTATGAGCTTTCCCTGGATTATTGTTAGGCTTTCTTTCTTGTTCTCTTGAAATAGGGCTGTCACAATTTCTGATCCTGGAAGTCCAGAACAAGTTCAGACATGAAATAAAAATAAACCCTGGGAGATACGTTTATGTTAGAGAACATCATATTTTAATGTTAAGAACCAAATATGAATGAGGTTAAATTTCTCTTTTAATATCATATTCTTTTTACTCCTTTTTATCTCAGGTGCCAGGTTAGGTAGTTTCTTGGATAGATGGCAGTTGGATCAGTATTTGAAGATTTGTAACGGAAGTAAATGAAAATGCATGAAGAAATTGAGAAACAAGGGTTAAAAGGATGATCCAAAATAGATCAATGAGGAACACTGCTCCCAGTTCTCCACTGATTTCAGAGTAAAATCATTTATGGAGACCAGAAAGCCTGCCTTGTCCTAAGAGAATAGCTCTGGGCAGCAGACACTGCAGTGCTGTTTCTAGTTCTAAGTAAACACTGCAACTATTGTTAGCATTGATTGTTGTGTGTTTCTTTCCATGACTAAAAAATACCCATTTTCAGAAGCAGTTGAAAGAATGGAAAGAATAAGTTGTGCTTCAAAACCCCTTTATGTGTGTCATTGCAAGATTTTCTATCAAATTTTATGAAACATCAGAAGTGTGGCATTTTTAGGACTATTAAATGATGGTTGGTTGCAAAATGATCAGTAGGGCTAATCCACATGTGGTCACTTTCATCCTTATACCTGAATGATCACTTCAATCAGATTCTTCAGATTATTTTGTTTACAGCATTAGGCAATCGCTTGCAGAAAAAAATAATTCTGTTGAATGATCACAACTGATGATCGCAAACAGCTTCCGCTCTGTGCCTCTGCTGTTAGAGTTCATGACGGGCACTTCATCTGAGCAGCAATAAACAGGAGCCAGGAGGGTGGTGTTCTTTGATGGGAACTGGTCTCTGTCTCGTGAAAATTATTTAGCTGGACGTTTATGCAAAGCTTTATAAAGAAATGCAAAGGGATGAGTAGAAATACCAGCTTTATTTTTGAATGCCTTATAGAATCCATCCTGTAACCTTTGCACATAAACTCTTAGATGTTCTATGTGCGAAGCGCTGTGTGAATGTCAGCTTAGCTCCAGCAGGTGTAGCTGCGCTGCGGGAGCAGACGTGCTTCAGGCAGCGATGGGCGCTGATGGGCACCGCGCCACACCGCTGACCCCTCTGCAACCTGAGAATGCTCCTAGAAACAAATGCAAGAAGGAGGATGTGAAAAGCAAATACAGCGGGAACATAACGATGGGCTGAATTCCTTTTTCTTTTTTTTCTTTCTTTTTTTTTTTTTTTTTCCCCAATATCACATTTTCACATTATGTCTTCTGAGCAGACGAGAGCGAGCAGGAGCCGAACGCTCGAGGTGGCGGCCGTTGGGGGCGCGTGAGGAGAGGTGGGGGCGGGAAATGCGCCCCGCAGGTGCGGTGCTGGGCCGGGCGGGGCAAGTCATGAGGGGCCCCGAACGCGGTGAGAAGGGAAAGAAGTAAAGTGTGCATCTCTCCCTTACCTTCCCTCTATGGTGCACGAGGAGGAGAGAAAACATAAAACAGAGGGAAAAGCTGCGGTAGTAGCAAGATGGTTTTCTCTTAAGGAGTTGTCTGCAGCAGAGATGAAGTATGAAGGAGAAGCAGGCTGCAGTTCTCACAGGTGCTGCAAGTTTTGCAATAACAACAAAGGAAAAAAAAAAAAAAAGGCAAAAAGATGCATTAAAAAGTGCTTGTTTGATAAGAATGTCTCTGAAAAGAGACTCTTTGTTCTTTCCTCCCCAGCTAGGGAGTGGAGCCATCAGTGCGTTCTCTGTGAGAGGACCTCTCCTATGATGATCTTGGAGGTGGTTTCCAACATTGGTGATTCTATGATTCTTTGAAATATTTGAGAAAGTGAGGAGAGAAGATAGGTTGCTTTAAAATGTAGTACCCACAGAGATCTTGGTGGAGATGTGCAGGAGAGATGATAGGGTTACACTGTGAACGAGGAGGTGAAAAAACATGTTTGGGCGAAGCATGGAATGTGATAGAAACAGGGAGCTAAAGGGCCATTTTGTTCACGGGCTGGGAAATTTGACTTCATGTGGGAAGTAAGCAGAATTGTGTACCAAGGAGAGTGCAAATATGGAGGTGAAGATATATTAAAAAAAAAAGAAAAAGGAGGGGCAACAAACCCATAAAACTAGTGAAGGTATTTGACCTTGTTTATGTGAAACTAATGCATCAATGTCTGTCAATAGAAGTAATTGCAATTCTTAGTGAGTTCTCAAGGCTCTCATCAGAGATTTTTGATCTTTCCATGCTTTATTCTTGTAAATAGTTCACAAATGTGCATGCTGCCTAAAAGAGATGATGGATGTGAATAAGACGTGATTGTGAAGCAAGGGATATTCTTCTCTGTTAAGATAGCTCTTACAAAAGTCTAGTCAAGAAATGTGATCAAATTCTTCATTGAGCTGAATGCCTGATTGCAACACTGTTTTTTCTGTGCCAAGATATAACACCCGTGGTGTCCACAATCACTTTTATCTTTCCAAGAGTCACATTTAAAAATACACATTCATTAGGTGTTTCATTTCTTATTAATACTCTATTAGTCTACATTCATAAATCTTACCAACTGGTTACTTTATGGCAATTTTATGTTTGCTACCTCTTTTACAACTAGGAAGCCAGGATTATGTAAGAATGTTTTGAAATTATTTCTAAACTTCAAATACATCTATTCTTATATCTATTCTAGTGTTTTGAAATATATACTGTGTTTTTTTTTTTTCCTTGTGCTTTGCTTTTACCTATGTTTTACATTTTATCATAAAACATCTATATTACTTTCACTGGGAACAAAAAAGTGGCCACTAAATGCACATGTTGGCAAATTTACAAATTCTGAGAAAAAGTGGGGAAAAAATTGTGAAAAGTAATTATTTTTTTTTTTTAAAGAAAAACAAAGACTCAGTACCAAAGTTCTCAACATCATAGACTATGTTAAAAATGTATTGGATAACCTATAATTAACTTGTAAATAAAAAATTATAGGTTAAAATAACGTAGCGATTACGCTTAGTAGCTTGTCTTACAAGCATTATTTTCTTATACCACTAGGTGGCAATCCAGCACAAACTTTTGAAGATCAGTAAGAGGGGAAAAAGGACAAAGGTATTTTATATTTCAGTACTTTTTTTTTTCTAGTTTTGCTACCATGTTTCTCTTTCTAACAATAATAGAATTATCTGTGTGCTCAGGTTCCACAAGATTAATTTCTGAAAGGACAGGAAAAATTTAGATGACGTTTAGGAATTTGTGTAATTAAAAATACAAACAAACAAAAAAAAAAACCCGCTAACTGTTCTCCCATTAAATTACTCTTAAGAAACTTCTGATGGATATATTTCTCATCTTGACTACTTAAGATCTTGTATTATCCACTCTTAGTTGTACTGAATTCCTTTAAAAGAAACTAAAAAACTGGAATGTGTTAAGAGCAAGTTCACAGGAAAAAAGAATCCAAAAGCTTTTTCTACTGTGACTGGAATGTTAACTTACACTAAGATCTGATGTTTGTGTGCTGGATGAGTAGTTGACTGCCTCACTGCATAGCCTAAAAACATCCAGCATAGCAGATTTGAAAACTGAGGTTTTTTTTGTGAAGGAAGTAACGTTCTTCCTCTTAATGGCTTTTTAACATTGTTTCTATACATATTTTTGTATTTAAGTGGAGCGTATGGTATGCAGAGAGTTTGGTATTGAAGGACCCTGGAGAGATTATGTGGTGCTGTCTGCATGCTTTAGATACAAAGAACGTTGACTGAGAATGAATAATAATTCATCGAGATTTAAATATATTTCTGATATTTTAACATAAATGGTTGTGAAAAGGAAACATCCTATTGCAATGTCTTGTGATCAAGCAGTTTGTATTTCTATTTGAACTGAACAGAACATTTTGTAAGTAAAGCAATAATTGTCTAATGTTAAGCAAAAATGTTCCTATATTAAGTTTCTAGTAGAATCTCAAAATCATGATTTCTTTTCCCCCCTAGAATCAAAGTTAGGAATAACCAAGGACATAAAGTGTAACAGGTGAAAATGAAATAAGTGAACTTTGATGTAGCTGTAAATAACCTAGGTTTTCAATCATATTCTAATAGAGTACTTATATATATATATATAATTTATTTATTTTTGCAACATGCGCTGCCATTTAAAAAAGTACAGCAATACTAACTCAAAAAAAAAAAAAAAAAATTGATGATAAAGGGTCGAATTTCTGACTTGAGTTTTAAACATCCAGTCCTACAGTTTCTTTTAAAATACAGAGAGCTTATAGATGCCTGGATCCTTTTCTTTCTTGCTCACCTTTGTTGCTGGAAAAAGACCAAACCTCACAACACTACAGTTTTATCATTGTGTTATTTTGTTACTATTCAATGAACTCTGTAGTATCAGACCTTGTGAATTTTTTTAATGTGCTTAAAATTGTACTCCAAAAGTCTTAATACTCTTGAAATGCTTGGCAAAGAACCAAACTAGTTGATTCTGACCAGAAAACAAAATGTATATAGTGAACCTGTAAGTTGGTGCAGAGAACCTTTGAAAGTAGGTTTTAGCTTTTAGATCTGTTATTGTCAGTGGAACATACAGCTTTGATTTCATACTCAACAGTTAGTCAGGTAACTGATGTTTTAACCTCCACTTCTGAAGTTGTCACGTTGCATGTATTTACCATTAGAGTTTTTGTAAATATCTTCTAATATAATCTTGAATGGTGTAAGTCAATATTTTGAAAGGTAAAATATACACTGGAAAAAAAAAAAAAAAAGTGATTTAGATTCATTTAGGTTGTTTGCGCTTTTATAAACTTTTGTGTTGCCAGGCTACTGCTGCTGTAAAAGTTTCAAACGTTGAATTGTTTGGTGGCAGCAACAATGAATTCTGCTGAAAGTTAACTTAAAGTCGGGAACTCATGTGAAGAGTTAGCTTGAATGTGCAGGAAGAAGGAACTTCCATGTGTTATAAAATAAGCACACGGTATGCTTGTGCTGAAAACAGAAAACAGCTTTCTCTTAAATTGTCTTGTTCTTTTAAACTTCATAGATGAGTTACTTTTTAACAACTTTAAAGTGCAAGAAACTGTCCAGAATGTGTTCAGCATTAAAAGTACTGAAATATATGTTTAAAAATGATCAACACAAATATGTTATCATAAAATACATAATGATTCCAACTCAGTTTGTTTGACCTTTGCAGCTTTCTTGGTGGAATACTCCACCTCACAGTCATCTCCAATAACGCAGAGTCACTGTATATCTACACGCTGTGTGTGATGTGTAACCCTTTTGGATTGATTTACTGCAGTGGCCTGAGATAATTTTCTTTTAGTCATGACTTCAGTTAATCAACTCCTTTTTTTCTTTTTTTTCTTCTCTTTTTTTCCCCCTCTTTTATAGACAGATTTTTAAAGACAGGTTGGTATTAGGAAGTTAAAAATGTGAAGCATTATACTTCATGTAAATAGGACTTCTGATTAGATGTAGATCCACAAACAGCCAAATTTCAATCACAGAACAATGGGGAAATCCTGGAAAAAAAACCACAGTTATGTCTTGAGAAGATGTAAATTTCATTAAGCTGTAGCAGTTAAATATTTTTCTTGTTAGAAGTGTAGGCATAGCACCAAGCAGAATAAAGTCCTAAGAAATAAAAGAGCTATTAAATATCTTTCAAGTTTTCTTGATGATTTTTTTGAAAAAATCTAGCTAAAATATTTTGTTTTCTGGGTCAAGTAATTATTTCCCAAAATAATGTACAGGCTGCTTTGTAAAACTAAGTACCAACTGAAGAAAAAGAAGGACTTACAAAAAGAAAAACCTGCAGATCAATTTTGACATGAGCCAAGATTTCAGATGTCTGATATATCCTCTACATGTTACAGTGCTGGAGGTATTCTTAGCATTCATTTTTTTGCATATGCTTTGTCTTTTGTTTAGAAATACAAAGTGAGATCCTAGCATGTTGATGTATGTACTTAAATAAATACATTAACCTCTGTAGCTATGTTATTAGAAGTTCCAGACATAGGTATTTATTTTACCTGATGTAAATATAGTAATATTTTTACTCTAGAAGTATATCAAAGTTTCATAGGAACCATTTTGGACAGAATACTAAGATATAGAGAAAAACACTTTAAAAGTTGCATATTTTCTCCTTTCAGCTTGATTCAGGTAGGTTAATCTCAGCTCTGCATGTTCAGAATTTTCTCTCTGAAAGTCTTACTTTCATAAATAAAATCAAACTTCATCAGCAGATGTATTGAATTAAGTTGATTTCTATTTGTGAAGGAACACTATTCTGTGTGTGTGTGTGAACATTTGTAATGAATCTTTTGACTAGCACTTATTTTCTCAGTGTGTTGAGTTTTCCTTGTTTATAATCTTTTGAAGAGAAGTAGCACGCCTTACAGGGTGTTTCCTTAAGGCTTCACTGAAAAGCTCTCCTTACATATGTGGACTGTGCTATGTGATACATGTATCAAATCCGTGTAAATATTTGGGTAAGCACATATCATCAGTAGTCCCTTCTCTCTACCTAATCTGTTTTTCAGTATAGACTGAAGTGTCAAGTGGCTTGCTTTGGCTTTAGGAAGTTTTCAGTAGACTTCAGATTGAATTTTTCTGGGGTAACTATATAATTAGTCTTTAGAGGATCTCTTGAGTTTTGCCCTTTTTGTTTATGAGGAAAGAGGAGAAAACAGTAATTCAACAATAACTGGAATCTAAATGAAAAAAAAACAAAAAAAAACAACACAACGAAAACATTCAGAGCAGCAACCAAATCGGTTTTCTGACACATATGTTTTGAAAAATATTTTTCTGCCACACTGCCCCTGACTTGCACAAGACTATCTGAGTTGTGTGCTTACAGCAGAAAAAAAATGATGGGGTAGAGGAATAGATGGACTGTCAGGGCTTTGGCTTGCCTGACTTGCTGTGTCACATGGAAGCTTTGGAGTTGCTTCTGTTGCCAAGTAATGTGATCATCATTATTTTTTGACAGGGTTTCTCAGGGTGGTGAGAGAGAGTGAAACATTTTTCAAAGTGTTTTGCCTGTTGAAGAAGATAAACTGTTGAGCATCTTGTGGTTTAGCTTGTGTCTGTGTTAATTTATATCAGGGAAAAATCACAATACTATTTTTGGTGGTACGGGCAATGTGTGCTGGGTCCCGTGTCTGAAGAACAGTTGCATGCGAGTGTATTTGTGTGTGGACAAAGTGTTACCTACTTCCATTTTTCTGCTGTGAAACTTTTGTCTTTTGCCAAGAAAGTTATTCTCCCACTACCTTAATGCCTCAGTTTTTCATTTGTAAAACAAAACCATGATGTTACTCAGAAAAGGATTGTGTGCATACAGTATTCTTTGCAAAAGCACATACTGATGTCAAATATGGGCGTCACAAATTTTGGGTACGGATTGTGTGAGTAGGCTGTGTTTGCAGCCTTGTCATGAAATGTAAGATCATATACTGAATTGGCTGGTTAGATCTTCATTAATACTCTTATCTCTTGTTTCCTTGCTTCCTTTCTTTTCTTCCTCCCTTTACTCTACTATATTTGGTACTAGAGCTGCTATGTGCTTTTTTCCCCCTTGCTGATTTACTAATGTTGAATCATTTTCATTAATAACAAATTAAAGTCAAGTTAAATAATGGATAACAGTTATTTCAAGTTGCATTTTAACGTGTGCTGGGCGGGTTTTGAACTGAATTTATACCATCTTCTATGCATATTCACATGCAGTTTTGAAATGCTACAAATAAAATCTTTGTGGTCCATAAGATATTTATCTAAATGCTATTTAAAAAGATAGCAAAAATAACTACACAGTAGGTTCAGATCAGTGAGTTGTTTTAGAAATCAGATTTGCAGCTGCTTATGCAGGGAAGAAAAAAAAAAAAAAAAAGGTAGTTATTGCAAGCAAGCTGAAAACATCTGCTGTCAAAATCAGCTTGTAAAATCAGCATGTCCTATGATGATTTGCATCTTTCTGCTGCACAAATCAGTAAAAAAAAAAAAAACCTGAGTTGCCAAATTTGATACATTTCAGTGCAGAATTGGGTATTCTAGTCTGTGAAAATGGAAGTGTAAGCTCTGCTTTCATTAACAGTTCAGCATTATTGCTGTTGTGTCTAAACTGTATGGGAAATAAAAAATAAATCAAGCCACCACAAGCTAATGATGCATTCAATGCTTCCTGCAATACCTTAACAATAGGGTATTTATTTATTTATATATGTATTTGCCTCTAGGGTAGAGAGTTAAGAGAGAAAAGGAAAGGAATTGCTTGCTATGAGCTGGAAAAGCAGCACAGTTGGTTCTGGCAGTGAGGGGGTTGACTGACAGTCTGCAGTGCAGTGGAGTTTGCTGAGCTCCCTATATGGCTGTGGATTAGCTATATGCTAATACTGATAGGAGAAGAGGAGCTGTACTGAGCGCAGAGAGCTGCCGGTGGAGGCGATCAGAGTCTTAGCAGAGCTGACTCCTCAAGAGCCATGGCTGAAGGGGGTGAAGGAGGGGAAGATGAAATACAGTTCCTACGAACTGTAAGTATCTGCTTTTTATTGGTCATGTATGTATGTGATTTTATGTCTTGTATCTTATTCCTTTTCTGCTGTATTAAAAATAGTGGGTATTTTTCCGTGTTGGGCTTTGCCAAATTGGAGAATTGATTTAGTCAGTGGGGGAAAAAAAAAAGCAAAAATGCAGGCTTTAATAACATCAGGCAATCTCAGTGTGTTCTTCCTTGAATCTGCTCAATAGCCAGTTAGGCATAGGGAGACCTATTTCCGCTGTAATCCCCTATGTCTGAAGCATCCTTGTCAACTTTGTACTTGGGTTTCTAAATGCAGCATGCCAAATATCTGACCTCTGAAACTTCTGTCTAGGTTAGATTTCACTGACATTAACAGAAGCTTTGCAAATAGGAGAGCCTGAAAATGATGAATAATCCAAGCAAGCCCTCGATGACCTCTTCCAATAAACATGCACAGAGAAGCACATTTGTGCATAGGGAATACCAACAGATGTCAAAGTCGGGGCTCTGCAAATATTCTGTGATCTCTTCTCTGCTTAAAAGAGGCTTATTTTAAGAGGACATAAGGATTTATTTGGGAAGGGGTGTTAATTAGTGAAATACCTTTCACTCAGTGTAATTTTCTAAAAGGAGTTCTCACACCATTCTTTCCTATGGCTTTACACAATTCTAGTATGACAACAAATTTGGACTTATAAACAAGTAGTGTTCATACATTAATGTGTAGAAAGAAGATAATGTCCTTTTCATATATCATCTTGTCTCATTCATTATGTTTACCTTGCATGACTAAGAGTGTTTTGTTGTGTAACTAACATGGAAAAAAAATGATATGCGTATTCCTTTCTCTTTCCATATTACCTTCACATTCATCATGAGTAATGTTCCAGAAACTCTCCCCTAGAGTTGATATAACTTTAAATGGATAAGTTTCTAAAATAAAACATGTTAAGTGCCCTAAGTAGGAGATTGCAAGCCTAATTTCTAGGAAGCTGGGAAAATTTATTTCTGGCAATAAAAGGTTGGAGAGTGGTGATAGTTGCTGCTGTTTATACAAACTGTTCAGGTGTGATAAAATGTCATTTGCACTTGTAAACCTTCCCCTCACAGTGTGAGAGAAAATGAATAATCACATGTAGAATCTTATCTACCATTCTTCCCCCTGACTCCACTTTTTAAAGAAGTGTCTGTGTTATGTAGCCTACTAGATTACTGTGCTTGTAAGAGATGGTGCTTTTATCTGAGACTGGAGTTTTAAATGAATATCTTTCATCCTTTCACTTTTTAGGATGTTCCCTTAACTGAAGTCTTTCATAGTGGTGAGGGGAGACACTTTGTCTGTTGGTGGATAGCCTGTGCACTGCATGAGATGGCAATTAATGCTGCTGTGACCCATTGTTATGCTGGTAGAACTCTAACATCCTTCTGTCCAACAGATAAAGTGCTAAATAGAGATTAAAAAAAAAAAAAAAAAAAAAAAAGATAAGCAGCATGTGAGACTATGCAGTAATGTTTATTTCACTTGATGATAGGATGTAGTGGTCTAGATTTCTACCTTGGAGAGCCCCAGCTTCTTTTCTGTGAGTAGCCATATCAGTTACTATTGCCTTATCTCAAGCTTCACCTTCATGAACAAAGGATCACTCATCACAACAATAAATTATTCTTTTCTTACTGTAAATACTGAACGCCTCAGCAATGTAAGCTTTCAATACTTATTACTTACAGCTATTATTGATGCCATGTGTGTACATGTAAACATGAAGTACAGAAACTGTTTAGAATTCTTCCAGGGTCATTACTGATTGATCAGGATCTTCTGCAGATTAAAATATTTCTGGAATTTGAATTGCTAATGAATATTTCCCATACTTGTATAGCTGAGTCTTCTCTGTAAATCACTGACGTTCCAATTCTTTTAGTTTTGAAACTTTAGGAAGAAGTGTTCTAGAGTGTTATAAGGAACATGCTGCTCTCAGAGAAAACTCTGTCATGGTGAGGTATGACAGAAGATTAAATCACTCTTGATCCTAAAAATATCATGGGCTTTTTTTTTTTTTTTTTTTTTTTTTTTAAATAGAGCAGAAGATTAACTCTTAACATGATACTTGTATTCATTTCTAGGGAGCAGTGAACTTGTGGGCATATTAATAAATTCTGATGGCAAGCTTTTCCCTATCACTTTCTGCTGCAAGACATTCCTCTTATTTGATTTATTTGTCAGAAATGAGAATGATAATGAACTTGAGAACTAATTCCAGGGGAGAGGACAGGAACACTTCCGCTGTCATAGTATTAGAGTGTATTTAGTATTCAATTCAGTCCCATTTCTTGTGTAACGTGTGTATGTGTGGTGGTATTACTTAAAAGAATATACTACTAATACATTGTTAATTTCCTTTCTTCTTTTTTGGTTTTCAACTTATCAGCTCAGGATGAATATAAATAAACGTATAAACACTCTTTTTTCCTTATCCCACTACCTTATTGCTTTTGTTCTGAAATCTTCTCTTGTTCCTGTAAAAAGGCTTGGAATTGTTTCTCTAGCTTTTAGTTGGTGGCTTTGGTCTGCATTTGACTGGATATTAAGCGTATTTGAGCATACTTGCATGTCATAAATGTGAGGGCACAAATGTTAAGGGCAAAGCACTTAATACTTGTGCATAGTATGCAATACTGACATCTCTCAGTATGTTACGTTCGTAACATTTGTCCTTTAGGTAAATTTCCTTTACTGTTTATTGCTCCTCTACAGTATGAATGCATGAGAAACTTATGAAGGTAACATTTCTACAGCGATTGTGATAATAGGTATGCTAACCAATGTTGTTTTGATAATAATGTATGGAAAGAACATTGTGATCCCTGGTAATGTGCGTGAGTAACTGTAGAGCATTCTCATTTGAGGCTTTACTTTCTTACTAGGGACTTTACTGTTGTGATAACCTGACAGAGTCCTTTCCACTTTGGAAACAGTTTTCTTGTTCTTTGTCATTCCCACTGCTGCCAAATGAATCAAATATGAGGTGACGCCTTTGAGTATGGATGGCTTTTGTGTTCATCCATCAGAAATACCTGTATTGTCATTTGCCAAAACAGAAAGGATCAGTGGAGGTGCCCCGCTCTCAAAGTATAGGAGCAATTTAAATATACTTGTAATGAAATCTGCCAAAGTCAGGATCTGAACTGTGGTGGTAACATTGCTTAGTAGGTGTATTGCTTTGCTATTTTCCCAAAATCCACTGTATTTCTATTTTCCTATTTCATTTTTCTACTTTTTTTAATACAAATGAATAATTTTTTTTGAGATGCCTTATAGCACATGGACCAAAGTTGTATCTTGCTTTCCACAGGTTTGAAAAGAGTGTTGGTTTGTATGTATACCCTTTTGTTTGCACTTGTGTGTGCCTGACTCTTTGTATAAATTGTTCATAAGTCTGAGTGAAAGAATCCTGTACACTTCTGTCTTCCTGGACTCTTACTTCTTTAACAGCTTATCTCAATGACCTAATTTAAAACATTTTGATAAATGCATCCAGTCATACAAATGTTTATGGAAAGGAATGGGAGATTTTCTGTCACAGACTGCAAGAAGTTATCTGCTATAATTACATAGCAGAATACTGTTTTTATGAAGACCTAAAGTAGAATATTTGAATTAATTTTTTTCAAGATCTAGATTATTTACAGAGATTTACATTAAAAGTTTATAGTTTTTTTATTTCAGTTATATTTTTAATCATTTAGATGTTGTCATTTCTCAGACTTCAGATAATTGGATGGCTTATCCACATTTATATATGAATGCATTTATTTATTATTACATTACCCTCCCCAAGCAATTGGAACAGAAGGTTATCAGAAGTAGTCCACAAGAATTTGCCAAGGGGAAATCACACTTGACCAACCTGGTAACCTTCTGTGATGTTACCACTGGCTGGGCAGGTGGGAGAAGAGCAGTGGATGTTGTGTACATTAATTTCAGCAAGGTGTTTTGCACCATCTCCCACAACAACCTTGTTATGAAACTTAGAAAGTGTGGGATAGATGAGTGGACATTGAAGTGGATTGACAACTGGCTAAATGGCAGAGCTCAGAGGGTGGTTAGCAGCAGCACAGACATTGGATGAAGTCCTGTAACTAGTAATGTTCCCTGCGGGTATGTACTGGGTCCGGTCTTGCTCAACATCTTCACCAAAGTCTGGATGAAAGGATAGAATCCACCCTCAGCGAGTTTGCTGATGATACTAAGCTGGGATGAGTGGCTGGCACACCAGAAGGCTCTACTACCATTCAATAAGACTTGGACAGACTGAAGAGTTGGGCGGGAAAAACCTGATGAGGTTTAACAAGAGCAAGTATAGAGTCTTGCACCTGGGAAAGAGTAACTGCATGCATCGGTTAGGGAAAGACCTGATGTAAAGGATCTCTGTGAAGAACCTGGGTGTTCTGGTGGACAGCAGGTTGGCCATGAGCCAGCAGTGAGCCCTTTTGTCCAAGAAGGCCAATGGTTCCTGGAGTGCATTAAAAAGAGTGAGGCTAGCAGATGGAGGGAGGTGATCTTCCTCCTCTATCCTGTCCTGGTGAAGCCACATTTAGAATACTGTGTCCAGTTATAGACTCCTCAGTTTGAAAAAGACAGGGATCTTGTAAGAGTCAGCGGAAGACTACAAAGGTGACAAAGGGAGTATCTTCTGTATGAGGACAGGCTGTGAGTAACTTGAGTCTGTTCAGCCTTGGGAAAAGAAGACTGAGAGGGATCTGATAAAAATTTTTAAATATATAGAGGGAGGTGAGAGGCAAATGGATGAGGCCAGGCTCTTCTTAGTGGTGTGTAGCAATAGAACAAGGAGCAATGGCCTAAAACTTGAATGAAGGAGGTTCCATACAAAGATGCATAGGAACTTCTTTATGGTAAAGGTTGGCAGAGCACTGGAACAGGTTGCCCAGAGAGGTGGTGAAGTCTCCTTCTACGGAGGTATTCAAGACTCATCTGGAAACCTATCTGTGCAACATATTGTAGGGTACCTGCTTTAGCAGGGGAGTTGGACTCAATGATCTATTGAGGCCCCTTCCAACCCCTGTCATTCTGTGATTTTCTTATTTACATTTCTTGAAAGTGAGGTTATCTGCTGTGCAGATGTTGTAGATGAGGTGGGAAGTTATCTCAGTCTTACAATATGAACTGCCTGAAATGATACAAATTAAGTTTTTTTCAATCATTTTCATCGTTGCCAAATATAAAAATAAAAAGTGATAATATATCATGTCTTCTTACTTCAGGGGTTTAATCTCTGTTTACCTAAAATTAATGCAGCATATAAACAGTTCTTATTTAAATATTCTCAACACACGTTGTTTTTATCAGATCTGTGTACCTAATGATGTATCCCTATTGATAAAACAAAGAACATGTGAAATGGAAGCAACAGTTCGTTTTTAATGGTCCAACATAATAGGCTACTAAAGAGGGGTCACCTCTGCATACTGATATCCTTTTTGAGATCTGTAGCACAAGTCTCTGTGGCTTGATTTGGCAATGCTCACTAGATTAATACTTGGAAAGAAGTACACTGGACAAATGTCCATGTGTCAAACAGTAATGGAGGATCTTTCTAGTGAGAAGTTTGTTTCAGTAGTTAATTAAATACTGGGAAAATATGGAAATTGTTTTCTGAATTACTTATTATTATGTTTATATATGAGCAATATAGAATCTAACAAAGGCTGAGAATACGTTAAGATCAAATTAATGACATTTTCCCAAAGTCTCTTTGGTGGATCTGGCAGTGGTTCTGCATGCTACTTAAACAGCTGAATGTGTTCCATGGTATTGTATTCAAATTAATTAGGACATTTGTCTGATGTCATTGCAGTGTATTTCATGATACAGTTGTTATCTGTTACTCACTTCCTATTACAAGGGGTAAAATGAATGAAAGAATAATCTTGGATAAATCTTCAGTTGCTTCCAAGACCAGATGTGTATTAAGAGCTTAAATGACTTTTTGAATTCATTGTTAATGTATCTGTTTATCTCTGTGCGTTAAATATTCCCATTGTAATTTGTATTGCCAGAATTTCTTAACAACTGTTTAACAGTCTATACTATAAGAATGACAAATAATTAACTTTCTATATATCTCTTCCACTTTTTTTTTTTTTTAAAGCAAGGTATTTCAATTACCTCATTTTTGCTTCTTGAACTTTAGTCTATTACAGGTTTTGCTACTTACAATTATGCTTTTTGGCTTACTGTTCTTCAATTTCTACAATAGAAATCATATATATCATAGAAATTTAACATGAGTGAAGTCTTTGCAAATAGCGTTGCTGTACTATTGAAATTTTGCTTTTACTTCCTGTGTGTTTGCAACAGTATAATTAACTTTGCTCAGTTTGTCACTCTCTGCAAAACTGTTACTTTATTCTTCACTTTTCCTTGCAAAATATCTTGGTAATACTTCACGATTGAGATTGATAACGTGATAGATTTTTCCAGTGCTGACATTGTGCATCATATGCTGTAGTACACTGCAAGCGATTATTTTTGCTTAAATATAAATACAAGATCTGCAATGTTGCAGCCCCTTTATAAGGCAAAATGTGAAGCAAAAAGCTCTGTCATAGTATAAACATGACAATCATGCCTTCATGCTATAGAGAGTCTCTGGTTTCAGCTATGGACATACTAGCTTGATATCTATATCAGAGCTATTCAATTCATTTGTAGCACTTAATTGCTTTTTTTGGGGTGAAATAATCTCATTTAAGCAGATGTTTTGGGCTCCAGGCAAGGAACAGTTCTCTGGGGAAACTGCACCATGTTTGGATATACATTGCAACACATTTCTGAAGTAAGTAGTTTGATAAGTTTAATATGATGAAAGTTGTTTGAAATCTAATTAACATTGGAAATTTTATGGCTTGAGGTTTGTTCCAAGATTTTGGTACAAATATAGGAAAAAAAGTTAATCTCTGTGCCCCCAGATCTTTCCATTAAAATAAGATAGCAGAGAAAGACAAATGGGAATATAAGAAGGCAGTAAGAAAATATCCACTATGCTACTAGGTAGTAGTTTTTGCATTCTAATTCCAGCAACAATTATAAAATAGATTTACTGGTGTGATGAGGAGTGAAAAAATATTAAATAAATATTCTGGAAAAATGAAATTGCAATTGATAGTTTATCTAAAAAATATAGGGGAGGACAGAAAGGACGAAAGGGAAATGTGTTTTTGGAAGATGTAACAAGTGAGGACTAGTGTCATGAACAGTCAGAGAGGAATCAGCTTTCACCTCTATCAAATGAAATGTAGATGAGTTCAGGACACACTTCTAAAGGTGTTAATGTGTCAGGTTGGAGATAGCACATGCATTTGGTTTGTTTCCTTGGTACCTATCTTAGAATTTTTTAGTATAGATCTATGCAATTTACTGTAAATCTAGGTGTTTTTTTTTTTCTATAAAGGTGATATAGCAGAGATGCATCGTACAACACTGTGTATTGCATTCTATGTGAAGATCTAAAATCTAAAGCCACAGCAATTAAACATGCATGCTGCTTCTTTTCCTTTTTCATTCTGACAGCTGAAGGTTTTCCTTATATCAGTAACATTTTTTTCCCCTATTAGCTACATGCATTGAACTTACGCACATGCCTTTTTTTCTAGCTTTCCAGTATTCATTAATGAGTTGCTACACTTCATGGAACAAAGGGAGCTACAGTTTTGCCTGTTTGTATTGGCCCAGTCTGTGATGTTTAAAGAATAGCATTACAATACAGTAAATTAGACTCATGCTTTACTACTGTATCTTTCTTCAACTTAAATTCAAAAGCTGCTACTTAAAAAAGAGTAAGTGTATGAGTTAGAACATTCCGCATGTAGGTTGTTGTTGCGAAAGAATTGTAAGACTGAATGTAGTTGTGTTAGGTCTAGCTCTCTGTCAGTTTCCCATCTGCAGAATATAACACTTATTACAATCAAGGAAACTCTTAAGTTGTACCTCAGAAAATCAACAAATTAAAATCTTTTTTTTTTTTTTTTGCAGGACCTATGACTATGCAATATTCCCAAATGGGGAATACAGGGATGTATTTTTCCTTTTTCCCCTCGTTCCATTGTTGGCTTTTGAGGGGATTGATTTCTGCTCAAACTCTACTTCTGAAGGAGCAGTTAGTATCTTCAGTAATGAACTACTGTGGTTCCCACAGTTCTATAGAATACATCAAGTGGATAGCATGATCTCTATGCCTTTTTTTCCTAATCCTCTGCCTTACTGACTGAATATGATTCATACTGAAACCCAGCTGTTTCTTTCCCAGTTCCCATGACAGTGCTGTTGACCACACTGCCGAATGCTGGCAGGTGCATTACAGGCATAGAAGAGAGGAAAAATAAATTTGGCACATAGTTATTTAGAATACATTAAATACAATCACAGGATGCTGGTTTAAAGTTGTTATTTCTTGACTTCATTCACAAAATGCGTTTTTTTCCTAATGTGTATTCATAGCATTACAGATGCATAGTAAGTACAGTCCTCAGTCAATCATCTCTGTTTAAGAAAACAACCACAAACATGCTTTTTAAAGAAAGAAAGAAAACAGTAGATATTAAATTATGCCTTGATGAACATTTTGGTTCATTTGCTCAATTTACAGATTTCATTTTAGCATTGTTTTTAATATCATTATGGAGTTACCAGACAATTCCTTAGGCATATTAGTTAATCTGTTAGAAAGGTTTGGAAAATACAGATACTTGTAGGCACAACAAATGATCTCAGAATGATCCTAGAAAATCCAGGAAAATTGGAAGGCATGATGTGAGATGAAATGTATCATAAACTTGAATATCTTAAATCATAATTCCTGTAGACCTCAGTTTACACTAGCTAAACATAACTTTTTTATTGATATACTTTTTCTATGGTTGCTATAGCTTGAAGAATGAGTAAGCAATTTTGCAGATCTTTGTCTATGGTTAAGCTGATTCGTACGTTTGGAGATGCTTGTGGGAAAGATAGGGGACTATACCTGCCCTCATTACAAGCTGGAAGTCTAGAGTAGGTATTTATCAATTACTGTACAGATTACTGTTCTCCAGTTTTATGAAGTAATATTTTTTAATGAGAAGAAGATAACATTGCATGGCTGACAACTTTGACACTTCTAAACAACTAACAGCACAAATGTTTACTAAGACTTGACAGTAAAGAATCATCAGCATATTTGCTTAGTAAGAAAAAAATTGTAGTTTTTCTAATTACAGTAAGATATCTTCTTAAATTATAGAAGTTTTGATAGGACTTTTTTCTTTATTTGTACTGCATTCTGATAATAAAGGAGGTTCTTCCCCTGTTCTACTTTCTTACCTCTTTCCCTCCAAAAAAGTTCAAAACTCAGAAGTGGTAAGTATTTGCTCCTCATAATTTAGAATGTAGCAGTTTTGGTGTTGGAAGGCTTAAAATCATGTAGGATGTTTAAAAGAATGTCCACATTTAAAAAAGAAAAAAAAAAAAAAAGGCCATTTTTCTGCTTTGCTTGGGTAACTACTGTAATTTTAGAAAAAACAGTTTTCAGGAATGTTAAGTGTAATTAGCAAATTTGTAGTATCCTATAATCCTTCTAAAGTGATTAATAATTGATACATGCATAGGAATTACAAAAGTCTACAGGAAAAAAAAAATTCTATTCTGTAGTGTCTCACCTGCAGTATGATGCATACACATAGGAGTTTATCAGCAGTTGTGTGCCTGCTATTGGTCGACGCTGTCTTGCCAGGTTTGGCTTAGATGTGAATGGGAGTCGGTGATCAGTCTGTTGATCAGATTACCTCTTTTTCCTGTTCTCACTTCTGGTGTATCGTGAGGAGAGGCAGCTTAAGCAGCAGAATACATTGAAAGATTCAGTGCTAATATCAGATTTCGTACTTCTACTGGGTTTTTATCCAACTAAGCAAGTGCTGGTTCCTCAGTAAGATGAGTAGTCAGCACAAGCCTGGACTGTTTTTAGCTCACAACAAACATCTCTTTCAGTCTTGAGTATTCCAGTTACTTTAGGATTCAGGTAGATTCACCAACACCAGAATATCAACATCCTATGACCCAAATGTAACAATGTGAATTCTTGTCAATAATGTAAAGAATAGAAAGCACAAGGGAATCAACCTAAATAAAATACTTTATTAATTACTTGTACAAACAATAGAACTTAACTCTGACTTCAACCAGCTGTTCAGCAGCAGCTGCAGAACTAATTTAAACCACTGAAGATTTAATGTGCTTTCAAATTGCATCAGTAGTGTCGTATCCAAAAGGGAGTACAAGGAACATCACGCTTAGCA
This sequence comes from Phasianus colchicus, assembly GCF_987193195.1. NCBI lineage: Eukaryota > Metazoa > Chordata > Aves > Galliformes > Phasianidae > Phasianus > Phasianus colchicus. The sequence goes on along the minus strand of NC_143440.1, from coordinate 31,417,025 downwards.
TACAAATTAAAATGCCTTAGGTGGTTCACTAAAATGCTTAAGGCCAAATGACTTCCCTCTCCCAAGACTCCCTCTGAAGTTCATCGTACTGTGTCATAATCTCTTTATATGGAAAATTCCCAGAATGCACATGTACTTGGTGCATATTAAAGGTATTTAATATCAGTAATTTGTAGAATTCAGAAAATGTTTGATGTGTGGAAGTACGCTAAGTACACTATCAGTTAACATTTTTATTTTAAAACAACAATAAAAAAAATTAAAACATCTTTCCAAATAACTGATAGTATTATGTTCCAAATTCTAGCTCAACTTTCTACTATAATATGTGCCTGTTTTGGTGGGACTTTCTAAAATGTGAAAATCAATAGATTTTCTAGTTTCCATGCAGTCAAAATTATGAAGAGTAGAGTTTAGGAGACATTAGTCTATGCACGACATGTCTGCATTTTTTTCTTTTTTTATATCATAATAGGTATGTAGACTGTATTAAATATTGGCTATAATTGGAAAAAAGTATCAATAGGGATTAATAAAATGTGACTTCCTGATCAGTCATTATCAGTGGGAAGTCAGTAATGATTACATTAAAAATATGTTCCAATACTTTGTTTAAAACTTTATATTTTTTCTGTTATTTTAATTGTGCTAATTACATACATTGGGATTAATCAGGAGCAAGATTTTTAAAACGTGTAGAAGAAAAATAAACTTTACAATTTGTAAACTCTAAACCTTTCCTGTAAGATTTGTGATTTGCTGTAGACTGAATTTGTCTCTGTAATCTCTTTACTTGCTTAATTAGAAAGGTTTTGCAGATCTCTTAAAAGTAGTCTTATCCAAATAACGTGGTATTCAGCTCTCATTATTTTGATTGTATTATTTCCTCATGTGAAAGTAGTTTGGGAAATCTTATATAAATGATATTACAGGAATTAGCTGATGGTGACATGCACTTTTGATGGCTGAATCATTCAGCAGTTTACTTACTCTACTGGATCTTTTGTGACTGTCTTAGGTAAAATTTTTAGTTGGCTCTGCTCTAAGTTAAAACCTTCCTGAGTGGGTGAAATAATTGTGTGCTTGATTACTGAGTATTAGCCTTGGGCAATCACAAAGTATGAAATTTACCAAAAACAATGTGGGATTTTATATTCAGGATGGTGTAATCCTGGATGTATGTTTAGTCTGTGGGATGAATGGCTGTAGTGCAGCCCTGCAGAAAGAGATCTGGGCATTTGGAGTGATGGAAAGCTCAATGAGTCGTCAGCGTGCCTTGGCAGACAAAAGGACCAGTAGCATCCTGGATTGAGTAAAGTGCAGTATAGTTAACTGATGAAAATAAATAACTATTCCACTATGCTCAGTGTTGGTGCAGCCTCACCCCAAGCACTGTGTGTAGTTCGGGGCTCCGCAGTATAAAAAGGGTATAAAAATACTAGGCAGCGTCCAAAGAAGGGCATGAAACAACCAGTGATGATGTGACTTACAAGGAACAGTTAAAGATACTCGGTTTGTTCAGCTTACAGAAGAGAAGGCTGAGAGTGAGGTGACCTCATTACTGCCTATGGAGTACAATGGCAAGTGATGATCTCTCTGGTGACAGCGATAAGACCTGAGGGAACAGCAGGGAGCTGTGCCAGAAGAGGGTCAGGTTGGTATTAGGAATAGGTTCTTTACCAAGATTGTGATACACACATATCCAAAATTTTGCAACCTGTAAAATTAGGTGATGTTGCATCTCATACTGTGCTAGTTGATGTGAACGTAGAATATTTGGATAATATGATTACCTTTGAATTTATGTCAATTCAAGACCATAAAATCTTTTTTTCCTTATGTTTTTCTTTACCTTAGTAAAGATGCTGATGTATTTTCTTAATTCATATAAAATTTTAAAAAGTAATTTGAATCTTATGAAGAAGGGAACAGAAATAGTTTCTTTGTACATACAAAATAAAATTAAGTATAATAGCATTTTTTAAAAGCTTCTGTAATAAGAAGCATGTCAATCTAAATTTTTGTATTACAAGAGAAGTAAGTGCTTACTATAGGATGAAACACTAACTAGTTATTTTCATGGAAATGTAATTAATGCTGTTTCCAGAGAGAAGCATAGGATGTGAGGTTATTTTCTTTATCACTGATGTGTACAGTATTTCTCCCACTTTTATTTCACTTTAATGTGCAAAATGGAGATCAAGGTATCAAGTTTGGCTTATTAAGGACTACTCTTGCTTTAGCCATGTGAGTCAGCATGAGTTTCAAAACTTTCAAACGCGTATTTTGCACTTAATTTCCTTTATGTGTGAAATTAATGCATCAACTATGCTGTTTACTTACTCTTATGATGACAAAAGATAAAAGCAACATATAGCAGCTACTAACCCCACTAGAGAGAAACAAATGTTGTAGTCTGAAAGAATTTTAAATGTTGTTTTGAACAGACACCTTGTTCCACCTTTATAAAAAAAAATAAAAAAATAAAAATTCCTTTCTATTCACTGAGTTGTTACACAATGAGATTGCAAGAGTAGTTTGCTAGGAGATTATCAAAATGTCTTCCTAAGTGGAAAGTTTAAATGGAAGTGATAAATATTCGTATTTTTCCTTATTAGGGAGTATTCTATCAGAAGAGAGAGAAAAGGCTTTTCTCAGGCTTTTGTTCATTTTTGTTTTGAAATGGCAGGATTTGATGACTTACCATGAATGGCTTAGCTAGCCTAACTGCAGATAACTTATTGAAAATGGTCCTTTACTGATAACCAGTGCAGTTCTTGTCATATTACTGAACAAACAACAAGCTATAAAGTTCTATCCATTTGTGACTTGTTACTGGTGGGGGAAAAAATTCACTCCTAGAATAGTTGAATCAAGAAGTGTTGTCTCTCTGTGATTAATTTCAAAATCAGGAAGCTTGTTGTATGGAAGATTCTAGATTCATCCTGAGCACGTCGTTTTTATTTCACAAGAGTTTGTTTTTGTTAGAAAGACTCATCTATTTTTATTTGCTAGAGATCTTCCGAAGTCATCTCTCACGATTGACCTTAGGCTTAAATAACATCATTGACTAAATAAGGCCTCGTATATAAGGTTTAACTTGTCAATTAGAGTGGTAATATGACCTTTTCAATCCTAGCCAATATGAACATCACCTAGAATCATAAATCACTGAATTCTGAAGTGTGATATTTGATCACCACAACATAGAAAATAGAGGGAAAAATTCTTAAGAAAAAAAATTGCTAGATTATAGTGATATTTTGTTATAGGGAATTTGTTATGTCAGGAGAATTGTTCTAGTGCTGCTTAAGAATGAAATGCGTGATGGTACAGCTCTGTTGAGTTCTTGTAAACTAGCTTTATCTTAATACATTTGTTTCTTCTATCTTTCACATCTGTTTTTATTTCCTAGTCTAAAGAAACTGACTGGTAGTAACAGAATTCAGTCATGATGTGGGAGCTGATAGAAAATTACCCTAGCCTTAAGCTACTTCCGGAAAATATCCAACTTTTTGTGTGAGTATCCCTAGAAGAATCTTCAGCACCCTGTCAGCCAGCTGTATAACTTAGCTACCTCTGGACAGGATTAACATACAAGGTTCTCTGTACTGTTTTCTTCTCCTATTGTTTCTTGAGCCAGGTGTTCTGACAGTAAACTGGAAATCATTGAGCTATTCTTCAAGTATAGTAGAGGACAGAGGTGAAATCACAATAATTCCTTACTGAGAAGCGAGCATTATACGATATAGCAAAAGTAGTGAGCTTTTGGCAGTACATGAATTAATCCATCACATCAAGTCATTGTCCAGGTGCTGTTTGCTTTGGTGGCAGTGTCAGAGTTCTTGGCACATATGACTGAGCACTGTTTAGTTTCTTGAAACGATCTTTGTTTCTGTACTTTTTTATACTAATCTTTTTCATAACTACAAAGGAAGTGTTTTGACTGATGAGTTTTAAGCATTTTGAATATACACAGGATGGTGAGTTACTGTATTTGAGAAATGCTGCCTGTGACAATGTTAGACAATGTGATACTGTCTGAAAATATCAGTCTGAAGCAGTAGCAACACCTGCTTCTCCCAGAGCATTTCTTCAACTGTTGCAATGTTCATAGAATCATAGACTCATGGCATGGTTTGGGTTGAAAGGGACATTTAAGATCATTTATTTCCAACCTCCCTGCTATAGGCAGGGATGCTTCCCGCTAGACCAGATTGCTCAAAGTCCCATCCAGCCTGGCCTTGAATACCTCCAGGTAGAGAGCTTTCACAACCTCACTGGGCAGCCTGTTCCAGTGTCTCAGCTGGAACAGAAATTCAGTAAAGATTTTATTCCTAATATCTAGTATAAATCTACCCTCTTCCAGTTTAAAGCCATTTCCCTTTGTCCCATTGCTCCCTGCCATCATAAAAAATTATTTATAATGCCCTTTATAAGAAGTATATATAAAAATTGTTGTTCACTCTAGTTACTTTGTCTGATGGATCTTGTAACTACTAGTTGAGCTTATATTAGTGGCTGCAGGTTGTGACTTTACATTTAATTGCAATCTAGTGTTGTGTTCAGATGCAGAACTAGATAAACTTTGACATAAGTCTGTGCATAAAGGTCAGTCCTTTGTAGTTACATGTGATGAAAATGTACTTGCCTAATAAGTATTTAGGAAGCAGAGGTGGTTAACATAAAAGCTTACAGGTTCAAAAAAGAAGATACTAATGCATATGTTGGATAGGTAAAGCTAATCAGAATTTTTATTTCTACATTTATAGACAGCTTTGTTTGAAAAATTATGATTCAATATTAAATAAGTAGTACAGCCATCCTTATGGTATGGTAAGCAGTGGTAATTTCAGACCAATGAAATTACTTGGCCAAAGTGGAAAGATTTATTTCAAGTGAAGCATGACAGAAAAACTGAACTTAGCATAATTAATGTGCACTGAAGAAAGACTCTGAGAATGTTCACAACTGTTCGTCAAGCTGTTAACATGTGTAAGGAAAATTTTGTCTGGTACCTGTGACTGAATATATTGAATATCTTCGCAAGCAGTGTTTTGGTATTTGAGGGTTTTGATTTAAAAATATATAACACTCTTGCATCCAGACAAGGGCTAGGATTTGCTTGGTGCTATACAATAAGAAGAATACATTCTGTGAAACAAAGAACTTTCCTTGATCAGTAACTGGACAGGCTACAGGTGAACAGGGAAGGAAAGGAGATTTTGAGAGGTGTGAGGAGGAGTAAATCTTCCTGAATATAGAAAAAGAGATGTAACAAACAGATATGAGTACTTTGCATAGTTATGGTTGCCAAGCCAATCTTTTTCTGTTTGATTGATTTATTAGCACTTGATTTTTTTTTATTATTTATTTATTTATTTTAAACCACAGAGCATTCGCCTGAATTATCTTTGCTTGGGCTAGTCCTGCAGTTGCTTTTATTTAATGTGGAAAAATTTACTTATTCCTTATCATAGGAATGTAGTACTGGAAGGAACTTTTTGAGCCATTGAATCCATTTTTAATTGAAGTATAGAATGAAAGAATTCTAAAGCTAGTTATATCTTTTTCCTTGCTAGGATCTACCATCCTTTCGTCTAGCAATTTGAAACTTATTTCAGCTTTTCAGCTTAAATGTATTTATTTATTATATTTTTTCATGTGTACCAACACTGTGACCCATCAATGTATTTGTAAGGAATAATTTTACTCCCTCATAGGTATGACTTTGTTGGAATAAACAATCTGACTTTGTTTAGATTACTTACAAGTGACTGGATCTTTTATTACCTCACAACAATATCTTGCCTTTATGGAAGATAAAGGGAGATAAGGAGAACTTTAAGGGAGACTTATTTTGTATAAAAATAGATAACAACTTCATCTAATTCTATGGAGTTTCTGGATGCTGACATAAAACTCTCCTTGGCCAGGATTTTCTCACCTTCTATACTGAGATCTCACAGACGTATTTCAGTCATTTTTTGGTCAGCATGGAATTATTTTTATTGTTCAATTTAAATCCTTTCTTATCACCTTTCCCGAGATCACACAGTTCTCCCTTTGTCCTGGCTTAATTCTCCTCTCTGCTCGACTACTCATGTTCTAAATTATATAAATTGAACATAGAGACCTACCTTAAAAGATACCAGCTACGTTGTTAGCCCTTTTCTAAAGGCTGGAAAGTCTGTGACTATATTAGTAAACCATAAAGCCACGGTCATTTCTCTAGCCTTGAAATGAAGTGGAAGAGCACAGCTTATGTACATACAGCTGAAATAGTGCCTCAGCATGACCTTATCTGTTGTGTTATGTACCCTATGTCAGGCTGAGGTATTTTCTGGTAAGGTTCTAATATACAAGGGGCCATTACATTTCTTGAAGATATGCTACAGAGTTAAATATTGTGTTTTGAGCCAGTGTGGTATACTCTTTCTAGCAGTATAGAGAAACTAGTGAAATGTCAAGTACTCTAGTAGTTCCTAGTCTACATGTTGTGCTGACTAAGGGGAAACTTTGCATTGCTTTTGATTTTCCTTCTTTTGATGGCTGAATTTTTGTTTGCATTTTAATTCTGAAAGAAGTTAAATTTCATTTTTATTCAGAAGGAAATGATTCCAGGAATATCTTTTATTTTTTTATAGCATCATATGGAAGATTAATTCTATGGATTAAAAAAAAATTGATGATTCACTTGAAATGCTTAAAATGACGTTCTTGAGATGTATAGATATTTTCCACCACAGTTATAAACTAATTTATTTTAGATATGTGAATAGAACTTCGTCAAACCTTCTCATTCTGAAATTCTTTGAGGTGAAGTTATGCTATGTTACCTCTGTCTTCATTTTATCATTTTCATAAACATTCCTCGTGTAAATCTGATAAGAACAGGTAAAGAGTTTATAATGGTTGGAATTTCTCTTTATTTTGAGAACATCTGTTTCTCTTTTGATACTTCTCTGATTTCTTATAGAAGGGACTCTTGTTTCTGAACTTAAAGGTGTAAGGCCTTTTACTTGAGAGAAAAATGGCAGCTGTGTCTCTAGCAAATTATTCTCTGGAACCAATGAACTGTTTCATCACTCTAGAATGTATTTCAGTATGAAATATAAATAATTCTAAAATCTCATGTTTTTCATTATAGAATCTTGTTGTGTGCCTTCTTGTTTTTTGGTAATAGATAAATGATGAGTAACTTGAGAGGTAAATTAACTGGAGAATAACAGTCTGTTAACATGACTATCTGTTACTACTGACTTGGTTCTAACAGTGCTTTCTCTAACAGCTCTGTAGTGCACATAGTGTAAGACTGTGTGAGAAACATACTGTCTGAAACAAAATCAACAGGCAAAAAAGTCTTTACTATCAAGTCAGAAGGTAGAATTTGAAATACTGCTGTAGCTTGTCTGTAATCCCAAAACTTCCAAATCAAAGTTATAACTTTAGCCAGATTTCTGTCACTTGCAGAACCATCTTCAAGTAACAGAAAGGCCATTCACAATCAGTAATGGTTTATGAACAATGCGATGTTAAAAGCAAACATCAGCAAGTCTCTGATTTACATGGAAGTCATACATTTAATATGCTTAAACTTGTTACATGAGATAGCGAGATATTTTTACCCACATCTAGTGGAGATCCAGGGTAGTCCTAAAGTTAAATGACTCATGCACATGATGAAAACTTGTGATGAAGCTAGAAAAGACAGTCAGGTGCCATGAGGGTAGAATCACAGCTTAACTGCTGTGTGGTTCTTTTCCATGACCACATGGTAGTTTATTTCTGTGGACTGTAGTCTAGCTTAGACTAAAAATTTCCCCAAAAATGAAACAATGCCTTATCACTATGCCTTTAGTACTAAAACAAAAAAAAAAAAAAAGACTAAAAGTTTAACGTTGTGAGTAAAGCTGTCAGAAAACACTTTTCTTGGAGCATTATTAACCACATCTGAGACAGAAAAAAACAGAGATTTCATTAAAGACTGTCTTGCCCAGCTGCTGAAAGGCAATTTTTATATTAAAACACTTTTAGGCGTGGGACGCCATTTACGTGATCAAATTCAATAGCAGGAATGCAGTTCCAAGGAATTCGAAAGACTAAATACAAATCTTTTTTTCATTTACATCCATTTTAAACCATACCCTACAGTTTACTTATTACTTCTAATAAAAAAAAGATTCAATTAGAATGATGTAGTCTTGCACATGAAACTTCCTTCCAGTTCTCAGACAAAAATCAAAAAGTCTTTGGCTGAAATATAATCATAGAATAACCCTAGTTTGAGGGGACTCAGGAGGATTACCAGGTTCAAATCCTAGCTCCATACAGGATCACCCAAAAACCAAACCATATTTCTTGTCCAAACGTTTTTTGAGCTCCAACAGGCTTGGTGCATTGAATACTACCCTGTGGAAACTCTTGCTGTACTGAACCACTCTTTCAGAGAAATAAGCGATAAAGCCTCTAAAAACTGTACCCTCAATTTTCCACTTGCAGGTAGAATTTAAGTGACCTAATAGAGCCTGAAAGTGGTGCACTGTCATTTATTTAGCTGCCTGTGTGCTTCCAACAAATGTTTCAAAATGCTGTAATTTTTTTTCTATGGGAGTCTTAGCTCCATGGCAACCATATCCAGTTTAACTCTTGCGGAATCCTGTGACCATAGAGGAAACACTCCTTTTCATCTAATGATTAGATCTATTTCTGTCCCTTTTTATCTGTGTGCTTTTCCTTTGTACCTTTTCCTCTAAGCAAGGTTTTGTCAAGTATAAATATAACTGACCCTCTGATATAGGATGTCATTAATTCAAAATAATTCTTCATGTTTTCCTTCTGAGCAAGCAGAGGAAAACATTGTAAGGACAAAGGAACGTTAAGATGATGACTCAAGTGCAGTCTCATAATGTGCAGGAACAGTACTATTGCCACCTTTGAAGTTCAGGACATCAGTAACATACTGTGATGAGTATGGAAATATTCTTGCATGAAGTGATGTTGAAATAATTCTAACCTTTAGAAAAGAAACAGTGCTGTGGAAAAAATAATCCATAGTATAACAAATTTCAAAGGTGGAAGATGACATTATGAAATTCATTCTAAGTAGAAGTCTCACATTCAGAAAAAATTACAAGAGAATATAGATTTTACAATAATAAATTGACACGATACTTGCAAGCAGTTTTACACCCTAATAGATGAAAAACAAGGTAACTTCTTTTACTTAGCATGAAGCTTTTGGAAGAACACTTTAAGAGAATATATATTTTCAGATATGAGTGATAATTTTTAGAGTGTAAGAGAATGGAGGAGCAGGGGGGAACACATGACTGATTTGGAAAATGTTATAAGTATATGCAAGACAATGTACTATGAAAAAATTCAGAACAACAATTCTATTATCGGTAGCTTAGAATTAGCAATCTGTCATCTGTGCAGGGAGCTCACAAGAAAGACTGGTGGGAGAGCAGCCCTGCAGAAAGGAATCTTGGGGTACTGATTCCCAGTGGGTTGTATGTGAGCCAGAAGTGTGCCCTGGTGCAAACTGCTCTCTGTGGTGTGTTATGCACAGCACAGCCAACTGGTCAGAAGAGGTGATTCTCCGACTATGTTTAGTGTGGTGCAGCTTCACCTTGAGTATTGTGTTCTCTACAACTTAATGAGGATGAGATGGATGCAGACTGTTTAATGGTAATGACACTAACTACACAGACATGATATAACCTTTCTGGCAGGATGCAGCAAGTATTTCACTTTTCTTTTTATCGCTATTGGTAATTACAATGGGTAATTATTTATAAGTTTTCAATATACTTTAAGAAATTAGATGTCCAAAAATTAGTAGTAGTCATTTGGTTAAACTGTACCTTTAAAGCTACATAGGCCCATGTTCAGGCAGCTTTTGAAGATCTACAAGGAGTAGACTCCACAGCCTCTGGACATCAGCCTCTGCCAGTGCTCTGTCACACATACAACAAATAGATGATTCCTAATATTCCAGGTTGTGTCCATCACCTCTTGTCATAGAAATGGTGGTAGTGTTTGGAAAATAGTTTTCAAAATGGAGACTTTTTTTTAATCAGATACCGCTTGAGATGAATACTTTTCTTTTTTTAAGGTCTCATAAACATACAGAGAAGTAGTCATGAAGGACAGCTAATAGGTTTGTAATCTTTAGTCTTTTCCATGAATGAAAGTACGAAACGGTTAATGTATTTCATTTGCTTAATATTAAAAGTGTCTTGTTTCTAACTTGAATATTCATTATTTTAATTATTGGTCCTACATACTTCTTGTACATTTGTCTGCTGTGTTTACAATTCCATTGTTATTTGACTTCTTGTGCCTGTGAAGGAAATACTATTCCAAGCAATTAACTTAGGCTTGTCCTTAGGTTTTTTCAAAACAATCACACTCACAAATCTCGTCTTGCTTAAGGTCTGTAAAGATAATGTGTTCCCTACTACGGTGATCTGAACTTTCAGTTTTTGCTTTTTCCATCTCAAATGTACTGACTGAGAGCATGAATAGTCAGCCTTTAATAGATAATTGAAAAGTGAAGAAGGCTGCTTGTAACTGTGTACTTAATCCCAACATGTTTAAGCACTCCGTGCTTAAAGTACTTGACAGAAGAGGAGGTGGGAAGAGCGCTAAACAGCTGTAAGCATAATTGTGGTTTTCCTGGTGCATTCCTATATAAAAAACATGTCTCTTACACTTTATTCACTTATTTACTAAATAATCAAATAAAGCCAGAGGTTTTTTCTTTTCTTTTTTTTTTTTTTTTCTATCTATCCTTCTGTCCCATATTTCTGCATAAATATTTTATCTTTTTTTCTGAAGAGAAAAAAAGAAATGATGTAGAGATCTTCAAGTGCCCAAAAATATATGTATACATGCTGGTAAAAGCTGGCTGTGTATATGTGAAGACAAAATTTTAACAAGTTTGCATTTTGCCCTTTCATTGTTGATTTAGAATAGCTTTTGGTGGATGTTCAAAAACATTCTGGAAGATAGATTGCATTATTTACTGACTGTTGAGAAGGAAGAATAATGTAAGGGTAATGCAGCTTGCTGGCATTACGTCAGATAATTTCTGCTTTGCTAATATCATTGTAATATCTTCTGTAACTCTGGGCAGAATAATTTTGGTATGTGTGGATTTTTATTTTATTTTTATTTATTAACACTTTAAATATCCAGCCATTTATGAGTCATGGTTACATTTTTGGCTGCCAAGAGGGGCAGGACTATTACCACTTGCAAGTAGTTTCTGCTTGTTGTTGATTGTACTGTAAGCACTCTGTGATGTACTTTGTGTTGTAAGTAAATTAAAATAATACTTAGTAGTTTTGTTGAATAGGAATAAGCAGGGTGTTCCTGAAAATAATGTTAACCTTTAGCAGGAATTGATAGGAAATTCCATGGTTGGAAGATTTAACAGAAGGAGATGTGTAGAAAAGATTTTTCTTTTTTTTTAAAGCTAAACTCAATTAATTCTACTGATTACTGAACAATTGTATTTATATGGAATTACAGTGAATCTTGCAGCTAGATTGTCTGATGCCATTTTTACTCATCTTCAACCTCCTGGTTTGTTTAGCTCTGAGGAGTTAAAATGAGATTGTGATGTGATATGAAGATTAAAAAAAAAAAAAAGTTTCAGCAGAGCAGGGAAATTCATTAATCCAGGCCAAGGTGTGAAAAGAAGCAAGTACCACTTTTTTCATCAGGGCGGAGGTGGTGCCAGGTGCATTAGTTTGAAAAGATTTTCTCCATGCTGCTGTTTTGCGATGATTTTTGTCATTTGTCATCTAATTTGAGCTTGCTTGTGTTTAGGAAATTGCTGCAGTATTCTTTCCATGTAACTTATCAAAACAGGTGATTTTTTTTGTGTGGTCTAATTTTTATCCTCTTGTTACTCTGACTGAATAGCTCTATGACTGATATTTTTAAGCATACTAGTCTTTGCATGGAATAGAAGGCATAAAAATAGATAATCAGGAAAATATACGTAGTAAAATACTGTGTGTGAGGGTATATAAAAACACAGCAGCTGTAGAGGCTGTCATTTTCATATCTTTATCATCCTAGATTTAGTAACATCTCAGTGTTGCAAACATGAGTCACAAAGGATAGATTGCTCACCACTAACCATACTAGCTGCTTTAGTGCTTGTTTATTTCCAAGCATTTGAGCTTGTCTGGACTCAACTGTACTAAAGCTTTTCCTCATACATTGTCTAGCTTCAGACACTTGATTTTGTACTGAATTTTTTAAACTATTTTATCTGAGTAAAGTTATAGTAAGTGTTCTGCTGTGTGTTTCTCCGCTAGGTTTCCTGATGTTAATCTCAAACAAGACCAGTAGCACAAATGACAGTGCTACCTGTATTTTTTCAGAACGTAGTTATTTCCTAAAAATTGTATGTGATAGACACTACTTATTTACTGTTGCCTTTCTCTTAAGAGTGCTTGAGTTAGTGGACAGAACAAGATGAAAAAGGAGATTGTTCCTTTCCTGAACCATTGACCTTGGTTGAATGGAAAGTTTCTATTAGCGTGGTGAATCAGTAACTTGCAAATAACATGCAGCTGCGAGACTACAATTTAGGTAGTAACTTGTGAAAGGAATGCACTCTGCAACTTCCTGAAGGGAGGTTGTGGTGATGAGGGGTTTGGCCTCTTCTCCCAGGCAATGAACAGAACCCAGGGAAATGGCCGCAAGTTGTACCAGAGGAGGTTTAGGTTAGACCTGAGAAAAAACTTTTTCTCTCAGAGAGTGGTCAGGCACTGGAATGGCCTGCCAAGGGAGGCGGTGGAGTCGCTGTCCCTGGCAGTGTTCAAGAGGCGCCTGGATGAGGAGCTACGAGATATGGTTTAGTTTGTGGTAGCAGTGGTAATGAGAAGACGGTTGGACTAGATGATCTTACAGGTCATTTCCAATCTTGTGATTCTGTGATCCTATGAATACTTCTAAGTGGTGCAATAGCCAAGGCCTCGATGAGAACAGAAAAAAAAACTTTGTCAATGCTTAGATTTGCAATCAGTCAAAAAGCAAATGAAGTAGATAAATAAACAAGATAAACAGGTACAAGATGGACAGAGAGAACTTGTTTCTATTTCTGTGTTTAAACCGTTTGGTCTTCCCTCATCTCTTTATTTTTCTTTTGATTTAATTATTACTTGAAATCTCAGGTTTTAAGAGAATAATTTTATTTGTCTATACGTGTGTAAATACTTGTGTGTGTTCTTCATATATCTATGTATATAGATATATAGATTAAATATTTATATAAGTTTACATATTTATTTAGATATTTAAGTAATCTATCTATCTATATCTATATGGATAAGGGAAGTGCAACTGAAGTCATCTACATGAACTTGTGCAAAGCAATTGATTTTGTCCAGTATGACATTCTTGTCTCTAGAGACATGGATTTAATGGATGTTCCACTCCATGGATAAGAAATTTGCTGGGTGAAGTATGTCAATCATATGCTGTATGCTGTAAATCCTGTAGCTTTTCCTACTGTATGAAGTGTTTTTCAAGGACTGCAATTGTTCTAACTGGTGTTCAGCATAATACAGAGTCTCCTTTAACCTATTTCCTTCTTCAAGAACAAATATTGATGTTTCGATCTTAATCTTAGAGTAGGTTGCATCTTATCTAGAACTGTTCATAATTGCTGAGAAGTTGGACAGAAATAATATGAAGGATGTACAGTAAATTCAGAGAAGCCTCAGATGTAAGAAATAAGAAAGATGTTGCAGAGTAATATAGACAGGAATGTATTTTGCTGCAGGGAATGTGGTCTAAATCTTAAGGGCTTCAAGGCCGTATCCAATTCCTGGTTAGGGAGCTTTAATTGACAACAAATCTTCAACTTTTTTGGATATCAGCAGCAACTCTAGATATTTAGAAAAGTCATCCAGGTCTGTTTACTTTCTCCCTTGAGAAACAGTCATTTGAGTCTTGAATTACACACAATCTGTTAACCAAAATGTTAACCAGTGTTCCTGCATTGGAAAGCCAAGGAAGTTTAACTTGCATGGACTAATGTTTACGCTTTCCCTGAAAGTAATTTCAGGCATAACTTAGACCCAGTAAAACTTGTTCTAAATAAATATCTTAGTAGAATTCTATACCACTTTTTGTTAAGAAACGGTATGCTTAGCAAATCTAGATCTGATTGACTGATATGCCATGTCTTGGAATGTCATGTGAAATTTTTTGGTGTAAGTAGTATGCTTACTCTTAAGGCCTAATCAAGTAGAATATGCATGCAGATAATGTATCCAGTCTCACTTGACTGGGATATAGCATTTAATGCATATGGGCTTTTTAGGAAGGAGAAGCAAGGAGGAAAAGAGGGGAAGCAGCCTGTTAGGAGAGAGAGCAGTGGGAATGCATGGTGCCATGCTTTTGAACAGGGGTGAGCCAGTTCTATTTATGGGTTAGGATTAATGGACCAACCGAGGTGTGTAGTAATGTAGTGGTGTGTCTTACAGACTGCCTGATTAGGAAGAGGAGACGTAGTTCAGAGGACTCAAAAGATGAAGCCTTTAGATTGCAGGCCCTGACTTTTCCTAAAGACCTTAACTATCTACTACTGCTGGAAACGCAACGCAGTAAGGCACAAGCAATTTAGGAGGTTTCTGAAGTGTGTTGATTACATGGATAATAGATGAGTTTATGGCAAGAGGTGTTCTGCTGAACCTGATACTTTCCTGTGAGAAATTACTAGTCAGGAGCTTGAAAGCTGGTCATAGCCTTGATTGCTGTTACCGCGAGATAGTGGAACTGAGGATTCTGAGAGGAGGGAGTGAGACAAAAGCAGGATCACAATCCTGGGATTGTCTCTGTGCAGGTACCTCTTAGAAGAATTATACTGGAGAACTGGTTGATTTTTAGAGGAGTGTATCTTCCATGATTAGGATCAAAACATTTTCAATGTGCAAAAAATCGAGCAAAAATGATAGAAGACCTGCCTGGATGAAGAACAAGCTCCTGACAAAGTTTCAATAGAAGAAAAAATAGAAGTATACAGGAGGTAAAAGCAGGAACAGGTGACCAGGGTGGGTTTAGAGACATTGTCTGACCATGCAGGGATGTAGTTAGTGTAGCCAAAGCCTGTCTGGAGATGAGTCTGTGTCTGAAAGGGTGACAGGAGAAGTTTCTTCAAATGAGTATCAGCAAAAGGAAACCATGGGCCCTGTGCTTTATGTCACCAAATCACTTGAAAAAAGGACTTAAAAAAAAGTCTTGTTTCTGGGTGCTTTCTTCCTCAGTCTTTACTGAAGATATTCAAAACCTGACTGATGATGTCCTTGAGTATTCATCTCTTCTTGATTTTGCTTTGAGCACTAGATAGGATTAGACAGTCTCTGCAGTCTAAGTCACGTCCAATCTCAACATCATTTCATGTGATCATATGATAAAAATCTATGAAGTCCAAACTTAAGTTTTATCTCTCTTATTCACTAACAGATGTAATGACTGATTTTTTTAAGTGAACCTCGTGAAGAGATTTACACATGTGAACACTGATAACTTATTATCTGGTATAGAAACAGTGAAAAATACAGTCATACTGAGATTTCTTTAGAAATCAAGCCAATTACAAAATTAAATGCACTCCTCTTTGTCAGGTCAACCATCTAATTAATGAGGGAAAAAAATGTTCATTATGCTTTGTAACATCAATTAGATAGACAGTGAGAAATGTTTGTCTTAATTTTATGAAAAGTTGTTCTATTCACATTAGTTACAGTCACTCTCAGTTATAGATCCATTACAACAAGAGCATGGTTGACATAAAATGTCTGTGGCTAAAATGTAAAAATATGTTTCTAATCTAATGATTTCGTTGGCGAGTGCTGACTTAACTGTCATTTTTTTTAAATGCTGCTATTGATTGCAGATTACTGGTTATTGGAGTAGTAATAACCACAAGACTACTAGAAAATTGTTATCCAAGGGAGGCAGCCATGCAGATGTTTGTTGCTGTTTTTATTTTAATGAGGATATCTACAATGACCACATGATTGGTGTATACTTTTTTTTGTGCCCTATCCCAGCTAGAACTTTTCTCAATTCTGACTATACTGCTTCCTATAGTCTGTCTTGAGAAATACTTGTGAATACTTGGCATTTGATGGATAGCAGGTGAATGCACTTTAATATTCACATTTTATTTCTATGCCATCTTTTCAGTGATATTCTTTCCTTTTTCATATATTTTATAAAAAAGCTGGTAAAAGTGTCTGTTCTTCAAATCCTGTTTGAAGGATTTCTTCTGGAATGTTACCTGCATCTGATGCTTTTTCTCTTTTAAACTAGAGTAAATGTAGAGGATTACTGAATATAGTGAAGTTTTTGCTTAAAATAGTCACTGAAAGTATCAGGTGTTTTACTTCTTACATTTCTTCACAAACTGTGATGTTCAATAAGTATCTGAGATATTTACAGTTAATATCTTAAAGATAAGTTGTCATGCATACAGAACATGCCATTTAAAGCCAAGTGCTGTGCATGCCCATTCTCATTTGAAATAGATATGACCTAAATGTTTGTTGCTATTGGTATCTTTACTAATCCAGTAGTGGTCATGCATTAAGATTCCAAAAGGCTGATAGCTTCTACTTGGATTCCTTCTTAGTTTCAGGTGCCAAGTTTTTTTAAATTGGTTCATATGTAATTGATACAAGACAGTGGCTATTCCATTAATATTTCTGAGCATCTCTTATACAGAAAAAAATGTATAAATGAAGCCTTGAAGATTGAGCTTATTATACCAGAATTTTCCTCATCTACATTTTAATTCCGGTTGCCAGCTGAAAAAGAAGTAAATTTATTGTAATGGATGTAAAAGAAATGGGAAAAGCAAACAGTATATTATTGCATGGGTACATACATTTCTTGTATTCACGTTTTCTCTCCAGAAGAATGCTCCGTTCAAAGGAACTAATACATCTTATTATTTCTTAATTCGCTCATATAAAGTTACATCAAAGGTCATGACTCTCAGAGGTGCAAAATATCTGAATCCCAAGACTATGATTAAGTAACATTGATGTACTAAAGCAGGATACACACTCCTTTTCTGATAACACTTCATTGATCGTCACTGAGCATACTGATTTTTTTAGTCAACTTGCCCTTTTAAGAATTAACATGTACTTAAAGTCATTTCATGTTTTAAAGCAGGGCAAGATTTAGTCTAATGGGAGAGGATATACTTCATTTTGCCATGGATTTGCATAAAGTCATTGATATGTCTTGTATGACTGTTTTAGCTCTGTTAAAAAGCTGTCTTCCTTGCAGTATAAAATTGTAGAGGCAATTCTTAATATTTTGCACTTATCACTTATGACAGAAAATGCATAAATATTTTGGATGTCATTTACAGTGTTGCTACTCAGTGTGATTTACTGACACTGTCCCATGCTTTTCCACAAAGAACTGAAAAAAAAAGTAGTAGTACAAATAGAAGGAAGGCATCAAACTGTAAATACCTCATTGGCAAGCATTTCTGAAATACTGAAAAAAAGAAGCAAAATGGTTAATAGTGAAATACTTTGTAAGATTCTTTGTATATTAGAACTACTGAAGAGGAGGGGTTTTACAGAAAAAAAAAAAAAAAAATTAAAGGGGAAAAAAAAAGGTGTAGGAAACAGATAATGCACCACAATAGAAACTCAAGTTATTTCATATATATATGTATCAACCTTGTTGACCTTGCCTATCAATGGTACCTGTTGGAGATGCTTGCAAATTTGCAGAGAATGGGTATACTTAACAAAATGTAGAGGAATTATAGAAATTATTCCAGAAGATATCCAAATAGTCCTTTTTTTTTTTTCTTTCTTAGGCAATGGCTCATTCGGTTTTCTAAAGCATTTCATTCAGAAATATTAACAGAAGTGTAAAGGTGTACATTTTAATTTTATTGCTGTCTGATGACTTGCTTATTCTGCTTTGCTGATGACCTGATATAAGATATGGAAGCATGTTCCAAAGTTGAGATCAGGCTCTGATCCAGCCACTGCTGAGGGAGTAGACTGACAACGGAAACCCCTGCTCTATTTTTAAAATCTCCTGAGAACTGTCAGATGGCGTTTCATGAATTTCCATCAAATAACTGCTGTCATCATAAAGATCCATATGTAGCAAACTGACTGCATTTACTAGGGGAAATTTGTGTACTTACTGAGGGAAGAAAGGCTTTTAAGTTTTTAAAAAAGAAGTTAAAAACTGGTTATAAGTACTGGAAGTGTGCTGAGAATCCAGCTGCCCGCTACTACCACTGGTTTAAGGTTTGTCCTGGAGGCTGACTTTCATAATTTGCTTCCTGTTTTGTGATGACTTACAACACAACAGTTGTGCCTAGGTACCCCTGTGTTATGTGACTGGCAAACACCTTGTGACTTACCACATAGTGTTTGCCAGGCAGGTTGTATATAGATGTTAAAAGCAAAGAAAAGCCCATAATATATTTATGTGACCTCGTCCTAATTCAACAGCTTGGCCATAATGTCTCTATTTTGGGACCGAAATATTTGTGTGGCATGTACTTCTTGGAGATCCTAAAGAAATCTTAATTATATTGCAGCATAGCTGTGTAAACATTGCAAGAATGAAAAACATCACATGATCTTTTTTTTTGTTTTATAAACTTTGCTTGAGTGCTTAAGTATACATTTTAGTAAACAGTATTTCTAATATTAGCTTACATAGTAAGTAAATGATCAGTTACTGAGAAATAAATTTTCAATACTTTAAGTGAATATTGTCAAAAAAGTATCATTCTAGCAGTTTGGCAAAATGTAGCTGCTGTAACTTGTGAACAAAATTGGAAGTTCTGGAAGCAGAAAACATCTGTTTTACTGATATACATGCGAGACAAAAAAGTGAATGACAACATGGAAAGTGTTTGAGAATTTTACCATGAAGTACACTTCTTCCACTTTTGAGGAAACAAAGTTCTTCCTTTTTTTTTTTTTTTTTTTTTTTTTCCAATGTATAACCTTTAAAGTAAAATAAAAAAGTGGAGAAGTATGCAAAGCATGCCATTGGAAATGTAGATGTAGCATCTAAATGGATATTTTGCTAATGCTAACACTGTCGGGAAAGCTGAAAAAACCCAATATCGTATCATTAATTCTGAAACTGTGAATTGAACTCTGATAAGGACCATTAGAAAGTAATAACCATGAAAGATTATAAAATTAGGCTGTGGCACGTGGAAAATTTTCTACTATAATGCATTTTATAACGCTGCAGTGTGAACCTGTTTAACCAGTTAAACAGGATGAAGTCTTACCAGTTCTCTAAACGATTTAAGAACAATCCAGGTGCTCAGCAGAAGTACATTTCAGTTTATGGCATTCTTCTTAAGTCAGTAGCATGCAAACATTCAGACAAAGCTTTATAAGAACAGGCAATTATAAATGTACATCAATGGATATGAGATTAATCTAAGAATTGTAACTATTTCTTAGATGTTGTCTGTCAAAATCTGACTGTTCTTATTAAAGCTTGAAGCCCCTATTTTCCACTAGAAGGAAAATTATGGAACTATTAAAGATTTAACCTTGAAGACTTTTAAGTGAAAAATATTTCTTCATGTTTCTTCTTTGCTACATTTCATGTCAAATGCTTTGGTCTCTCTGTGCATATATGTGTATATACTATATATGAAAACAGAGTTGGACACAGCTTTTTTTTTTCCTCCTCAACTTCTTAAAGACATGAAAACTGTTCAGAAGTAAAATGTCTTTTAATCACCCTTGTACCTAGTGAATGTGGAAACTGCTGAGCAAAAAGCTTCTCTAAGTCAGTGTCAACCCAGACACTGACCTAAGTTGTGGACTCTAACAAATATTCTAAAGCATGTTTGAGTATACAATAGACAAGAAAGATTACATAAAGATTTTGGGATGTTAGAAAAGCTGAGCTTGAGGAAACCTTATGGGGCATATATTCCCTTATGAAGGAAAAGTCAGACCGTACCCAGGTGACATTACGAGCCCCCAAAGCTGGCTTCTCTTTTGTAAACAGTTCTGTCCTTCTTAGCTGCTCTTTTTATTAGTTAGCCCAAATAGTTGCATATGAAATTCTGGTTACCATGTTTTTTTAAAAAACCCAAAATATTAGAATGGGAAAAGATTCAAGGAAAGGTCTGGTGGTTGATGGCCCTGCCTATGGCACGGGAGTTGAAACTGGATGATCATTATGGTCCTTTTCCACTCATGCCATTCTATGAATCCTGGGTAATTGCATAGAAATCATAAGCAGCATAAGAAATTCTTGCCACCAGATTCCATGCCTTGAAGTCCTCACCCTTAACAGGCGCAATGCAGTCTAGATCTTAGCAAAACCAAGTTGCTAACCTCTACCAAGTGTTACGCTCCAGCAAGCATTTGTGCATTCCTCTACTGTAATTTCAGCCATGCCTCACTCCCCCTGCTTAAGATTGTTCTAATTTAGTCTAATTTAGGAGAGTTGGAGGTGAGTTTTTTGTTGTTTTTTGTTTATTTTGCTTCTTTTTTTTTCTTTTTTGTATGAGTGTGCATGTTTTATTTTTTCTCTGGGAGAAGAAAATCCAGATTCATATCCTAGGGGCAGCACTCTTGTTCAAGTTCCAACTTGAAAATAGCAATAGTCCTTTGTCTCCCAGTTAGAAGACTAAGATTATTTTTTAAAGGGCCAAAGACTGTGTCTTCTATATTGGATTTTTAGAAATGACTGAGAACCTATTTTTACAATAGCTATGCACTCTATCTTTGCATTTTGGACTAAGTTCTGCAGAAAATACAAGTGCTTGGAGACAACTTTGCAGTGAGACCATTGAACTTATGAAAGGAAGCGTTGGGTACTGAGGAGTTTACAAACCCCATCTCTTGTAGCAGTTGGAGCATTTTCAGCTCTGACTGTAATTCCTTATTTGGTGAGAAGAATGCAGCAGTTTTAGAAGGCTGTTTCAGGTGAATTATGTGTGCTCTCCAAGATCATTCCTGAAAACATGGAATGAATGCAGTCTTGTGGAGAAAGCATTCTCTAGCTGGTGCTCAAATGTTAATCAGCATGTTTGCTTGCATCTGTCCTATGGTTTGTGATACAGTAAGATATATATGAGTAGGTTGTTTTCTATCAAAGAGGGAAGGTGGCTCTGTATGTTGATTGTGAGCAGTTTTTGCAACAGTGATCTTTAGTCAGCAAGTGTAACAGTGTTGTGGTAGTCAGGGCTGTGAAGGGCATCAACTTTGGTGTAGGATTGCTTGTTTCACCATAGAAAACAGGAACTTTGAGGATTGTTTGCTTGTTTGCTTTTTTTTTTTTTAAAAAAAAAAAAACCCTTTTAAATAGTAATATACAGTTCTCTATGGAACAATATACACACACACACACATACACACACACATATATATATATATATATAAAAATTTTCCATGCTCGTAGCGAGTGTACTTTTGAACAGTTCCACACTAGCTTCATCTTTGAGTTAGTGGTTCATGTGCTTGAACATTTATGTGCAGCTCTGAGTAAAATATAAGAAAAAACATGCATACTTTTTTGGGAAGCAGCTACTGGAATTTATGGGTTTTAACAACAAAGCTGATTGTGTTTCTGCAGGTTTTTTTAGTGTCGTGTCAATTTTATCAGTTCATTTTCAGTATTGAGTATGGTAGAGAGCAGTAAATCTGTTGTTGAATCAGTAGGTAACAAATGAAATGTAGTGAATGATTTTCTAGCAAAATTTGAACATTTTATACAAAAATGTAGATGTGCATGCATATGTTTAAGATGTTGATGGTTTTGTGCTTCTTAATGTGACAAAAGTTTATTGTTGAATAATTGAATACAGCTTCTATACAAACTTAAACATATTATCTGAGTGATTATAATTCTTAAATATTGGATATGTATGCTACATAAATTAAAGAAGCAATTTCAGCAGCTGTAAAAGTACCTTTATTCTCAAATCTAGAGTTGAAAAACTACTGAACTAAGCAGAAGCAAAGTCATGCCTGCAGTGCATCAGTTCTTCTTGATCACTGACTCATTTTGCAGCAAGTGAAGTCATTGATTTAATTAAAAACAATTTTATATGTTTTGGCTAATTACCACATGAGAACACTCTCAATTTAAGTTTACCATTATTATAAAATCTGAGGAGAAAGATGGCCTGAAACCTGAGATTAAATGCTATCTGGTAATGAATCACTGAGCTATGGCTCAATTAAATAAATAAAAAGCTTTTTTTTTTTTTTTTTTTTTAATAATTATGTGGATTGCATGCTTCTTAATGCATTGCTGTTGAAGTGCATCCTCAGTAAGACTGCATGCAATACCAAGTTGGGAGGGAGTGTTGATCTGTACTACAGAGGGACCTGGATAGACTGGAACTATGGACCAAGGTAAACTGTATGAGTTTCAGTAGTGTCAAGTGCCAGGCCCTGTATTTTGTTCACAACAACCTCAGGCAACTGTAGAGGTGTGGGGAGGAATGGCTAGAAAGCTGCCTGATGGAAAGGGACGTTGGTGTACTGATGGGCAGTCAACTGAATATGAGCCAGCAGTGTGCCCATGTGGTCAAGATGGCCAATGGCATCCTGGCTTTTATCAGGAATGGTGTGGTGAGCAGGACTAGGGAGGTAATCCTGCCCTTGTACAAAGCATTGGTGTGACCGCACCTCGAGTACTGTGTTCAGTTTTGGGCACCTGAGTACAGAAAGGACATTGAGATGCTGGAGCAGGTCTAGAGAAGGGCAAGAAGGCTTGTGAAGGGCTTGGATAAAATCAGAAATTTCAGTAGATACTATGTATGCACAGTGTGTGGAATGAAGAATACTTAAGGATAGTAGATGAGGACAAGTACAATTACAGCTATGCATAAGTCATTCAGTGTTGTCATTGAAAAGTGCAAATCTCAATTTTATTCTAATCCTTTGTATTTATAAATTCACATTTTAGTATTGTATTCTTTTCAGATCTGTGAAATGTGTATCCTCTAAGGTTAATACAGGAACCAGCTGATTAAAAACAATTTAAATGTTTTTATTTAAATCTTATACTTTGTTCTGATTTTTCTCCAAAAATATATATACTTTTGATTCAACTTTGAAAAGTTAATTTAGAGAGAGAAGTAATGGTATTTTATTTAACTGTGTTTTTTTTCCCAACTTATGGTGCTTATGAATGTTTTTTTACTTCTAAATTTGTAAGTTGAGAATTTCTGAGAATTACAGAAATTTCTGGAGAAATAGCAGAGAAAAAGAAAATGAATTGTTTGGGCATTACTGAAATAATTCTGCTTACGTCCTAATTTACCACAGATTTTTAATATATACAATTGATGAATTTCCATACAGTACAGTTTAAAATGTCATTGACTAGTGTGCGAAGCTAGATAAGGAGATACTGTCAGTAACTGCTGATTGGTTAGTCTTAAATATAATAGCTATCCGTGTTAGTAGTAGCGGTAAGTAGGCAGCAAAGTGTCTCCTACAAGAAAGCCACATAACTTCCCCACATGTGAGGAACAACACAAGGGAAAAAACTACTTTTGAATTTTTATTTTAAAGGGCGCTTCACTTAATTCCTTTGGTGAAATTTATTTTGTCACTTCAACCTTTTATTCAAAGTGTTAGTAGTTGTTCCCCTGTCATAATATTTCAGTTGCATAATGGAGTGGAAAAAGAAGTGCTGTTTTTAGAACATAATTGTTCAAGTGATCTCTTAGTTCAGGCGGCTGTTCTGTATCTGCTTTGACTATAATAATTGACACCAGTGTAGCATAGCTGGATAGGACACTGACGTATCATATTGCTCGTTTTGTCATCTTCCACCCCCTTAAAAATTTCTAAGGTAGTGTATTTTGGTGAACACTTAAATATCTGTATAAAAATTATTTGTTTTACATGCTATTCTATGACTGGTCTTATTCTTGATTAGTGAGCAAGCATTGGAAATTAAGGTGTATGTTTTATTTCTGTGTACATGTATGACACAGTTGAACACTAAAAATAATCTAATTTGACATGCTTATATCAAGTTTAGTATCACGCGTTAGGAGGTAAATAAGGGCTTGTCACATTGTAAGTAAGTGTTTTGAGCATTGCATTATGTACTAACTTGTAAAAGTTT
The DNA here is from genome assembly GCF_987193195.1 of Phasianus colchicus. Lineage (NCBI taxonomy): Eukaryota > Metazoa > Chordata > Aves > Galliformes > Phasianidae > Phasianus > Phasianus colchicus. Next base: position 31,392,869 of record NC_143440.1, on the reverse strand, counting down.
GATATAACTACAAGAACTAAACAATAAGGCTGTTGTACCTCACTTTTTCCACACTCTCTTATTCTGGAAATATGTCTGAAACATTTTCTTATGAAAGAGAAACTTCTTATTCATTTCAGTAGTCACTTGAAAAATGGCACTTGGATCTTTGGCTGTACAAGGTTTCAAAACTAAACGAGACTTTTGAAGTTAAGTTTGTGCATCAGAGGACCTGCTGTGGTAACTAATGAAATGATTTTTTTTTTTATTTTTATTTTTTTTATTTTTATTTATTTATTTATTTATTTTGAGGCACTGTAGCTGGCACTGTTAAGGGAACAGAATACTTCTCAAAATCCTGGAGATATAAGCTCCACGATACTTTGATGCTTTCTTGAATACAAATGTGTGCAACTGTGTATATGCACATAAATACAATCTATATGTACGTACATTCAGCAATTAGAGAAATACAATGCATTAAATTTCAAGGGATTCTGTCTTCCAGTCCTTTAGCATGGATGTAACTTTACTGTATGTAACTTCCAAGTATTTACTTTTTTTCTTTTCTTCTCCCTTGTGTTGTGACAGGATGACGAAGTAGTACTTCAGTGTGTTTCCAGTATTCACAAAGAACAAAGGAAGTTTTGCTTGGCAGCTGAGGGACTTGGAAATCGCCTCTGCTTTTTGGAACCAACATCAGAAGCTAAAGTAAGAAGTAGATTCTCTCAGCTGATGTAATTGATCAACGACTGTTAACCTACATATCCATTAGTGTATTTAATTGCAGTTTCTTTAATGTAATGTTAGATGTACTCTTTGTATTCCTTTCTTTCTGTGACTGCAACATGAGAATTTTTAAAGATTTTAGAAGTACTTCGAACTACTTTATTTATTAACCATCATAACCACTAGTCTTTAACTTAATTCTGTACCTGAAATGCTTTCTATCTTCAAGAGTATATCGTCAGTCTCTTATTAAGATTTAAGTTCAATTAAAAGCTTCTTCGGTTTATGACCATAATTTCAATTATCTTGCTCTCTCTCTCTATATATGTAAATATATATATATATATATATATATATATATATATATATATATATATATATATATACATACATGTATATATATAGTATATATACTGGACTACTTTCAGAAGCACTGTCACCTGTTAACTGTTACTTCTAATCATGTTGATTAAGCAGAAAGTTGGGATAATTATTATGTAACTGAAAAGTTGTGAGGATAACAACTGTCGAAGGGGAAAGAAAAAAAGGATTAAGAAAGAACAGAAAAAATAGAGTAGAAGGAGCAGCTTGACAGGAGAAAGGAGGAGATGAAACTTGAGACCTGTACTAAAACAAAGTGTTGAGAACAAAGGTAGTTTCAGGACCTACTTCCTCTGTTCTGTTTACTCTCTGTATCCTGTTACTTTTCTTTGTTTTGTATATTTACTTATTTTCTTCCCAAACATTTATTTCTCCTGCTGTTTTTTAGTGGAGTCTGCATCTTTTCTACTGAAATGCTGCCCTGTTGTCTTATTTTTAGTCTAGATATTATAACTAGGTTAATCCAAAGTGTTTGTTATGCAACATAAGAAGTCCTTGTTCAACTCATAGGTAAAAGTTATTACTGATAAGCTTGCATTTCTTTGCATTCCAAGTAGTCATTTGTGATCATTTAAAGTATATATATTTTACAAATGATCAGTTATCTTTCACATGATGAAGGTAAAGTGTTTAGTTTTCACATGCTTTCAACTGTTGTCTTAAAATTCTGGAACAACTGGGAGGGAACTGTTTAGTAATTGACAGCTCAACAGTGATGTGATGTATGTATTTCTGATAGAATCATAGAATCATCAAGGTTAGAAAATACCTCCAAGATCATCCAGTTCAACGATCCGCCTACCACCAGTATTTTCCCACTGAACCATTCCACATAGTACAACATCTAAACATTTCTTGAGCACCTCTCTGGGCAACCCATTCCAGCACCTGACCAGTCTTCCAGAGAAGAAATGTTTCCTAACATCCAAACTGAATCTTTCCTGGCTCAACTTGAGGACATTTCCTCTAGTCCTGTTACTCATACAGGAGAAGAGGCCAAACCTCACCTTGTCACCTCTGTTCCTCATAAGAGTTGTGCTCCAAACCCTTCACAGCTTCACTGCCCTTCTCTGGACACACTCCAGGGCCATGATGTCTTTCTTGGAGCAATGGACCCAAAATTGAACACAGTATTTGAGGAGCAGTATCATCAGTGCTGAGTGCAGCGGGAGTATCACTTCCCTGCTTTTGCTGGCAGCGCTATTTCTGATACAAGCCATTGGCCTTCTGGGCCATGTGGGCACACTGTTGGCTCACATTTAGCTGAGCTTTGACCAATACTCCCAGGTCCTTTTCTTCCACACAATGTGGAACGTACTGTGTTTCCTCATCCTAGCCTAAGAAAAGGAGAAACAAGTTACTGTACAATTCCACGGAACTACTTTACATTCATGCCTTAGCAGCAGATACTATCATAGGACCTTCTGAAGTTTGTTTAAAATTAAGAGGTTCACAGAGCTTATAATGTAATCATTTTGAAAGAGCTAACCAGAGAGATCTCTAAACTGATAGTCATAACTGAGAACAAAGAAGAATTTTGTACAGAACCAATTGTAGTTTGTTGTTTATTTGCTTTCTGTATTGTGTTTAGGCATATCTTCTTTCCCTTTTCACCACTTCAAAAAACATCTTTATCAAGAATTTTATTCTCTCCTGTCACACTGATTTAAAAATTCATAAATCATATTTCAACTTTAAAGTGCATTTGAAGCTATGATCTGTATCATTGAGTCACAAAATACAGAATTTTTGAGGTTGGAGAATACCTATAGAGATCATCAAGTCCAACCTATTCTTTAGCATAGGTTCATCCAGACCATATTGCTCAAAACACTGTCCAGTTAGGATTTAAACACTTCCAAGGAAAAAGATTCTACAGCTTCTCTGAGCAACCTGTTCCAGTGTTTGACCATGCTCATGGTAAAAACATTATTTTCTCACACTCACATGGAATTCCTTGAATTTCAGCATGAATTTCCTTTTGTCCTTTCACTGGTGCCACAGAGAAGTTTGGCTTTATAATGTCCTGTCAGGTATTTATATACAATGATAAGATTCCCACTGAGATTTTTTTTTTTTTTTCAAATAAACATCTTTTGTCGGGCATATTAATGTTAACAGATGGAAAATGATGCTATTCCTTTTTGAATTAAAGTTTGATGTTTCAAAGTCAGCAGTAATATATTATTAAATCATAGGATTCTGAGTCTTTGATATTTAGGGGCATCTATAAATATATTCAGAGTTTAAGCTTTATACATCAGATAATATCATTTTCTTTCTTTCTTTCTTTCTTTTTTCCCCAATGATATTACAGAACAAATACAATTTTCATGGTATAATTTTTATGCAGTATTGGAACTAGATAATCTTTGAGGTATCTTCCAAACCAAGCTATTCTATTTTTTTTTATAAATACAGTTCTAGCATATGTAAAGTTACTGTAGTGACAAATTCTGAAGAGTGGATTTATGTTATTTTGTTAAAAGGAGGTTGCATGCATCTCAAAAACAACAACAAAAAAAAAGCAGAAAAATAAGTGTTAAAATCAAAATGCATGGTTTCAAATACACTTTTCATCATGTTTAATATACTCTGCTCTTTTGTTATTACATTGTTTTAATTTTTTTTTTACAGTATGTTCCTCCAGACCTTTGCATCTGTAACTTTGTCCTTGAGCAGTCTCTGTCTGTAAGAGCCCTTCAAGAGATGCTGACCAACACAGGGGATAATGCCAGTGAAGGGGTAAGTAAATTGACATCAAAGAATGTTAAGTTTCTCAATATGATTTTTTTTAATTTCTTCCCTTGTTCCAGAATTTTCTACATGAGGGAACTTGTCTTATAGCAGATTCTTCAGTTTTCCTTTTTTCTTGGGAAGTTAGTGCTCCACTGCCATAATAACGTTACTTTTAAATATGGCATGGAGGAATGGGTGCAGCTAGTCTACTGAAATATTTACAGATAACAGTGACATCATCTTCAGAGATCATTTATTATCATCCATCCTCAGCCATCTACTGAGAAAGGAAAAAAAAAAAGAATCCTCAGACTGTCTGGCTTCTATGAATCTGATGAGAGTATAAGAATTGGGTTTTGTTTGAGTCATAAATTATTGTCATAAAAAGCCTTATTGTATTAGAATGCTATTTATTAATGAGGAAAGCAAAATAATTTTGTCTTGATGATGTAAAATTCTATCTCATTTCACTAAGCAAAGAAAATTTTTGAGGTATTTGGATTTATTTGATCTATCTTATCATGAAATTACAAGCTGGGAATTAAGTTCTATCAACAAAAGAAAGGAAAAAAAAAATCTATGTGATGAGTTCAGATTTAAGTACACACGTATTACTTTTTTTTTGGTAGGTGTGTACTGTACTATTTACTGTTTTATTACAAGCCTACTTACTGGAATGCTTACAATGTAGTGTAAGGTGAGATTGCAAGAAATTGCATTGTAGCTGTATCTGCATTTGTTATTACAAAAGCTTTGATTGTATCACTTCAAATCTAAGATATCCTAAGAATCCTAATTTCCTAAGAAAGAAGAATTCCATAAGAATAAATGTACTTTATTACACATGATTTATAATCAATAAAGCCATAGAAGATTAAAAAAAATTATATACAACTTCTATTTGTTTGACAGAATGGGACAGTATTACAGGTAAAAATTAGGCCTAATAGACACCTCAGATGTAGATTTGTCAGTATTCTGAATGATCTGCATGTTCATTTGAGCAACTTGTCAGATGTTCCCCTATCAAGGAGACAAAGTAATAAAATGACTTGTGCTTTCCACTTAGTTTGTCACTAATCCATTTTTATTCATGTTTAAATGTTTTAGGACTTTAAAATAATATGTAAATTCACTTTTATTGTTTTCTTCTCCTGTTCAGTTGGACTGTAGGGAAAAAAATAGAAATACCACTTCTTAACAGGAGGTAAAACATTATTAATTAATTAATATTTAATAAGATTTTACAGTGTTCATTTCTTATGACAGATTCTACAATGAGTGCTTTCCAGCACCATGACTGGCACAAACTTGTGTAAATTAAATTCTGCATTCCACTTTCAGTTAGAATTAAACATGGTAGTAGTCATACAAATGTCTCTTAAATTTCTCATGAAATTTTTGCAGGCAATCTCAGTACGTTGATGTTTACTATATTTCCCAAATTTCTGTAGCCTGATGAGATTATGTCAAATCAGGGTGTTGCTATCTTCCATGATGCTGTGCTTTAGTGGATTTTCCAGAATAGTTGAAAAGCCTGTGTGGAAGACTTAATTTGGTTGGTTTTACTGGCTGTGAAGAATATTATGCATCCTTCTCTATTATCCCTACTTATCCTCTGCTTTCTTAACATAATACTGAATTCAAATTTTATTATCTTGAGAATAGAGCATGAAAAAATTCTATGCATTTACTTACTTTTTTGGGACTAAATGTCAACCAACGACTATACAAATAATCTGCAGAGCTAAATAGTCCAGCATAACTTTATTTTATGATGAACAAGAAAACTCATGTTCTCTTTGAGCCATCTTTATTTATTTTTTTTTTTTTGAACTTGCATACAGAGTTAAGACTTAGTTGCATTATGTAGAAGAAAAAAACCAAATGTCTGACAAAGGAACCAAAAAAAATCGTAAGCAATCTCACTAAAATCTTAAGAAATTTACTCAAAAATACCAATTAAATATATATATATATATATTTGTTCAAATAGAAATTTATGCTGAATTTATATAATGATCCTAAGATCATCTTCCTAAGAGGAAGATTCAGCATCATCCTAAGAGTGATTTCTTTTGATTTCCTTCTGGAATTCCATAAACAGAGTTCTAGAATTTCTTCATTTTTTATTGGTATCATAGAAAATAATCAGAATAATTTGTAGGAAAAAGAGAAATTTTATAACTTAAAGAAATGGACTATGTAAATAACTGCTTGAAAGGAGAACATTATCAGCCTATCTTTGTAGTAGAGGTGCTCAGACTCTCTGATGTTCTTAGTGGACCTCCTCTAGACTGCAATAGCTCCACATCTTCTTTTGCTTAGGATCGCAGGCCTCTCAAGAGGCTCCAGATGGGGCCTCGTGAGAGCAGAATACAGGAGAGCAATCACTTTCCCACCATGCTGGCAGCCCCTCTTTTTATGCAGCCCAGGATAGAGTTAACCTTCTGGGCTCCAAGCACATGCTGTTGGCTCATGCCCATCTTCTCATCCACCAGGACCCTTATTTCTGAAAAATCTGGATATCAGAAGCATCTAAGGAAAGGCTGAGTAACTTGGGTCTATTCAGGTTGTGGAAAAGAAGACTGAGAGGGGATATGATAAGTATTTATAAGTATCTACAGGGAGCTGAGAGACAAATGGATGAGGCAGGCTCTTCTTGGTGGTGTATAGTGATAGGACAAGGAGCAATGGGCTAAAACTAAAACTTGAAGTTCCATACAAATATATTTACAGTAAGGGTGTCAGAGCACTGGAGCAGGTTGCCTGGAGAGGTTGTGGAGTCTCCTATGGAGATATTCAAGACTCATTTGGATGACTATCTGTGCAACCTGTTGTAGGTTACCTGCTTTAGGAGGGGCATTGGACTGGGTGATCTCTTGAGGTACCTTCCAACCCCTGCATTCTGTGATTCTGTGTTCCCAGAAAGTCTTGCTTCATACAATCTGAGACTGAGGATCTTTTAAAAAAAAAAAAAAAAAAAAAAAAAAAAAAAAAAAAATCAGTTTCAATGGAAAACACAATAAATCAGCAAATTAATCTCTTGATCATATTATTTATTTATTTAAATTTCAATTAGCTTATGTCTTCTAAATAATAAGTGAATAAGATGATAGATGAAGAAAGCTGAGAGAGGCAGACTTGAAACCTGCAAAGCCTGTTGTCTGTTGTAACTTTCATATTCAAATTTTTCCCTTGGACTTTTTTTTCTGGTGCGAAAGAGTCAGAACATGTTAAATTCTCTGACTAAAGAGATCACAAAGAAAATCCAGTCTTGCCTACTCTGATTTTGTAATATATTGCCATATTTGAAAATAACAATTTGTGTTTCGTTGAAATTATGAATGCAGTTGCTTTAATGAATCTAATAAGTGCTAAACATGACAATAGCCTTAGATAGTAGTTATCTTTCATAAGTGCTTAAAACATTTGCAATAGTTGCATTTTTTTATTCTTTCAGAATTTGTGTATGTATATATATATATATTTATTTTTTATGTTTTTTAATGCCTCTGAGAAGTTTGTAAAAAAGGTAAGTATTATTATATTTCACTATAAACATTTTTTTGAAAATGCTGTGATTTTATTTAATTATGTTAAAAATTACATTACATTAACAAGCTGTGGCCAAGAACATTTGTTCTCTTGGCATATATTTGGCTGTTGCTGTAGATAATTTATTTATGATTTTTGTGCAGCATAGGCATTTCATAATTTGCTTGAATATGTATGGTTTTTTTACTTAAATTAAAATTGCTCTTCACATCATCACATAAATCTGATTGTAGTCCATGCAGTGCATTGGTGTTCTAACTTTCTCTGCCATGTTCTGTAGGCAGCTCAAGGCGGTCACAGAACTCTGCTGTATGGCCATGCTATACTACTTCGTCATTCATTCAGTGAAATGGTAAGCAAAAATGCACTTGCAAGGAAATTGGTAATATAAAACTCATAAATAGATGTCTTTTAAATCAAAATAATTATAAAAATTCTGAATAATTGTTTTTTACATGTCTTCCGTACTAGATTTAAAAAATAAATAAATAAAAAAATTGAATAGCTTGTGATTTCTCAACACAGTGGGGGTGGTCTTTGTTTTAAATTTAGATTGTTCAAATCCATTTCAGTCAGAAAGTTAGCACTGAATTTAACCATAAATTCCATTTTCCAGGAATCCATTACAGTGATCATTCCATTAGCAAGCTTCTGCTAACACAAGTGAATTTGTCATAATATGTGTTGAGTTTTCCATCATAATTCCCAGGAACTGTGCCCACAAATGTGCTAGCTTGTATAAATTTTATTTTACTGTGTTGTACAACTGGAAAATTTTAACTGCTTGTGATCTCTGACTAATTAGTGGCTATATAATTAATGGAGGTTGAGAGATCAAGAAAGCATCCTCCTTCCTCTTTGCTGTACTAGATCACTGTATATTAGTCTACTGTACTTTTCTTGAATTTCTGCAACTACTTACAGTTACAGAAACCATACAAATTGTGATTACCTTGATTTCCCAGAATTTGAAAGTATTATTACTGTCTTTGGTATATGTGGTATGCTGTCATGCAGGAAACGTGTTACAGTGAGATTATACAGTGAGATTATATATATGATAGGAATTTGCTTATTCCTATCATGAATCTTTTGAAGCTTTGGAAAGGAGTTATATTGTAGAAGATAAATATGTGCTGAATTGAAAAAATATTTTGATAATTTAAGGAAACTGGGGAAAGCATATTTACAAATGACACCATTCTTTAATTAAAAAGAAAGAAAAAAACAGAGGCCCTGATAGTAAGGTAGGATAATGTGAATGTATTATTAATTATTCTGCATGCGAGATAATAGATACTGTCGATTTTGATTTTTCAATAATTCCACTATTTTTCAGTATTTAACATGCTTAACGTCATCAAGATCCCAGACTGATAAACTTGCATTTGATGTGGGACTACGAGAAAATGCAGCAGGTATGACAAGTTATTTTTGAAGAAAAAATTTTCAGACATCTCTGCTTTTAGAAGATGCATTGTGATTAAATGTGTGTTCCTGTAACCTTGTGATTGTCATGTGTATCTGTTCACTGGAAATACATTGATTGAAAGTAGATGATGAATATCAATATTGATGGCTTTCAGTAAATGAACTGATTTTGCATAAGAGTGTAGAGCACCTTTGTAGTTAAACTAATTTGCCACAACTACAGTAAAACTAGTGGTAATGACTGAAGTGAAAATTTCTGTTGAATAAAATAGATTTGATGCATTAATTTTCTACTTGTATAGTTAGACACTATCAGTAGAATAATTGTATGAAAACATAATGTATAAGTTCATTCATAATATACATTCTAATCACATGGCAAAAGAAGCTGGCAGTTTGTAATACAGAAAACAGGAAAAATACAATGAGCACGTTGGTAAAACAATTGAAGAAAAATCATAAAATGGATCAAAATACTATCTCATTGTGGAAAAGATGCATCACAAACAAAAAATGATAAGAAAGTTTTAAAATTTAATCAGTTGCTTTAAAGATGTACTGTCAGACTTCTGCTCATAGAAAAGTTATGGAAACAATTGAGATTCCATGATATCATATATCAATAATAAGATGCCACATTGCTTAGGGGATAGATTAAATTAACTGAAAAGCAATTAATTTATATCACAAACGGGCTTAGGTTCTGTATACATAGTGTTAAGAGTTACTAAGTGATGAGTCCTCCACCAGTAATAATTAAATGACTCTGTAGCACACACTGAAAGACACACACTGAAGGAGAAATCGAAGTACCTATAAACATTCCTCATTAATGTGAAGCTTCAAATGAAGATATACCAGTTCCGTCAATATCAACCTGTGCTTTCTGTTTGCTTTTTCATTATTTTGAAAATAAATTAAAATCAAAATTAATTAGACTAATTAGATCAATTGGATTAATTGATGATGGAAAGACACTGCAGTGTAGATGTTTAAAATATTTGTGAGCTATGATCTTTGAAACTTCCTTCCCAAATGACATTGTCTACATAGGTCACTCCGAAAGTAATGCTTTCCATGGAAACTTCAATGAACAGAAAGAGCTCAAAATGACAAAGTGTGTTAGAGCAAATTTTCTGCTACAAAAAATTATTTTTCAATGTAGTCACCACTATTAGCTGTATATTCTCACAATGATGAATAGGAGCCTGTGTGATGTTGCATTCATAAAAATCTGCATGGCCATCCGGAACATGGCTTGTCTTTTGCACTGCTGTCACTACTGCTAAAAAGCACCACCCACCATCTCTGCGATGGGTGCTCACATCCTATATTTGGTCTCTATAAATGTTCATCAAATGTCAGTGGGTGTCATATTTTATGCATGGGAAAATAAAATTTTATACCTGTGCTCCACGTGCACTTCCATCAGGCACTGTTTTTTCAGGCTGCCCCTCTGCTGCTGTCTGTCACACTGCAACAAAATGTAACAATATTGGTAGAAAGGTTCAACTTTTACTGCCCTACCACAAACGTCTGCCTCTATCTAACATTGTGGGCCAAAATAATAAAATACGAGCCATTACTTTCAGAGCAGCCCAAGTCTATGTTATCTGCATGGCCTGAGTTTGAATAAGCGAGGTTAGTCTCTCAGTAGTAGCTATAAAGCATATGATTTCAGACTTGTGTGCTTGATTGCTGCCTTAGACAGAGACCATTTTCTTTAAGCCTGTTGGTAAGAGTAATGTATGTGTTCTCTCTCTCAGATAGTAGTTCATAGTTCTACTGTGTGTAAATTATGTGTGTATATGCTTGTGCATTTGAAGTTTTTAATACATGTTATTGGCAGATATCTGTATAGATATTTATTTTACTATATGTGTACCAAAAGATCCTTGCACGTGTATGTAATACATAACAAGTAGCCTGTAAAAGGAGTGATTAACTGCTTTTCTGTGCTGAGAGTTTTGACAACTACAACATGCTTGTATGGCTCATAAACTAAATAGCAAAATATTACTTCTTCTTGCCCTTCTTTTGGCCCATGAAAATGTTCTTTTGAATCAGTTTCATCTGTAGACAGCAATTTTGATGTGGTGAATATTGATTCAAAAGTCGCTGAATACTTCAAAGGATTCACTTTGGAGGATTTAGTACTTTACACTTTAGGGACGCAACTTTTATTATCTTCTTTATAATCATTTTCATAATTTTCATACTTTAAGAATGTTTTATGTGAAGTTTGAAAGTTGATTTAAAAGGTTTTCACACTTTTCCTTATGCTACCAGCAATATTGTAAAATTATGGAGTATTTCTTTCAGTTCTACAATGTTATTGTAGCTTAGAGTGGAAGTGGTACAGAATACTGTGAATACAGTTATGGACATTAAGGAAAAGAAGACACAAAATGTGATCATTAAGACCAAGGTAGCTTCAGCACCAGTGAATTGCTGGTGCTGGAGGAAAAATAGTTCTAAGCATTGTTTTGTAAATGATTAGTGGCTTTAACAAAGCCACAGGAAATAACACCTTCAGTGACAGCAAAGATTAGCTGCCAAAAAACAGTTTTGAAAAAATTGAAAAATTAGAGTGGATAGAAAAAAAGCAATGAGTTGGCTTTGTATGATGAATGTCTTATAAGACACGATTTTTCATTAGGTTGTTTCAATATTGTCCAAAAATATTCTTAAGTTTTGTGGGAATTACCTGTTTTGTATACCAATGATAAGTATCTTTTGTCATTTAGGTGAGGCATGCTGGTGGACAATACACCCTGCTTCTAAACAAAGATCAGAAGGAGAAAAAGTTCGAATAGGTGATGATCTTATCCTGGTCAGTGTGTCCTCTGAAAGATACCTGGTACGTTTGTTTTTCAAGCGAGTGAACCAGATGGTTGAAAAATACAATCTGCTGGGAAAGTGTTGGGATTCTTAGAAATTATTATTACTTTTTTTTCTGATCTACAAAATGATCGTTGGTTCTAATGATTTTTTTTTTTCCTCCATGAATTGTTTTCTTCACACTAGATCATGCTTATTTTCATGCCTTTAGCCTTCAATATTCTCTGTCTAGGGAAGTTTTTATTTCTCTTAACTGGAATATTTCTAAGTCGTAGCTGTATAGTGCTGGTTAGAGTTTAGAAAAGATCATTTAAAAAGCATGTTCCCACTAATTTTTTAAAGAATGTATGTATGTCTACATTGTTTTGTATTTCTATTTTGTTGAGGAAGCATACATTAAAATATTTTTAAGCACAGTTTTCACTGTTTGTTGTTGTTATCTTGTTTCAGCATCTCTCCATGTCAAATGGAAGTATTCAAGTGGACGCCTCCTTTATGCAGACACTTTGGAATGTACATCCTACATGCTCAGGAAGCAATGTTACAGAAGGTTTGGTGTTTTATTTGTTTAGAAATTTGTATGAAATCTATGAACTCATATTAGATCAACAGCATTAATATGAGTTTCATTCTACTCTTCCTACTTTATATATTTGTTCTTTTAACAAATTTGGCTTCTACATAAGGCATTCAATTTTAAAACAGTAATTATGCATTTTTTCCATTTCCGTTTCTGTCCCAGAATCCTAATTGGATTTTTAAATGTTAAGAGATTGCTTTCCTCTTATCTTTAATTTCAGAATAAATATTTTGTGGTAACTGTAAAAGATACTAAGAAATAATATACTTTTTCATAGAGGTATTATTAAAATTAATAGTGGTGTTTTTTTTTAAATTTTTTATTTTGAGAATGACATTTTGGAATGGCCAATATAAACTAATGAGTGAATGTGATTTTTCTGCAGGATATCTTCTTGGTGGGCATGTAGTACGTTTTTTCCATGGTCATGATGAGTGCTTGACAATTCCTTCTACAGATCAGAATGATTCACAGCAAAAGTGAGTGGTGGTGCATTTTTATGCATTTTCTCTCAAAAAATAAGTATGGATCATTAATTGTCGGTTAAATATAAGATTATAAAAGTTATATAGATTCATTTGTCTTGATAGTAATTTTTAATTAGACAGAGACATTGTTATAATTTGAGAGACCTACTAAGCAGAAAATGAGTCATAAGTTCTTGTATTTCTGAAATTCAACACCAGGATTTCAACCTGTTTCATGTGCTACTATAAGCTGAGGTCAGCAAGCATTAATGGGGAATATTTTAATAATAAATAAAGGCACTAAAAAAATCTCTGTAAGCCCAGTCTCTACAGCATACTTCATATATGATATATATTTTGCCATTTGCAAGTTCTTTCTCTCTCAAATTGCATGGATACATTGATAATGAAACTGTATTACCTAGTCTAAATCTCTTTTGTATTGAACTTAAATCTACATCTATAATATATAATGATGATTTATTATGACTAGAATTTAACTTTGCATTTTGCTTATAATCAAAAACACAGCAAGATAATTATTTCAATATTTAGAAAAGCAACATTAAAGGTCATACTCAACAAATAAGATCTCTATACCTGTTGTAGCAAATCAGGTATGCTTTAGGGAATGTGATGCCTCAGATAACAAATTAAGTGAAATTCTCAGTTTTAAGTTTTCAATTTTTACACTTCTGTTCAGTGAAAAAGTGCAGATCCAAAGTGGGTGGTAGAGAATATTTATTAGTGACCTTTTCTTTCTGTTCTCTTCCTACGTGTAAATGATAGTAAGTTTGCACTGAGTGTGAAATGTTAACTGGGCATCTCAAGTACAAAAGTGTAACATTAGTGATAATGTTAGGACCTTGATATGTTGTCGAGATCAGATGTCATATTCAGATAATATTATCATCACTTAGTCTTAATGAGCTTAGAATAGGTTCAGAACTGCTATGTTGTATCTAACCCTGTGTGTATGTGAACCAATGGTAAACTGATAATTTTAAAGTGATTGATTTGGACTTATCTTTCAGATTTGTAATGTGCATAATGGTATAAGGCCAAGTTCTTACTGGGTTGTAGTTGTAGGAATCGTATTTTTCTTCCACAAAACAGAATTGATATGTGCAAAGCAAACAAACAGCAACAGGAAAGAGAGTGAGAGTTCTATAAAAATAGTGATTCTATCTTTTTACTTAATCATATTTATGCATTCTAATAATACTATTAAACAAGCTCCTAAGTTATACAACACTGATAATTTCTCTTTTTATGAAAGAGACATTTAATTTTCTGTAGGCTTCTGTAAAGAATGCTTCTTAAACTTCATATGGGGACTACCCTCTTTTATTGCAAGATTAGGAAAAATGCATGCAATAGTCTTTCTGCGAGTCAGAAAGGAAGGTTTTGCAAAAACACAGAATAGGATGGATGAATGGGTGGAATGAAGGAGAAGCTGAAGAAAGTGTGATGTGTATGTGTTTAAGAAAAAGCAAAAATTATTTTCTACTTGCAGCATTATTAGCATAAGACCAGGTCACTAAGGATGTAATAATACTGCACACAGAAAAAGCTGGAAAAGGATTACAGGAATTAAACAGTATATGTGTTTAAAGGTAAGAAGTGAACAGAGGAATTTTTATGGTAGCCAAGTCATAATTTGGTGAAGACATGGTTGAGTTGAGCCAAGCAGAAATAGAGGAGGAAAAGGAGAGTGGAAGCAAATTACTAATTCTGAACTTGTCTAGAGAAGAGGTCAGTAGGTTCTTCCATCATTACGGTAACACCAGTAAGGCAAATGGACACAATGAGGATCTGATTTGGTTGCTAGGTTCTTTTTTTTTTTTGTCACTTTATATTTCAGCTTTAAAGTGTATGAAACCTGGAATACAAAAAGCATAGGAAATGCTGTTATCTTTTCTCTGAGAAATTTATATTCTTGCGTTTATTGTACACAATCATTTTGAAATTTTTGGAATTGCATACATGTTCTTATACGTGACTTCTGTGTAATGAATAGATGTAGAACTACAATTCCATATTCTTATAAAGATACTCTATGTAAATGGTATGTCATGTTAGTTTATTTTGTTTAAATATATAGATTCTTATTACTGATGTCAGTCAAGAGTCTGATCATCAAATATTCTTCTTGTTAGAAGAAAAGTTCCTTATGCACTTGGTCAGTTTAGAAAAAACAAAGCTTTCATTTCACAAGTTGACTTTCAAGTCCAGGAGCTGCATGAGAATAATGCTAAACAGATCTTTTATCCTGATAGCTATTAAAAATAGAAGAATTTGACAACCTGAAAAGCCAGTTAAAATTCTTGATTTCAGAACACTGCTATGTTTTAGAACACACTACATAGCAGGTTACGATGTTTCCATGTATGTATATAGAGTAGACAGAATATTTTGACTGAGCAGGAAAGCAGATTTTAAATTCCCTTACTGTACGTTTTATCTTTTTAAGATAAGTAAGGACAAAAGGTCTAGCTTCCTTAAATGATAGTGTTGAAACAGTCCTGTTCACAGGAATATATGTGAGAAATATTTTTTAAGTTTCAGAAATAATTCAAATTTTGTAATCAAGGCAACAGAATTTTTGTAATCTTTCTAATATATAAAGACTATATGAAATAAAATGCTTAATATTAAAGTTTTCATCTGAAAACTCAGGACACAGAACTTCTAACAAAGAAAACCTATATCTGCTGTACTATTAGAAACATATTTTATCTGTAACATTTATTCTGTGTAAAGATTATAATTCAGTGTTTTTGTTTTCTTATTACCATTTTTCTCTTTTAGTTAGAAAGTTAGAAGCAATTCTAGCAGTGCTATGGCTGATGTAGTATTCATGCTGATTATTGTTAATTTTGCAATTGTGTATAATTATTTTTAATATTGTGTTTTAGGGCATTAGTAATTTAGATTAATCTACTAGGAATTTATGAATTACATAGTTTTATCACTAAGGTGAAAAAGAAAATTCTCAGCCAGTTTGAAAATATTTTATCAACTTCCGAGAGAGAATAGATTAATCTAAATGGCCTCAAATCATAACTTGCCTGGGGCATTTGTATACTCTATAGTGGTGTTCTCACTGACAAGTATAATTCTTTTTTTTTCTGTTCATCATCCATTGAGCTAGCTGGGAGTCCTAGATGGTTTGTAGAACTTAGTCCTCTGAAAACTAAGTAGCACAAACAAAGGCAAGAGGATGATCTTCTGAATCTTTCTGTAGGAAAGTACTTTATGAAACTGGAGGAGCAGGTGTTCGAGCGAGATCTTTGTGGAGAGTAGAACCCCTTCGAATAAGGTACAGGTTTTTTTGGATTTCTTAGTAACTTTTGTTATGCTAACATCAATTTCACAGAATCACAGAACATCATTAATATATTTGTCCTGCTGTCCAATAAAGTTAGCCTGCTCATACTCAAATGTAATTTATCAATATTGCAATGTCAATATTGCAAGACTTTTTCATCTGTGTCCCATGTCAAAAATAATGTTGCCTATGAGATACTTATGCTTGAGATGTTGCTGCTTAGTTTTCACTTATAATTTTAGAAGCATGTGTGGAAGTCAAAACAGTAATATCTCTCATGGATGTCTTTCACAGACAAAGTCTCTGTGGTTAGTTATCTCTTGTTGCAAATGAAATGAAATTTCTGTGTACCATAAGGATGCTTAATGTCAACTTTGGTGGCCTTCTGCAATGCCTGTTTGCTTTACACTTGACGTATTTGTGATTACAAATGAAATATGCTTGTAATTAAGAGTTATTCTACATCTTAAAGGAAAACATACTTCTTTCAAACATTGAGTCCTTCACTTAAGTTTAATTCATTTATGCAGACAACTGTTTTATAGTAGTTAATATGCACGTTAATATTTTTCAGAAAATGTTGTGGTTTTTAAAGATAGTGTGTGTAATATCCTAATAAAACAGAGAGCAATGAAGCAAGAAAATTACAGTGATTGCTTCTGTCCAAGCTTCCATTTGCAAACATATTACCAGTTTTGCATCTGATGCAGATATTGAAATCAAAAGCAGAAAGGACTTTCTATATATATCATTTCTAATTTCTGACAAAAAAAAATAGAAATGTTAGTTTTGTTTACTTCATAAATTATTCCTTGATGTCTCGTACATTTAGTTGGAGTGGAAGTAACATCAGATGGGGACAGCCTTTCCGTCTTCGACATATAACCACAGGAATGTACTTGGCTTTGAATGATGATGAAGGTCTTGTAATGTTGGACAGAGAAAAGTCAGACACAACATCTTCTGCTTTTTGTTTCAGAGCATCAAAGGTAAATGACTTTAATGGAAGTTTGTCCTCAATATGAAGCACTCAAATGCAGATCTGAGTTGGTTCAATACCTTTCTAATTTATTTTTAATGTATATATTATAGTTGTTGGGGTTTCTGCATTTACATCGAAAGATAAATATCTTGAACCAACAGTAACAAATTTTTCCTTGAAGAGAAATGAGACTGATAGATAAATTCCAAAGTAAATTAAGCTATTGACCAGTTTAAAAATGATGATAATAATAATCAAACAGGATTGAAAGATAATACAGTACAAAATACAGCTAGTTTAATACAGATGTTTTAGAATCATTTTAGTTAGGCAGCAACTCATTAGATTACACCAAAGATGATAATTTTTTACATGCTTTAATGACAATACAAACAGTTGCTGTAGCTTCTACAATAGGTATCTTTGATTGGATATAAGTAGTTAAATGTTCCGTATCATTTTGAATGTTGTATGGTCCCTGAGGAGTACTGCAAGAGAATCTCTGAAGTTAGATGGGAATGAGATAAAATCTATCATTCAAGGCTTTGGCACGCCATGGACTTCTGTTACTATAATGAAGAAAATACTCCTTAGTATTTTTAAAATAACCATGAGTATTTCATTAGCATGACTGCATGCAGTATGCCAACAATTCTTATTTTAACCAATCAGAATAATTGAAAAAGTAATAGGATCTGCAACTTAGACAGCAGAGGCTTACCAAATACTTCAGTTCTTTCTGCAACATAAAGACTATGCAGTTCAGATTAAGTGTATGATGTTGTGCAGGGCCATTTATTATGTATAAGTTTTTCCAATTTTCTTTGCAAATCAGAGCACCTTGTTAATGGTGAGTGTGCCAGGAATGCCACAGTTACTGGTTCAATGTTGTGTTCAAATTGTTATAATGTACTCACTGCCTAATTGCATACTGGCTTAATATAACTTTGCTTTTGTCTGAGGAAAGAATAAAAATTGTTGTTTACTCTCAGGCAACTTAATCCTTTAAGAAGAAACAAACTCATAGAACCAACCTGTGCTGATTAAATGGAGAGTAAAAGGAGAAAGAATGAATGGCCGTACAACATGAATGCCAGTGTGACTGCCTTTTAATTTCTGCACATAAATCTTTGTAAAATTTTGTAATGATTTTATCATGTTCATTCTCTCAATTGATAAATGTTTTCACTTGGCTGTGCCTTAAAATGGCATAAATTAAAGGAAATTTCAAGATTACTAATTCCTTCCTATCCAACTGTGTACAGATCCTTAAACATAAGGTACTGGAATACCTTGCTGTTTATAGCACTCTTGCCCTTTCAAAGCCCAGAGTAACTCAGACTGAAAGGGACCTTGGGAGTTATTTAGTCTAGCTTTTTTTTTTTTCAAGTGGGATCAACACTGAATTCAGGTGAGAGTGCTCAGAACATACATTGCTGTGAAGTATTCAAAAGGAAATAAAACATTTCTCCATTGAGATATTCTTTTTTTCTGAAAGCTGGCAAAAGAGGGTCTGTGGGGGGGAAAAAAAAGGAAGAGATTCTCTTTGCCAGTAGGCAGAATTTTGTGGAGTATAGTTAATACCCAAGGCTTCCCAGGAGTTTCTTTGACAAGTTTTCCTTGATTTTCAAATCCTTTGATAGCATTCAATAACAATAAACTTACTTTCAACATTTTGTTTCCTTTTGCCAGGTAGTACTGGAAATCAGAACAGATATTTTTAATTACAAATTTAAATTAGAGTTTTCCTTACTATGTTCTAAAATAAAGAATAGTAGAATGGAGCTTTTTTAATGTGAAGGAATATAGTAAAGAGATGTTAATAGAACATTCTAGTTTATGGTGCTGATTTGAATGAAAATAAAATATATGTCTATGTCTATTTGCTGCAAATAAATGCCAACTAAGTTGAAAAAAATACATCAACAAAATTATGTCTTTTGTTGATTTAAAATGGGTTTCACTTTCTCAAAAGTTTTAAAATGTCAATCTTCATATTTTAAGCCAAGAGTTCTGTAATGCCTTGTGACCACAGAGACAGCAGTTTCCCTACAGCAGATGGAATCCTGTTTTGAAATGGGGTGTTCTCATTTCAGCATAGTACTTGGCTCACTGTACTCTGTTGAGCAGAACCTTGATTGTGCTTACATTTGAGCATAAATAAAATGAAGAGCAAGACATGTTTTAGAAATGTTTTTTCTTTAAAAACTATCATAGCCCAGAATTAATACTTGAGATATCATATTTTATTTTGTTGACACACATACAACTAACAATGAAGAAATTTTTTGTGTAGTCTGAGTAGGTAACATTCTAACACATTCAAAAGTCACAGATGACTCATGCAGAAGGATTTGATATCATTTTAATATTACTGCCAACATGTAGCTATCTTAGGGGCTCAAGATGGCATTAGGATGTTGTAATAGTTTAGTAGTAATCATAAAGTTTAGTTAGTTTTTGAGATGATAAGCCATATAGGCCATAAGATGATAGGCCATATAGAGACATAGTTGCTAAATACAAATGTTCATTTGCAGGTTCATATTTTATTGTTACTATTTCCAACTAAGCGCCGCTACTTCTACATAATTTAGATGGGAGCAGAAAATAGGAAGTAAAATTAAAATTACCAGTTTTTTTTTTTTTTTCCACTGTTGGCTACTAGGGTATAGAAATGTATGCAGCAAGGTATGGATTATAGTAAACACACTAGCAAGGTAAGTGTGCTGTATATATCAGTCCTCTGCTCTTATATTTGTCAACTTTGCATCTTTTTCTTTGCTTAAATTGCTGCAGCAGATGGCAGTACTTTTAGCACAGTAACAATGTCCAACACTAAGAGATACCATTTGAATGTGCATACACAGATTAGTCTTATTAAATGTTGAGCAGTAAAGTTATCTAAGCATTTTTAAGAGTAGACAAACAAGCTCTTGAAGTATCAAGGGCATTTTTCTACAAGAAGACTGTTGAAAAATCATTCTGAAGTTAATTATTTCTTTGTCTCATTCAGTCTGCCATTCCTTACCTTCTTTCTCTTATGTAGGAATTCTCCCATTTTCAAAATCTTGCCCTGCTAGTGCATTAAACAACTTGTGAAAACTGCTGATCTTTGTCAGCTTTGCCCCCCAAAGTTCTTTTATTCCATTTGTTCCTTTTTTTTTTTTTCATTACTGTTGTTATTTTCCCTTAGACAACTTCCAGACTGTGATGTGATTTGTTTTTTTTCCAGCTTGATTCATTTGTGGCCTTAGGGAGGTAAACAAAAATAGACTGTGAGGAGAGGGTGTTGGAGGAGAAAAAGATTGGATGTTTTGCTGCAAAGATACAAATATCTTACAGATCATATTTCTTACTACCTTTTCTTTTTTTCATCATCCGATATAATACTCTTTTTATAACTTATACTTCTAATAGCACTTAGAAAATACACCCTCTCTTCTCACAGTACTATCAAATTACTTGGCTAAAATCCTGGAGAAGCTAGACAGAGTGCAAAGAGCAAAATTTCACAGAGAGGAATTTATGCTCTGTTGTTTAAAGTGAAAACAGCCTTCAGGGTCTCAGGAACATTCTGAAATGTGATATTTATTTTTTTATTTATGTTTAGTGTAATCTGAAAGAACCAGTATCACTTTAGTGTTAACAAACGATACCTTAATTCATATTGCTTGTTTCTTGACACAGCTGTAATACTTGATGAAAATGCTTTGATCATCAGGGTGCTGTGTAGAGATAATTAATTGCTGATGATTAATGAACTTGTGCTATTTCCTTGTATTCTTCATTATTTAGTGGCCCCACGGTAAATATTTATTGAAATTGTTCATCTTTATCTGTATGTGGTAATGCAATCCACATAAATATGGTGTGACATGATTTCCACATAGTCTTTATATTGTAATGGTATCCCCAAGGAATACATTGTAATTTCATTCTACTTCATCTTGATGTTATTATGAGGTTTCAACTAAAATTATTGTTGAAAGATGACAGCTAGATTGCATTCAAATGAAAATGGATTAGCACAGTTACAGTGGATCATCTTTTACTCCACAGATGTTGAACATTCGCTGAACAGAAAATTTGTTATAAGTGTGATTTATCAATGTCTAGCCTTTTTTCTTTTCTTAGCAAGAAATTAGCAACCATTTACACCTCAGTCTATCAGAGAACTTGAAATTATAGAAAAGAATTAACCTAATACTCATTTTCTGTTTAATAGCAAACATATACATACATCCAAAATTTGCCATTACACAATTTGCTGCATATTATTGTCCTTATTCCCAAACTCAGTTTTGAAAGGAAAACTGTGTTATTGAAAAAAATAAAAAAATAAATAAATAATTGCTCACTTTTATGATCCTGGACATAAAAATTTTACTGGATGTTCCAATCAAGCATTGAAGTGGATTTAAAAGAAATTTGAATGAATCCAGCTCCTCTTACAAAGAGAATGAATGTTAAAACACAACAAATGTAAAAAATAAAGAAATGCAAAAAAATATGTTTAAAATCCAAGTCTTACTGATTTTTTTCTTTGCTGATTGTTGGATTATGGAGCCATCATTCCAAGTGTATTTTTTATCTGCATATACTAGTTATAAGCATAAATGTAGCTAGTATAAAAGTATTTTGATTAAATTTTAAAATGTTTCTGCTTATTTTTTTCTAATTATTTAAGCTAGAATTTGAAAAGCATAATACAGTGTTCTTCAGACTACTAAATTGAGATTTTAACAAAATCAGTAATCACTGATGAGCTTAGGTAAAATGGTTAGGTTAGTTTAATAATTTAATTTTTTTAATACATATTTACTTTGCAATGGATTTTACTTGATGTTTCTTGCTCCAGAAGTTATGGTGGTATTCCAAGTTTGAAGTGATTTTTAAACAATTAGAATCTGAATAGTTTTGTACAGACGGTTAGAAATTTTGTGAAATAGACTTTTAGCTGCATCTTAACAGCACAGATATCATAAACGTTATTGTTCGATGTTGGAATGTGATCATGTTAAAATTCAGTGGTTTATTCTGCCTCAGTATACAAATTATATGCCAACTTCTATTTTATGTTCATAGGAACTAAAAGAAAAGCAAGATTCTACTCTTAAACGTGATATTGATGGAATGGGAGTCCCAGAAATAAAATACGGTGATTCAGTCTGTTTTATTCAACATGTAGCCAGTGCCTTATGGTTGACTTATAAAGCACCAGATGCTAAATCAGCACGCTTAGGTCTCCTGAAAAGAAAGGTAATGATTCTGCCTTTTCATTATTTGTTTTTTTATTCTTTGTTGAATTAATGTTACTCGTGTAACAATTTTGCTCTGTCCTGTTTTCTTTTTTATCATCCTGACAGTGTGACTGTAGTGGGATTAATTTATTTGTGCTATTTTATTTTACACAGTGAATGCTTTCACTGTAAAAATGGTGTCAGTTAAGAATATTAAGACCAGGTTGGATGTGGCTCTGGGCGGCCTGGTCTACTGGTTGGTGACACTGCACATAGCAGGGAGGGTTGAAACTAGATGGTCATTGTGATCCTTTTCAACCCAGAAAATTAAAACAAAAAACAAACAAACAAAAAAAAAACGAACAGGACCAAATATAAGTTTGCAACTAAGAAATATGCTTAGCTATTTTCTTACCAGAAGAAATGTTAAATTTGGGCTAAGCACACATTTCTTAAGGAATATGAATCATAGAATTGCTCAGGTGGAAAAGACCTGTCGGATCACTGAGTCCAACCACAACCTAGCCAAACTATCCTAGCTAACAACTCTCAATGAACAATATTCTGTGAAATTTTAAAATGTAATTGTGATGATGTAACAAGGACCTTGAATTTTAGATGTTTTCTGGGAAAGTACTGAAAAAATGTACTGTAATCTGTTACCAGTCTTAATAAGCTAATTAAAAAAAAATAATTTTCATTTGTTATTCATAAAGTAAATTGGCATGATCAGAGTATTTTAATTTTATCTGAACTGAAACTTATGCACGCTATGATTATATTTTTCATATCTTCAATCTTTATTTATTGATATTGTAGCCACTTGGAAAAATTCAAGCTTTGTACAAAATTATATTTTATTTGTTTCTAACAGTATCATGTGAAGATTTTTTTTCTAGGATCTAATTTCTGTTTCAGCATTGCTTGTTGCTGCAGAATTGTCTTTCTTTATATCTTAAGTTGGATGTCAGTTTCTTATCCTGGGCAAATGTTAGCAGAAGAAAAAAACAAGTGGTACTAGTGATTATTCAGTTTCGTGTTTAAAACTGAAATAATATACAATAAAGCTTCAATTTTAACAGTTTTTAATTCTCCTATCATGTTTATCATGTCAGGCTTGTTGTCAAGTTATTTTTTTAAAAACTTTAAAGGTGATCTTATCAGAACATGAAAAATCAGTAGATAAATCTGCAGTTTGGATTTCCTTTTAAACATCATCATCTTTTTAAACATAGTTTTATTTTAGAAGTTCTCTAATGTTTCTATTAATCTAAAACAATAAAAAGAATGGTCCAAATGGTCCAACTCAATGAGCTGAAAATCAAACAAAGGTGACAAGGGGCCTACCTTGGGTGAATAAGTAGCCCCTGATAAACTTGGTTCTGAAAGAGAAGCATATAAAAAATAGCTGAGGAGGAATACAGAGACACTGTCTAAGCATGCAGGCTTGGATTTAGGAAATGCAAAGCCTGTCCACAGTAAGATTTGATAAGCATACATAGGACAACAAATGGCTTCTTTAGATACACCAACAGCAAAGTGCAGATAGGGAAGAACATGAGCTGAATTGGACCAGGTGCCTAGTGACCAAGGATGTGGAAATGACTTCAATACTTAGTTTCTTCTTTGCCTTAATCTTTACTGATAAGATTTGCATTCAACAATCCCAGATCTCTGAGATCAGTAAGAAACTGCAGAACCAAATTTATCCTCAGTGGAGGAAGATCAAGTTAGCGCTCATTTAAGCAAAGTGGAAGTATGTAAGACTGGAATTGGATAGTATGCAACATGAGGGCAGAAAGATGTTGTTGATGTCATTGCAAAGCATCCCTACATAATCTTTGGAATGTCATGGCAATTGGTAACAGTTCCTGATGACTGAAAGAAAACAAATGTTTCTCCTGTCTTCAGGAAATACAAGAAGAATTTCATCATCCTCACTTAAATTTTTACCAGCGATGAACAACAACTGTCATGCCATGCTTGTAAAAGTCTATATCAGTATAGGTGATCAGGCTGTGAGCTGTTTACAAGCAAGGCACGATCATGTTATTGATAGGAAAATATTGCCATCTTAAATTGGCCTGAATATATTCAAGTCGGAAATGCTATCTTCTTCTCTGGCATGACTCTGGATGTTCAAGCCTTCAGTTTAGTGTTGGGTGTAGTGGTCAGAGTTGCTGGTTTGTTCAAGTTCCAGGAAATCTAGAAAGATCACCTTTTTCCTATGCCAGAAGAGAGTGTGCAGCACTGCAGGTTACATCTTCATCTGTTTCTTCAGTGGAAAATTTGCATGTGGCCATTCCATGGTCTGTTGTTTTGATTCCAGCTCATACTGGCTGTACCACATCTTTATCAACGGTAATGATGCAATCCAGGAAATTGTCACCTTCAGCCTGATATTGGTTTAGTAGCTCCTGATAAACTTACATACAGTGTTCTTTCTGTTCCTGTGAGACCATTTATGCGACTCACCTGGCACAACCTTTTTCAATACTCCAAAGTTACCACCATTGTTTCCAACATATGCAAGCTGATATTCAGCTCTGTACGCAGTTCTTTGATCATAATCCACCAATTCGTGTGAATGTGTTGATCAAGTCATTTTTCATTTTGTGGTGTGACAGCTGCGTATTGCTGTCTGGAATATGGCTTTTCTTTTGCGTTGCCATCACTACTGCTGGAATGGATCACCAATTGCCTCACTGTGCTCACATCCACTGTTTGGTCTCCACAAAAGTTCAGCAAGCACTGACTAATGTGAATGGGTGTAATTTTTTTCTGAATGAAGGAATTAAATTGCACATCTTTGCTTCATATGCACTTCTATGTCAGATGCTATTCTGTCAGAGTGCCTGTTTGCTGCCATCTGTCTCATGGCAACATGGAATATTGGTGGGAAGGTTCAGCTTATTCTGCCATGCCACTAATATCTGCCTCTGACTTTATGAACCAATATAATAAAATAGAAGGCATTACTTTAGGAGCAGCCATTTGTGTATACATTTGCATACATGTCCATTGCAAGATTGTAGTAAGCAAGATCTTGGTTTTAATTTCTCTTTTCAGGAATGATTGAAGAAGGAATCAGTGTAGGAAGTCTAGAATAGCAATAATCTGTAAAATAATAAATTAGGAAGAAATTCTAATCCTTGCATGTGTGAAAGCACAATTGTGTTTACCTGCTATTTTCATTAATCCTTAATAAAAGGAAGAAAAATTGCTGCTTAATATTGCTGTCAGGTCACCATGAGTATTTTAGATACCACTGATCTTATAAAACATCTTTTTTCTATTGATTTCGCTCTTTAAAAAGCCTTTCAACTTTTTTAAGCATTTAAAATTTTCTTTGAGCAAATATGATCTTTACTCAGTATATTGTTAGCAAATATGTATTTTTTGTGTTACTTAATGGAGCGGTCCCAGAAAATATGCGTAACTGGCATTTTTTTTCTTTAAGGTAATATATTATTAAAAAAAAAAAAAAAAAAAAAAAAAAGCTACTGCCTTGAAAAACACCATGATCTCATTTAGTTATACAACGTTACAACATAAGTGGTCACATAAGGACAGTACTTGGCTGGTTTTGTTCATTCTTCTCAATAGCATGACTGACAAGAGAAATTCTGTAGCACAGCCATTTAATGTTTCCTTAGTACAAGATTTATTCACATTATAACACTTTCTTCCTTTTCTATTCCTACGATGACGATGGGATTCTGTCTTCCCAGTGTCCCATTCTGTTTCCTGCTTAGTAAGAAGACTAAATCTTTTGTGACTACATGGTATTGGAAGTAAATTGCAAGGTGTGGCAGCATTACTGTCCTGTCTGTGAAAAGTTTCGTTTCTCTAACATCCTTTCCAGAATGTGGAGCTACATGAAACAGAATGTGGAATCCATATTACATTGCCAAGTGTTTTATTATTAGTTCTGATGGGAAGAAACATTCTTCAGTTACTGTTCATTTAAGAAACAGGAATACCCCTTGCTGTGTTAACTGTGTTATTTCAGATAACAAACTCATGTACAGCATGACCATATATAAAAGAAGTTCTTGAAAAGAAATAAATATGACTGATAAATAAATCATTCCCTTTAAGGTAAAATTATCAAGATAGTTATTCAAAAATGTCTTCCAAGTGTTCTACATCATATTTCCACAGTTTCTGGAGTGCAGATAATCTCATAAAGTATCCCTTTACAGAGCTCGTATTTCATTCTTACAAAAGTAGTATAGAATTTTAATGATTCAAAATGATCAAGGCTTATTTTAGTGAGTTCACAGAATCACAGAATTGCCAGGGTTGGAAGGGACCTCAAGGATCATGAATCTCCAACCCCCCTGCCACATGCAGGGCCACCAACCATTCCACCTAATGCTAGACCAGACTGCCCAGGGCCCCATCCAATCTGGCCTTGAACACCTCCAGGGACGGGGCATCCACAACCTCCCTGGGCAGCCTGTTCCAGTACCTCACCACTCTCTCCATAAAAAATTTCCCCCTGACGTCCAACCTAAATCTCCCTTCCCTCAGCTTAAAACCATTTCCCCTTGTCCTGCTGTCAAAAATTTGACTTTTTTGTCAAAAAGTTGTCTAAAATTTTGCCAGATTTTTGTGGAATATTGGATATTTAGTTAAAGGAAAAATTGAAAAGATATCTGCTGTTGCTTTAAGTTCAATTCTAGTTCTATTAAGAATCCAACATAATGAGTAGAGAATAGTTAGATGAATAGTTAATAGTAAATGTCGTTGCTCCTTTAGCTGTGTTGTGATTATCATAATGTTTATTACTACAGCTTGATTTTCTTGTTAGTAATCTTCTTGTGCATTAGTCTTGTAGTGGATTATGCTTTAAGTAGTGAAGATCTTTCCCTGACTCTCAGAATATAGAAATAATGACATTTCTTCTTTCAAATGGAAAACAAGTATATAAACTTAGCAAATTTCAGGAGTATGAAGGTAAATAAAAATGTAATCTCTGAATAACTCTTATTTCAAACTGACAAATTTGTATTTAATAAATAGATATTCACATAAACTAAGAACCAAGTAGTAGCTACTACTATATGTCTTTAGTGTTTTCGGTACAATATGTAAAAAAAATTTATTTTGAAAAAGAACTTTTAAAGCATCAAAGGTTTTTAAAATCACGTTTGTGGTTGTTATTGACTTTCAATAGGTTATATTACACCAGGAAGGTCATATGGATGATGGTCTAACATTACAAAGATGTCAACATGAAGAATCACAGGCTGCTCGAATCATTCGCAATACTACAAGCTTATTCAGCCAGTTTATAAGGTAGTTGTTATCATCTTGTATACAATATTTTTTGTTTGTTGTAAGTATTCTGAAATGAGAAGAATGTCTGTAACAAAATTCTTATTTCCTGTTTCCAAATATTTGTATTTAGAAGAAATGATTTTTTTTTTAACTTTATCATTTTGATAATTATTGCTATTAAATAGATAAATCTCAGCTTAACAAAGATCCTTTGGATGTACCTTGAAACTAGACGTAAACTGGGCCATAATCTAGTTTAAATAATAGATCTAAATTATATTAGCAAAGATTTTACAGTAGCTAGAAATTGAGAATATTCAGAAAAGGATTTTGTATTTTTCTTGGTAAACAAAATACTGTATTTAACTGTATTCACATTTGTCAAAATATTTGAAAGTAAAATAGATGGTTACTACTAAAAGCTACAAGTCCTTGCAAATGAACAATAGAAGGAAATACAAAGTAGATCTCTGGAGGGAGATCATCTTATTTCTTTTCAACATCTTGGCAGCAACATTTTATTTGTACTTTTTTAGTTACCCATCCTGTTGAATTCTCTGTCACCTTGGTGGTTACCTGGAAGACTTAAAGACCAAAGGGGCAGTCCTCTCTTATGAACCTTATGCTGCGTCATAGATTATACGCAGTAAGAACAGTTAGGGCAAAAGGCTAAACATCAGCCAAGAAGAGAAAAATAGCAACTTCTTCACTCATTTCTGTCGTGTAGATGATTATATGAGCATTCCTAAGTCTTTAGTTTAAACCAATACATTCATACTCATTGAAATAAATTTAAGGATATTCAAAGTCAATAAGACTTTATTCAGAGTCAGTAAGACTCTTTGCATATTAGCAGAGAGACAGTAACTATTATCTGATTTGGTTATTTTTTTCCTTAGTGGGAACAACAGAACAGTATCACCCATTGCCCTGCCTGTTGAGGAGATGGCTCAGACTCTGCAAGACCTGATCAAGTACTTCCAGCCTCCTGGAGAAGACCTGGAACATGAGGATAAGCAAAACAAGCTTCGGTCCCTCAAAAACAGACAAAACCTATTCAAAGATGAGGTAGAGAGAGATAACTTGTTACATTACATTAGTTTTATGTAGGTAGTGTTTTATGTATGTAGTGTCACAAACGTTCAGAACAATTTAAACACAGTCATTTTTACACATCATTTATAATGTAAAGTTGCATAGTTTATGTGTATATAGTAAGACTGTAATGCCATATAATAACTTTCTGTTCTGTATTTTTCATGTAAACACTTTGCACAAGCCACAAATTCTATCTAATAAAATTTGATCTTAATACTTATAGGCATCCTTAATCAGATGTCAGCATTAACAGAAATACTGTGTTTAAAAAAAAAATATTTTTTTTCCTATACATGTACACATGCTGGATGCCTGAAATGAATAATAAAACTTAGATGAATCATAGATGGTACTTCTGATGTCTTTTCCACCAAGGCATGAGACAAGAAATCTTTATGTCTAGAAGTTGGGAGAAGACTACTTTTAGAGGAGGATGTATGTTACATAATTGTAGAATTGCTAATTTCTGGAAACAAAGTTGTGCTTCTTTTTAAATTTTTCTTTTCTTTTTTCTTTTTAAATTTGGAGACACACTAATTCCTTGCAAGTTTTCAGTACCATTTCAGTCTAAAATCAAACTAAAGTTAAAAAAAATTGTTCTAGTGTTTTAACTCGTTTTACAGATATTTTATTGACTAGCAAAATTTCCACCCGTATTAATCAAATAAAATTCCTTTGTGTATAGACTTTTTTTTTTTCTATGTAAGGAAGATACTACATATAAAATAAATATTTTCAAAAATTGTAATACCCTTTATTGTCAGCTTTGTTTATTCCTTACCCCATATACTCTCAGCAGAGGAAGGGGTGATATAAAATCCTTCTCCAACATAGATAATTTCGACTTAGGAAAATATACGTTCTGATCTTGTGAACACAGTTTTCTTGTTTTTTGTGTGTTTGCTTGCTTGCTTGCTTTTTAAACAAGGATTATGCTTTTTCATATACAGTAAAAAAAATAAATTGTTAAAAGGACATCCTATGCTTATTTCACATGTAGATGACTTTCCTCTCTCTTATGTGTGTCTAGGGAATGCTGGCACTGGTTTTGAATTGCATTGATCGTTTAAATGACTACAACAGTGCAGCTCATTTTGCAGAAATTGCAAGAGAAGAAAATAGTACAGCATGGAAAGAAATTTTAAATCTCCTTTATGAGCTGCTTGGTAAGTTCTTCAATTAAAATGTTTAAGTTAAAAAAAGAAATATATATATATATATATATATATATGTATAGGATATAGGATGTATATTCTACTCACTGCTTCACTGCCAAAGAATGTTTTGTATGCTATTCATTCTGTCACATCAGTTGTAAAATTTCTTCCATGTACTTACTGACTCAAATTACAGAAAATAGAGGTTGTTGAGCAATGTTATGATGGAAAAATTAAATTCCAGCTAGAAAAATAAAATGATGCAACATGCCAAATTCATGTTTTTTTCATTATTATTACTTGTGGTATGTGAGCTGACATGAATTATTATTTCTAATATTTAGAAAAACTGGAAAATGTTTTCTGTTTATGAAGATGAAGAGAAACTTAAAAGTAATATTCAGAATTCATAGGTTTATAGAATCCATTTTTTCACTTGAGGCTTAGATTCAAGTATTAATAAAAAGAATTACATCAAATAAAAAATAAAATATTATTTTCAATTTCAATGCCAGGTTTTCTAGAGTGAGCTGCTCTGGTGTTACAATAGGACCAAAATTCTATGGCAGAGAAGTACGTGCATCTACTGTTAAGTTCCTCATATAGGAGAATCTTGTCTTCTGGTAGAGTTGTAGATGCATTTCAATTTAATGAAAAAACAGTCTCAACCGTAGTAAAATAAACAAGTCAAAAGTTACAGCAAGAATAAAACAAAGTAGGAATAGAGCTTTGAAATGTGAGATTGACAAGAAACATGAGTAGCTCAGTAAGTAAGCTGCTTCTGTTGAAGTCTTTTAAGTGCTTAAGAAAGTAATGAAATATTATTGTCTGAATTTTAGTGCAGTTTTAAGAGTTCAAAGAAAAGTATTTTGGAAAAGAAAACCTTTGTTCTTTGTAGTACTTTTCTGATATTGTCTCGATTTTCTTCTGCAGGTGCATTTTGAACACAGGTGTTCTGTCATAATAAATATTAATTTTTCAAACAAAAATCTTTGGTTATCTACAAAATGCTATTTGTTTTATTTCTACAATCAGTAATAACTTCTAGAAGAAAAAATTCTCAATTGCTTAGTAGTAATGAAGTTTCAAATAGCATTGTGTTCTATGCTTCTGAAGACTGAAAGCTATCAATTCTATAACATTTTTATTCAAAAGTTTGGCTAAAGAACAGTATTGAACCTGTACATGAATGCAAACTTATGCATATGGTCTTCCTATTCATTGGTAGGAAATATAAATCTTTCAGCCTTTGATTATGTCATAATATGTTGATAGTTGCATGAAATAAGGGTGTTAGATAATTTCTATTACTAACCAGTGGTAGGAGTTTAATTCTGCTTTACTCAGTAGGGCTTCTGTGAACTGAAAAAAAAAAAAAAACAACAGCAAACTTCATGATCTTTAGATGTTATGTTAGTTGTTGATACTCAAATGAAAATCTTAATTATTTGTTAACATCGCTCTTAGGTTATTGTCGCCTTTAGGATGTGTTAGTTTGTTAAGTTATTATGGAAGTGTAGAAATATATATGATCAACATTAATGATTTTGAAAAAGAAATCTACTGTTTCAAAATTATATCTTGTGTGGGTTTTTTAGCTGCTCTCATTCGTGGCAACAGAAACAATTGTACTCAGTTTTCCAGTAACCTTGATTGGCTAATAAGCAAATTGGACAGATTAGAATCTTCCTCAGGTAAGACTTATCAGTGTGAATTAACTATCAATACAGCATACGCAGATGTCATGCATGAGTAGTCACCAGAGTAATTTTGCTTGAAAATAGCATGCAATAGAGAAAAACAAAGTGCACAAACCTCTGTATCTCCACTGCTTTTTTTTTTTTAAATGAGCAAAATGTTATATTTAAGCACTTTCATGTGACTGTTTTGTTCCATTCGTTTGCTATGTGCAGTATCACATCCTATCAGACTATTGTCTCGTTACTATCAGGTAAGAACAGAGTTGCTTGTAGATACAAATGCAAATAACATAAACATATAGAAATTTCTTTTTGTATGAGATGTTCAAAAAAAAATCAACCGATGCCATTTTCCCCAGTAATACCTTTATCTCTCTTATTGAAAGGAAGAATTTATACTTGCATTTTCTCTTTAAATTGGGCTATTTTCAAATAAACTAGTAAGTGCTTCATAATGCATTTATGTCTTCACATCTTCATACTTCACATCATAGTCATATCAGTAACAAGTGGTTTTATTCTCTTTTTAGACTGTAGAAGAGATTATCTCTTAAGATACTCTGCTGTTTACTGTTTTTGGACAGTATTTAGTTGTGCAGATTATTAATGACAACATTATTACTGTGATCTTCTTTCAGGTATTTTGGAAGTGTTGCACTGTATTCTGATTGAAAGCCCAGAAGCTTTAAATGTAATAGCTGAGGAGCATATAAAATCTATTATTTCACTGTTGGACAAGCATGGGCGCAATTACAAGGTATGTTTGGAGAAACTAAGGATGTTTTGATAGTTAGAGGGAAAAAATAAAACAATCAGGGAAATATCTATTTGGAGATAAGTAGTACTTGCACCTTTAAACAAATAAAACAAAGTTGAAGTGTGTCTACAATATTGCTTTGTTGAGATTTAAAAAAGAAACTTATGTACTTGTTTTTTTGTTTCAAGTAGGGCAAATATGCCTGACATAATCATAGGTAATTAAGAAATATTGATAACCAGTCAAAACTAGTTGTATCTATGATTTTGTATTAGCTGGTTTCTGTAAGCATCCGGACAGAGTAAACTCTGCTTTGTGACCCAGAGTTCTGCAGACCTACTCAGAGAACAAGAATGACTGACACAAATGTTCTGTACTGCATCTGCTTACGTTGGGCAGCAGTTTCCAAAGTCATAATCATCAGTGTAAACATGATGCTGTGCCTTGAGGATGGTCTCTAACACTTTACCCCATTTCATCATCATCTCTGAGATGGTGTATCAAAGCTCAAATGCATCTTTAAGAGTCTCTGGATTATTTGTTTGTCTGTAATGAGAATGTTGTGTCCCTGAGTATTAAGCACCGTGTTCTCTATTTTAAAGGATTTTGCCCACTGTCAACTCTGTTGTAACCATTAATTAGTCAAGTATGTCAATTTCTTACAAAAAAAATCCAAAAAGTTTTAGATATTTCTTAAACTGTTTTGCTTTATAATGAGCTCTTCTAAATGTTTTATTTTTCAAATTCACATGGATTATTTATCATACTGAAAGCATGCTTTCATAACAGATTCATAAACAATCTGAGAATTGCAGCTCAGGAAGTTCTTTGGACCACAGTAAATTTCTCAAAGTATTTCATTTTACCTTTGAAATTTTTAATGAGGTGGAATAGAAAATATATTGTATTGACTTGCAACTGTACTATCTTTGCTTTTTTATATTAGAAAATAAAATACAAAATCTCAAAAGAGGGTTTTTTTGAGGCATTTTGCAAACCCTGTGTTCTGAATGCATTCACAAATTTTTGCTATCCACCACAAGTATTATAGACTATGCAATCTGTATTTAAGAAAAAAAAAAAAAAGATAATCTCCACTATTTTCCTTCCCTTAGATATATTCTGAATATAAATTAACAACTGAATTACAGCATGTACAATAAAAACCATTACCCAACTTTCTTTTGATTTCCTATTTCAGGTTCTTGATGTGCTTTGCTCTCTTTGTGTCTGTAATGGAGTGGCAGTTCGTGCCAATCAAAACTTGATCTGTGACAATCTACTGCCAAGAAGAGACTTACTTTTGCAAACACGTTTGATTAATGATGTGACAAGGTATTGTGAGATAAGTTCATTTTCTTCTAATATAATAATGAACTAAATGTCTTCTATAATTGTAGAACATCCTGTAACCTGAGAAATGTTCTGCAGTTTTCAATATTGAGACACAGACTTTAAGATTTGTTTATATATTAAATTCTTAAAAATCCATTTTTGCTAAGATATGGCAGTTGTCCTGGCAACCATGCTCAGATGAGAATTGTTAATTGATTTTGATTGTTAATTGATTTTGAGATCTGTTTTGACATTAAATGGAAAGTTGAAAGTTGCTTACTTCTCACTCAAAACACAGTATGACTCTATCTAATAATTATGATGGCATATGTAAACATACTGTGTGTGTTTTAAGAGACATTTCCTAGCAGCCTAACTAATGAAGTGCTATCTCAAATCAAATGCTATAAGCAAAATGTGGAAATCTACACTTACATAATATTTACGTATAGTTTATATATATTATATATATATACATACTATAAATAGTAGCATGTAGTATGTATGAAGAAGTTGCCCAGAGAGGTTGTGAATGCCGCATCCCTGGTGATGTTTAAGGCCAGGTTGGTTGGGGCCTGGGCAGTCTGATCTAGTACATGATGTAGCAGCTGGCAACTTTGCCTGCAGCAGATACCTGATGATCCTTGATGTCCCTTCCAACCCAAGCCATTCTATAATTATAAGATTTGTGAAGTGAATTTGACTATTATACAACAATATAACTCATATGCCACATTTTATATATTACACTAACTGGATTATATTTTCTTATTTTAGCATAAGGCCAAACATATTTTTGGGTGTTGCTGAGGGCTCTGCACAATACAAGAAGTGGTACTTTGAATTAATAATTGATCAGGTTGATCCATTTTTGACGGCAGAACCCACCCATTTACGGGTTGGGTGGGCCTCTACTTCAGGTTATGCCCCCTATCCTGGAGGTGGAGAAGGATGGGGTGGCAATGGCGTTGGAGATGACCTATACTCTTTTGGTTTTGATGGCCTTCATCTGTGGTCTGGTAAGTACTTCCTTCAGTTCCATTTATTCTTGTATTCAGGGATTACCAAACTCTGTTTTCAGTACCTTTAAGTGCATACATGCGTGTATGTGCATACATAGTGTACTGATCTATACTGAGCTGTATTCAGAACTTCAGAATACCGTGAAGTTAGAATTTTAGGTCAGGCTGCTTTTCTGAGATTTTAGTACTGAGTTATGCCAGCTGGGCTGTTTAGCAGGTGGTTTTTATTTTCATGATTTTAATTTAAAAATGGCGTTCTCTAGATCAAGACTTAAGTGTATCTGTTAAAAATTGGTGGATGTACTCATCTTAGACAGATTCATTATGTATGGATCTACACAGAGTTATGCTTGTTCACTTTGCACTTACAGTTGAAGTTAAATGACGTTTTCCTTACACACATGATGAATAAACTGAATTTAGATTTCGGTAAATCAGTTCATAAAAGATAATTCTGGCAATTAGAAATTACCACGCAATATTACGCAACATCAAATTAAAACCTGTACTTATGCTCTTTGAAAAAAACATTTTGCATTGAACACTTGAACGAAAACAGTCCTAGCAGAGAAAATTCAAATTTTCTATAAATGCTTTTTAATATCTAGGATACTCAGTTTATATTGCTGTGAAGTGACTAACTGGTTTTTATAAAGCAAGAGGTTAGTGGATTGCAGCAATGGTGTATTTTTTTGCTCTCTTAAGGATCGGTGATATTACATTTGTCGTCTTAATAGCCATTCTTTGCTTATGCAGATTGTAGATGATAGTGGGGTGAGTTAACAGGTAAGTGGACTTGACTGTGCATGCA
This sequence comes from Phasianus colchicus, assembly GCF_987193195.1. NCBI lineage: Eukaryota > Metazoa > Chordata > Aves > Galliformes > Phasianidae > Phasianus > Phasianus colchicus. Next base: position 31,357,442 of record NC_143440.1, on the reverse strand, counting down.
GTCAGCTAGATTCGAGTGAAAGCTCTAGAAGAACAATAAGTGTTTACAGGAGGGCTCATCTGAGGTATAATAATGCATGCATTAGAATAAGCATTCAGGAAAAAGTAGAAAATAGAAGAAACTTCTAATGATGCTTTAAAGAATGTCCTCTGGTGTGCGCAGTTAACTGGAAAACAGGCTTTGAAAGTGTCTTGTTTGTTTTTGTTTTTTAAATGGTCCTCCACTCCATAAACTCCATGGAAAGGGAAATAGAATATACTCTTTGTAAACAAACAAGTATCTTACAGAACAGAACATATTGACCTGGTCAGTATACAGTGCCATAGAAACAACAAGCAGTGCAGTTATCTAATTCTAAGAATAAAATGGCAACACGGAAGCATAATAGCAGTCATTTTTGATTTCTTAATTTTCCTAACATACTCTAAATAAATTGTATTTCAGAAAAGCAATATCACACACGGCTACAAAATAAGAAAATATTTAAGTACAGAATTATATATCCTAAATTATGTCAGTTACTGTCTTTTCTGTGAAAGCAATGAAAGGACAAAGAAATCGGTAGAAAGTGAAAGAGTTGCTAGAATTTCTCTAAGACTGCACATACTTAATCTAGTTTTATAATGCCACAAAGCAGTGTGAGAGCCCTGGCAATTGTGATCTGTACCTAAGATGTACGACAAACTTGACCGTGTTTATATACCAATGTTTACTAACATTGTGTTATTATTATCTAGGATTGCATTTTCTCTTGCTTACACCTTTTAATAATTCAGAGTGTGTCTGCTTCAAGATAAATTTGAGTTGAAAACTAAATTCATGTTCAAGAATGAGATGGATAAAAAGTTCTGTTCACTCTTTCTCTGGAATGTTCAAGCATTCAGTTGAGATTGCAGAGTTTTGTTTTGGAGGGCACTTAACATTTTGTTTTACCTAGGGTTTTAGCTCTCTGCATGTTCCTGTTTAAAAAATAAAAATAATTAAAATTTGTTCAAAATTCTTTAAAAAATCTCAAGTAAATGTGCAGTTTGTAGCCCCAGCCTGATTTAACAGTTTAGCAAATAAATTTGCAAAATCCTAGCATAGGATTTTTTGTGTAAAAATATCTCTATGTACATACTCATGTTTTTTTTGGGGGGGGGAGAGCTGAGGGGAGAGATGGCGACAGAGAGGTGATAAGTTGAAAAGTATATGCAATAGTTCAATAAATCATTAATACAAAATTAAATGCTAATGGAATCACAATAATATGTTTGGCCATAATCCCAGGTCCAATAAATATAACCTTAAATGTGAGCTCATCTTGTGTGAGCTCATCTTGCCCACGTAGTTAACACTTGTAGTCTATTTGAATGCAGTATTCAAAAGATACTTAGTTAAATTAGTTTATCAGTACACCAGATGAAACAATATTTTTTCATAAACAATTGTTTTGTTGGTTTTTTTTCTACTAATGTTGCTTTCTAGCTGGATTGATTCTGAAACTATTTGTCCTGTTCATAAGTGCAATGTTATAGGCTGATTGCTCAGGAGAACACTACATGCTACACTAAATCATGTGTCTGGTCCTTCCTGTCTTTGGTGGTACTTGATAATAGATGGTCCAAATGAAGGTTAATATAAGCTCCAGGTGTATGGTAATCAAACAGGAGGTTGGAAGGGAACAAAGGGACAAATATTATTCCAGAACATTGGCTGCTGCACTTCACTCTTGTACTTCAAGAGACGAGTATATCAATGTCAGTTTTATCAAAGCAGGGTGCATAATTTACTTTCTCTAAATAAACTTGCATCAGGTTACAGTAGGAACTAAAATGATTTCAGCTGTGCATGTTCTGCCTTCTGAATGGTGTCAGAAACCTCAAGTGCTTTATTCAGTTCATGTACTGTTCTGCTGCACCGGTTTGAATAATCTTAATTCATTCTCTGTTTTTGAAGGCAGAACAATTCATAAAACTTATGAGGGCAAGATCATGTCTTTGTGTCTGAAAACAAAACCTTGATGATGTCTTTGAGAAAATGTATTTATCACTTAATTCTTAAATGCATGCAAGACTGTTCAAATTCTGGTTACTTGATTATTTTCATTCTAGGTCGAGTACCCAGAGCTGTGGCATCTGTGAATCAACATTTGCTGTCGTCCGATGATGTAGTTAGCTGCTGCTTGGATTTAGGTGTGCCCAGCATTTCATTCCGCATTAATGGTCAGCCTGTACAAGGAATGTTTGAAAACTTCTGTACTGAAGGGTTTTTCTTCCCTGTTGTAAGCTTATCAGCGGGTGTAAAGTAAGTACTAGTTAATTGTTCTTCTATTAGCAGTTTTTCACAACAAATGTTATCTGATTTTATATAAAATCTATGCAGTTTTTTTTCTGTTCTGCCAACCATCAGCTAGGAGGGAGGCAGGAAAGTATTGATTTTATCAGGGATCATTTCACCTTAGGGTGAAATGTTGGGCTTATTTGTAACCTGACCAGGTTACAGTGTCTGAAAATCGTTACTATTATGGGTATTTGGTGACTTAGGGGAAATTAATTTTGTCTCATTCCAATTATCAGTGGAAAAAAGGCACACTAGAAACACAGCACCTTATTTGACACTAATTAAAAATTTCATTCAGCATTCTCAGCAGGAGGTTAAAAAAAAAAAAAAAAACCACACTAAACCATTAGTAAAACTGATACCATATTCACAATCGGAAACTAATGTGCTGGTGTGAAGCAGGATTCTTCTTACTGATGTTGCCCATTTCTCACCTGTTTTATAGCTAAAACAATAAAATACAAACCTAAAAAAAAAAAAATCAGAATTTAAAGTTAAAAAGTGAGATAAATCTATCAGAAAATCTGAAGTTGTCATTGTACTTCAGTGGCCAAAACAGTTGTATTGACAGAGCCAATGCATCAATAAGAGTACCCTTGCACTCACTGTTTGTTCTAATATGAACAATTTCTGTTCATCTGTAGCATATTTATTGCTAATACTACCAGGCAGCAATTGTAGGAAGAAAAGTTGTACACAAAATAAAGAATTCTTCAGTATGAAAGGTTGAAACTTCTATCTTTTGTAGGCTGAGCCTAGGAGTTAATTTTTTTTTTAATATATTTGATTTTCAGTCTCTTTAAGACTAAGGTCAGGTAAACTTCAAGCATGCTTTTCGAAATGAAAGATATGAACATTTCTTTTAAAATGAGACAGAAAGCCACGCTTTTTGTCATCGGGATATTAAAAGAGATTCTGCAGAATTAGGACTGTTAAAGCCTGTGTGGAAGCTTAGGGAAATGCAATAAAGAGCAAAGAGGAAACAATTCTCAGCAGGAATTAGACCATCATAAAGAGTAGATGAGATTTAATGGTTTGTTATAACTTAGAAAAATTTATCAAATTGACAGGAAACAACATCAAACTGTTGTATGAGAGTCTTTTCCTTTCATTTTTTTCTTTGTCTTTTGCCTACTTAGAAAGTCAGAGTGCTAGTTCTTAAAATAAAATTGACCTCCTTTTTATTCTTAAGTTATTACAGTCTGCTTGGAGATTAGAGGTCTAAATTCAAAGTTGTCATGTCAGATATTGAGCTACATTGGGATCATTAAAATGTTTAAAGTAAATTATTAATGAAATTAGAAGGTATAGGAAATAGTATATTTCTTGTGGACATTGAACCATTTCAGATATTTGTGCTTATGAACATCTTGTTTGGGAAAACTTGCAAGTCATGCTCTATCTCCTCTCTTTAAAAATATTAATGAAGTCTACTGTTTATGAACTAGGTTGATCTGATAGTTCTAGTATTTCTAGAATTATAAGTAAAAAGTTGTAAACCTCTGGTTATCCCATCACAAGAAATGCATGCACTGTTAAATTTCATAGTTGTTTACCTCTATTGTTGGCCTACATGAGGACCTAACTATGAAGTTGAATTGTTTCACACTTTTTTTTTCCTGGTATGTTCTTAAATTTAAAAGAAAAGTATATCTTTGAAAATAAACAGAAAACTTAATGGGTTTATTAGGAATACTGGCTATTTATTTGAAACTCATTTTCAGTAGCACTTGGTGTAATTTTGTTTTCTTGATTTCTCTGTTATGGTGACAGTGCCTTTTGTTTCACAATATCCTTTGGATTCTTATTAACACCTGTCTGTGTGAGTCCACTGAATAGTTATTTGAAAAATCTTAAGTGGCACAGAAAAGGTCCCTGTGGTATTTTTTAGACTACCAATCCAAATTAAATTAGATTTTCTTGATCATTAAGTGTATTAAAAATTTCTCTTCATTTATATAACTATTTGATTTTAAATGAGAAATATATTATTTTACAATACAACACTGGATTGAATAATTATTTTTGCTTTGGCTAAGATGGATCTTCAAAAAAAAGTTAGTAGATGATATTAATACTGAAAGTAATTGCTAGTAGAAATGCTTGGTGATTTTTTTTTTTTTAGCATTTATTAAAACATGAAATAAACTACCATTTTATACGTGCTATTCAAGTAAATTTTTATATCTCTAAGCAATATGTTTATAATGTTAATATATGCTGATTATTTAAGAGAATAATTTTTTCACTGCAAATTGCACAGAGCTCGTTTCTTACTGGGTGGACGTCATGGAGAGTTTAAATTTCTGCCTCCTGCTGGCTATGCTCCCTGTTATGAAGCCTTGCTTCCAAAAGAAAAGATGAAATTGGAACCAGTGAAAGAATATAAGAGAGATTCTGATGGAGTGAGAGATTTGCTGGGTACGACACAGTTCCTCTCCCAAGCTTCATTTATACCATGTCCTATAGACACCAGTCAGGTATGTTACGTATGCAGTAATAAAATATAAAATATTTCTTAACATGTAATTTAGCAATTCAGAAGCTAAGCTAACTTATTATCTTTCTTAATCATTTGTATGTTTTACTGTATTTAATTAAATTAGTTTATCTTGGTACTACAGGATTTGGTCAAACTAAAGCCTTTTCTTACTTGTTGAACTGTTATGTTCTTTTCTTAGATTGCTCTTCCTTTTCATCTTGAAAAGATCAGGGATAAACTAGCAGAAAATATCCATGAACTGTGGGGAATGAATAAAATAGAACTGGGCTGGACATATGGCAAGGTATGATTTGAATGACCTGCCTAGGTACAGACATGTAAAATAGCTTACCAGAAAAATGTACTGGGAACTATAACAGAGTGTTTAATGGTGGTTAACTAGATAAAAAAAGAAACTACTGATTATAGATGATTATGTAAAGCTAGTAGGAAATGTTTATATTAACAACTGGTTAGGAGACAAATTTGCACTATAAATAAGACACATATTTTAACATTATAGGTAGGAGTCACTGTGAAAAAATACGTTCACTGAGAAATGTCCTAACTGTTCTAAAATGGAATTCTACTGAAAATCATACCAGCAGTGCATAAATCCACAACAAATTCCTTGGTTACCCTGATGCTGGAGATTAAAGAGATAACATGTCCAAAGTGTATTATCAAATGAAAAACTGTTAAAAGATAGGGAACAAATATTTATGTTCAAAATATTATACAAAATTCAACAATTATACTAGAATTGGTATCTTTCCCTAGTAATATAAAATTCTAACGATTACTTTCGGCTTTAAATTTAGGTTACTTCATCTGGCTTCTTTTCAAGTTGAGATTTACTAGGACAGCAGTATGATCATAACTGTATCACACTTTAAAAGAATATTTTTCCTTCTCTTATATGCTGCTAATTCCACTTCTGCGTTTAATTTTCTTTCATTTCTCACTGAGAACTCTGTTAGCATCTGCTAAAATGTCATTGTTACTGAAAATTAGAGCTTTACTGTTCTTATTAATGTTATCAACATTTTGTGATGGAAAACTATTTCTGTATATGAGGTGTCTAGTTGCCACCAGGATAGAAACACTCAGCATTGAATGAAAGAGCCTGTTTAAGTAAGCATCAGAAAAGTATCCAGATTGCCAGTAATATCAGAAAAAAATTTTAAAAAAATGCTTTAATATTTCAGAAAAAAAGAAATGAGAACATGACCAAATGATTATTGAAGTTTTTTGGATGAGAATGGGTATAATAGAGCTCATTATGCAGAATTTCTCTGTAGCTTGCTCTGGCATGTAGTAGTAATCATTGAGTTTGCAGGCTTGCTTTCATGTGTTTGATGTATTTATGCAGAACCCATGAAATTGCTGTTTTTTTTTCTATTTTTTGTTGATTAGTTCTTAAGAGTGTATGTTATAAATCAATCATGGGAGAGTTCAATCATGGGAGAGTTCATTTGTGTTATAATAAGTGACTGTCATTGAGTAAAGATAAATTGTATTCTTTTGCAATAGCAGAGAATTAGCAGATTTCTAACTCTTGATAATGGTCTGATTTTGTCTTTATTCTTCATTCAGTATCAGGTAAATACTCTTTTTGGTTTCTTCCTTCCAGATACGGGATGATAATAAAAGGCATCATCCTTGCCTTGTGGAATTCTCAAAGTTACCTGAGACAGAGAAGAATTATAATTTACAAATGTCAACTGAAACCCTCAAGTGAGCTTTGAATTTAAAAGATTTTTCTTCTTTATGCAAACATTTTATATTATTGTAAGATATAAAAACATGCTAGAATGAAAGTGTGTTCTATTGATTTTGCTAGAAATTCCAGGAACACGTTTAGAAAACTTTAGAAAGTTATGTCTCTGTAGAGAACTAAAAATGAAATGGCACCAAACCCTTTTGGCATTAGTTGAAGAGGCATAACTTTCAAGGAAGACTTTTGACATATTTAATTTAGTATTTTTAATAACTAAAAATATTAAGTATTGAAATTCCATTACTTTGAATGGCTTTATGTGTTTATAAAATATTATTAGTTCTGTGTATTCATATTAAAAACAAAAATAATGGAGGAAGTGAAATGGACCAGCTCTAGAATGTTGTGTTTTACTACTGATGTTTTTCTATATTGTTAGAACGCTTTTGGCCCTTGGATGTCACATTGTTCATGCTAATCCAGCAGCTGAGGAAGATCTTAAAAAAGTCAAGCTTCCTAAAAAGTACGTACCTTACACTAGCTATTATATACTATTTCCAACTAGAAATACTAGGGTATTGGTCAAGCAAAAATAATTTAAGATCTTTAAGAAAAATACTTGATATAAATCCCGTGCTCCTTGTATACTTACAGGCCCATGATTGCTCTATTATTTTTGCCTTTGATTGTGGTCTAGTGCTGCAGAGTTATTCATATATCATAGCCATGTAAACTATAATTGCATGTGGTGAAAATGTTACCTGACCTTTGAATGGATATTCCAAAGTTGAAAACAATGTTTCAGGGCTTTTCTATCACCTAGCAAAGTAGAGCATGTATAATATAAGGTGGCAAATTGATCTACTTGAAAAAGTTCATACCCTTTGCCTCTAATTAGAAGTTTCAATTTACATCTCTTTTTCCCCACATCCAAGAAAAAGTTCATTCAACATTTTTACATTTCAGAGACATTGTTAATACATCTCTTCAAAGATTTGCTCCATTCTGTGCAAACAGAAAAAACAAGTACAAGAGGAAAAAAATCAGAAAATGATAGTTGTAAAATGCTCCATCTATCTTAAAAATGTACATGTGTAGATTATGGCACAAATTACAATCTTTTTTTACTTCAGTTTTTACTTGGTTGCTAAATTATGGCAGTCAGGAAACTAATAGTGGCTATAATAAGTAATCAGTAGCAGTATGCTAAGAGCAGTAAAAATGGATTCAACATTGCATCTACTTTTTAGACTTGTCTGAGGGAATTCTGTATTCCTTCTAGGAAAGGTTAAGGTCCTTCAACAAAATTCAGAGGCAGCAACAGCTATCTGAATACCTGCCACATTAGATTTTCACATTAGTTTTTCATCTCACAGATATCAGTTTTTCTGAAACTTTTTCTGAAATTTTTTCCATGATAAATTAAGTTAGATTTTTAAACAGAGTAGTAAAATAAATAGTTTTATGAGATGGGAGATGGTGATATTGATTCATTTGATGGCTTTTATTAAAAAAAAAAAAAAAAAAAAAGGAAAAATAACCTTTCCCATTGTTCATACTGCAGGCATTCTATCATAATACTGTTTTGATAATGTTGTCTTCAGTAACAGAACAAAAAATCTGGTAATCATTTTCTGACCCTTGTTAAAATACATACTGCCTGCATGAGTTCTGTAACAAATTAAAGTTACCTAGTTTGAGCAAGAGAGCATCTGCATATATTTAAAATAGCAGTGTGCTCTATATACTATGTGAAACAGTTGAGGAGGAGGATATCTACTACTAAAAGTCTACTAAACCTACTAATCAGTAGAAGAGTGGGAAGAACAATAGTTAAAATATGTTTTATGCTTTTGGAAGAATGGAAATGTGGCCTACTAGTGTCTATCAAAAACATCATACTTCATAATGCAAACATCTTCTATACATAAAAGCAATAATTTCATGAAAGGTCCTTAAAAAAGAAAACACTTGAAAGGTGAAGTCATTTAATAGCAGTTTCTTGTTTTTGTAGCAACTGTTTTAAGCACCCACATGCAGAGCTGGATCACATTTAATTAGATAGCGTTCAAGTAGTTAGAAAATGAGACACTGCTGTAATATGTTTTTTGTTCTTCTTAATGGCCAAGTGCAAAGCAGGATTTTTACAAAGAAACAGCCAAGTGGAAAAAGTGAAGTATGAAAGTGAATTACTCTCTGTTAATATTGCACAAAAAAATTTAAATGTGATCAGTGGGATATCTTTCTGTTTTTCCATGTTGACTTGCAGTTATATCATGTCAAATGGTTATAAACCTGCCCCTCTTGATCTTTCTGAAGTGAAATTGTTACCTTCTCAAGAATTTCTAGTTGACAAACTAGCAGAAAATGCACATAATGTCTGGGCAAAAGACAGAATAAAGCAAGGATGGACCTATGGCATTCAGCAGGTGAGGACGCTTTAGACACATTTGGAGTAAGTAAAAAATGTAGAATTTTGTTTTCTAGAACACCAGTTGGGAATTTTAAATAACAGGTTAAATACTGAATGTTTTGGGAAGTTTGGAAAAAGTGAAGGAGCAGGGAAAGAGTAGATTGCCAGGCCTGTTCGGCTGCAGGTTATGTGAATCATAGAATATCCTGAGTTTAAAGAATCATAGAATCATTAGGATTGGAAAGACCACTAAGATCATCTAGTGCAACCATTAGTTCATGCCTGTGACTACTCTAGATCAAGTTAGTCAGTGTGACATCTACCCTTTTCTTGAACACCTCCAAGGATGGTGACTTATCCACCCCCATAGACAGCCCCATTTCAGTGCCTGATCACTCTTCTGGAGAATAAATTTTTCCTGACATCCATCCAACCTCAGTCCCCCCTGGCAGAACTTGAAGCCATCCCTTCTTGTTCTATCGCTAGTTGCACAGGAGAAGAGACTAATCCCCACCTCATCACAACTACCTTTTAGGTAGTAGTAGAGAGCAGCAAGGTGTCCCCTAAGCCTCCATTTCTCCAGAGAAAGCAATCCCAGTTCCTTTGGCCACTCCCCATAAGACTTGTGCTCCAGAAATGTCACTGCTTTGTTGTCTTTCTCTGGATATGCTCCAGGGCCTTGATGTCTCTTGTAGAGAGGGGCCCCAAACTGAATACAGTACTCAAGGTGGGGCCTCACCAGAGCTGAGTACAGAGGGACAATCACTTTCCTGCTTCCCCTGGGAACCTGTTCCAGTGCCCAACCACCTTCTCAATAAAGAACTTTATCCTGATATCCTGTCTGAACCTCATGTGAGAGTATATATTTGCATACTTCTCTTGTAGTCTTATCTTTACATTTTTAGCATCCTTAACAACGGGGTTTAATAGTCTTCCTACTTCAATCTGTATAACTTTTATTCATTAATATTGTTTCTTTCCTGTAATCCTAGCAGTATTTTAGACAATTATCTGTCTCACTGTGTGCATTCTTAATCATGTTTATATATGATTTTGTTGTTTTTGTAACACCTTTTAGGATCTTAAGAACAAACGTAATCCTCGGCTAGTGCCATATGCATTACTAGATGAACGTACTAAAAAATCAAACAGAGATAGCCTCCGTGAAGCTGTTAGGACATTTGCAGGCTATGGTTATAATGTTGAGCCACCTGACCAAGAAATAGGTATGTATATTCAGTAAGAATCATGATCTTTTATTTCCTCTCAGTACTGGGAAACTTGAGACGCTGGAATAGATAGGCAAAACATAAAATGTATAAGATAATAATAGTGTATATTTGCTGCTGATGTGAATAAAAGGTGAAAATGTACATTTTGAATGTCTTGTGTATTATTAAGTTATATTTATTTAATATTGGTTTTCATTGATTGTAGGATAACTATTAAATTTTGATAATTTGTAGATTGGAGAAAAGCTAGAGTGTGCGTGGACAGATTTCATTTGGAAATCACTGTTTAAAATGTTCTGAAATTAAGTGATTTTCCTAAGACAATTCATCCTTTCCTGTTTCTTCATGATGAATGAAAAGCTTGAAATACATGTATGCTTACTGAAAACTAGGAAAGCATTTTAAAAATAATCAGATGCTACACTTCATTTTCTAGACTGCAGCTGTTAAGTTGTAAAGAGCAATTTACTAGTATTTTTAATATAATAAAGGTAAAAGTATAATAAAGGTAAAAGTAAAAGGTAAAAGTATTGTATAAAATATTTTAAAATGTAAATTTCTAAATATATAAGCCACATAGACTGCTTATTTTATTAATGTTTTTACTAAAGTAGGTTGTAAGCACTTTTAACTACATTTTTCTTAGATTCTTCCATTAGATTGAAAGTTACATTTTATGTTTGTGGCTTCTGCATAGTGTGACAGACATTGAATTTTTTTTATTTTAAATAGTGGATAGGCACTCAGCCTGTATAGAATTAGAATGTGTTAGCCTGTGTATGCTGATTATTTTTCTTCTGTTTCTAACATTTACTATGAAGGTTCTTAAACTTGCTGAGGTAGATAATGGCTATTTTCAGAAATAGGAAACAGTGGATACAGATTGAAAAGATAAACAGTGACATTTACAGTATTACCTATTTATGAAGTGTTTTATTTTGATTTTTTACAGCTGACCAAACACTGGAAAAAGTCAGCATTGACAAGATACGTTTTTTCAGAGTAGAACAGTCTTATGCAGTGAAGTCTGGAAAGTGGTATTTTGAATTTGAAGCTGTAACAGGTGGAGATATGCGTGTTGGCTGGGCCAGGCCAGGTTGTCGACCTGACATTGAACTGGGAGCTGATGACCAAGCATTTGTTTTTGAAGGAAGCAAAGTCAGTGCATTCTCACCCTTTTATTATTTTTAGTTATTAACAGCCTGAGCAGAAAATGGCAATATAGGTTTCCTCTGCATACTCCAACTACTGGAATATTTTTCATTCTTAAATGATACCTCAGGCCTCTGTTTTATAGTATCTACATTTTGGTTCAGGTCATTGTAATTATGCTAACAATGTATGTTGTTTTATGTCTATCTTCCTAGGATATATCACCTAAGCAAGGAAGTCTGTTGTAAGCATAAACATAATTCACCATTCATTTCCTTTTTTAAGTGGTAATTCACAAAACCAAAAATAAGTTTGTTCGAAGAGTGGACCACAGTTGTATTTTCTCTTTTATGTCATTTCTGCTTTTTGTACTAGCTTTCTTAAAGTGCCTAAAAGATGATAATGACACTGCACTAATACACATGCTGTGTCAATGAACATTGATTTTTATCCACATTCCAAATTGCTGTTCACACGTTTATGAAGTTATAGTTCCTTAGATTAAATGAAATAACTAAGATATTAATTTATTTAATTACCTGAAAACCATGAATTAATACTTCTAGTAAAATAGTTTGAGAACTTCAAAGTTTTAAAAAAATAATAAAATTAAGGGTATTGCTTAACTAGGATATTGAGACCAAGTTGTTGTTATATTTCTAGTCTTGACTGATTATTTTATTCTCTTTTGATCTCTCTTCTCTGAAAATGTTTATTTTTCAATTTTAGCATGTTGTTTATATACCTGTCTTTTTTTTTTTTTTTTTTTTTTTTTTTAGGGCCAGCGTTGGCATCAAGGCAGTGGGTTTTTTGGACGAAGTTGGCAACCAGGAGATGTGGTTGGATGCATGATAAACTTGGATGACAAATCAATTATCTTTACTCTGAATGGAGAGTTGCTTATAACCAGTAAAGGTTCAGAACTTGCATTTGCTGACTTCGGAATAGAAAGTGGTAATTTTCTTCTTATATTTGCATGGCTATGAGGAAAAAACAAACAAAAAAACTAGTCTTCCGCCTAGAGAAGAGAAGACTCAGAGGAAAGCTTATAGCAGCCTTCCAGTACCTGAGCTTCTCTGAAGACATAAGGCTGAAATGTAGGAGAAAGAATTTGTAGTATAGATGGAATTGTTGGCATTTAACTGAAGGTGCTCTGAGTTCTGTGTTAGGAGAGATGGATAAAAGTGTTCAACAGTGTTGTATTTTTATTGATACTGTCTGCTACTTGGAAACAGAAAATGTTTGGTCATAAAAAATACCAACATTAAAGAAATCTGTATTATTCCAACATAAATGATGGACAGATTAAGATTGGCCAGAAATTTATAGACACTGATGACAAAATAAATTTTAAACACAAATTGAGATAGCTTTAAATCCTTACTACTGTCATCATTTTGTGTGCATTTCTTATAGGAGCTGAAGTTCAGTTCACATTAGATACATTCAAAATAGCATGTTTGTGTTCTCCAAATAACTCTGTGTGCTTTTACTTTTGTTTTTATGTCATTTCCTTAGGTTTTGTTCCAATTTGTTCACTGGGTCTAGCTCAGATTGGACGTATGAACCTTGGAATGGATGCCAGTACATTCAAGTATTATACCATGTGTGGTCTTCAAGAAGGTTTTGAACCTTTTGCAGTGAACATGAACCGAGATGTCGCTATGTGGTTTAGTAAACGCTTACCAACATTTGTTAATGTGCCAAAAAATCATCCTCACATAGAGGTAACATTACATGTTAGGGAGAAGGTGTTTATCAGCTGCTTGTTTAGCAAGCTGAGACATTAAACCCTTACTAATACTTACTGTCACCATCAGACAGTTTGACATGTAAATCTGCTGAGTTAAATTAGGTAATTCCAGATGATCTTGTATAAAATCTTGTAGCATTGCTATTCATACAGATTTAAGTAGGTGAATTAATAAAATATATGTTTTTCTTTTAGCAAATGTTGTATGGAACAATTTGAGAATAATTAGTAGTCAACTTAAATGGAACATATTCTTCTCTCCAAGTTAATGTTATGGTCTAAGAGAAAAGTTCTGAATTCATTTCAAAAAATTTAGCTTTAACTCTTTCAGTTATTTCATCCACTAGTTGCATACTATTAATTATCTGTGTGTTTTGGAATATTATTTTGTTAAAATGACTTATTTCTTTTAGATATGGAGAATTGATGGAACCATTGAGAGTCCACCTCGGTTAAAAGTTATCCACAAAACATTTGGTACTCAAAACAGCAATTCTGATATGATATATTGTCGTTTGAGTATGCCCATTGAGTTCCGTTCATCATTCAACTTTGGCGTAGGTGTGGAAAATGCTTCATCTGATGCTCTTCAAAAACGGTTAGACTTATGTTTTTTTAGTTATCCTATTTCATGCTCTTATTGCAAATTTAATGTTCTACTTTGTTCTTTGTTATTGTACATTTAAGATTTCATATTAGCTTTTGCACTCAGTACATATATAGGATGTGTATTACCGATGTTTTTTTGTTCTTTGGTAGTTCTAATAACTTGATAACAAATGCAGAACAGTATATACAGATACAATCTTTTCTGAAAAGATGTGTCAAAAAGCTTATAGTCATTCATTACTGAGCATCTGCCATCCTTCTGAAATCTGTGGGATCCACAAAGCGCTTTATGTAATCTGGAAAACCAACTGAGAATCCCATTCCCACTGGATACCTGTTCATCTTCCTGATAGTTCATAGCTCACTGTTATTGGAAGAGTGAAATTTTCTTCCCATGCAAAGAAAAAAAGATTGTGAGAGAGATTTTTGAACATACCAGATACTGCCAAGTTCAGGATTTTTGAAACTTAACTCTTCACCTTAACTGCAACAAACTATTTTGGGTCAATGTATGTAGCCTGTAGAGTCTTTACATGTTTAATTTACTGATATCAGGAGTTCTCAATGCCTAGCAAGCATGAATTAGCTTGTAAGTACATTTAGTTTAATAATGAGTGCTTGTATTTATTTTATTTCTGTTTTATTTATTTAACTAATATAATGATTTTTCTCTATCTTTAGAAAGCACAGCCAAGAATTTCCTGCTTCTTCTACCACAGTAAGTAATCACACTGAGGTGCTTGCTTCTGAAGATTTAGTAGTGGTATCATGTTCCTTAGAAATTGATCTGTTGAAAGAAACCTTTTGAGTCATCTGCTCCAATACAACACTGGATAAGTAACATCTAGAATTCTGTGACTTGAGACATAAATTTCTCTGTATCAATCTACTATTAAAAATTATTTATTTTATATAAATTGTGAAAAATCTATATTAAAGTTCTACATTGAGCTTTTTTCCATCATTATTTGCCTACTTCTTCAGAAAATAACTTAGTTTTAATTACTGATATGTTCTTTTCCTCTTTTCAGTATTTTTATTCCTTGCGGATATTTGCTGGCCAAGACCCATCCTCTGTCTGGGTTGGTTGGGTGACACCAGACTATCATTTTTACAGTGAGAATTTTGACATAAATAAAAACTGTACAGTGACAGTTACTCTAGGAGATGAGAGAGGCAGGGTTCATGAAAGGTATGGATTTATTTACTACTTACTAAAAATTGTATTTTTTATATAGCTCAAAGTTCAAAGTGAAGTATTCACAAGCTTGATTACATTCTGAGCATTTATTTCAACTAATAATAATATCAATAATGGAGTAGAACTGTTCTATGTTCATTTATATACAAATGTGTTTTACTTAGACTTCTTTTTACTTAAGAAAAGAGAAGCATGATAATTTCCATTATTTTGGAAAAGGGAAGAAAAATGCACTTTGTCAGTCTGATATCTTACCCAAGATGCTTATAATAAAAAGATTGATAATAGTAATTAGAAACTAGGCCTAATAGTAGCACAAGCGCCTTTAAGTATCTCTATTACTTCACTGAAAAGTACATCTTCATGAATACTGTCTAGTTCAGAGTGAATTGTGATTTGTTGTCTTTTTTTCTTGTTCCCGCAGTGTGAAGCGCAGTAATTGCTATATGGTTTGGGGAGGAGATATAACTGCTAATTCTCAAAGATCAGGTCGCAGTAATGTTGATTTAGAAATTGGATGCTTTGTTGATCTGGCAACTGGAATGTTGTCATTCACTGCCAATGGAAAAGAGCTTGGCACTTGTTATCAGGTATTATCATATTTTCAGGAAGTTATCTACTAAGTTGATAATTTTGATGCTATTACAAAGATTTCTTTTTCTTGTTTAGAAATCTAAGTGAGCACTAGTCATGTTACAATAGCATACTTTCATGTATTGTACAGTGATGAAATTAAGATTCTCAAAACAAAGATATCCAGCAATCAGATGTTTTTAGATCTGCAGCACTGTGATTCAGTTTGATACATTGTGATCTTTAAGACTGGATACAAATGCTGAACCTGAAAATCAAATAATTTTTGAGATCTTTTAAAATACAGTAGTTCACTGATTTTAGTGTGGCATTATGACTTGTGCCATCTTTATAAAAAGATGCACTCTCACCCTCCTGTTATCTCCTTCTGATTTCATCTTTATTCAAAATTTGCTTACAAGCTTTATTTATAATGAAATATTTTGTCCAGCATAAAATGTGGAAGAATACTAGAAGATGTATAGTGCTCCAAAAAGCTGTATTCTATCCTCAGTCTCTATTATGGTTGCATTTCCTAGAGTGAGAGACAAAGTAATTAGCTGTAAAGCAGCTGGATTTTTAAGAGCCATTTTAGAATGCTTGTGTTGAATTTGGTTGTAATTTAAATAAATCAATACATTATTTTAGAAAAGCTCATGATATAGGCCTGTTATTGAATAAGGCAATGTCTGCCTATATGTTTGATGGGTCTGTAAAGATAACTCAGCAAAACGTTTACTGTATTAGAGATAAATTGCAGGTAGACACTGGCTGTCACTTCAATACTGTGTCTGCAATTATTTGATAATAAAATATAAGCTCTACAGTATTTATTTAATAGCATATCTGGGTAGAAGATTATTGTTACTGTTTTAATTTTTTAATCTCATTTCTTTTCTAGGTTGAACCAAACACAAAACTTTTTCCTGCAGCTTTTGTACAGCCTACAAGCACTAACTTAATTCAGTTTGAACTTGGTAAATTAAAGGTATTAACTATTTTCTTTAATGCTGCTCTTTTAAATCTTTTTCCACAGAAATTCCTGCTGAATTGAATTTGTTTAGGAAGATTGAATTTTTGACAAGACTTTTCATTTGATTAAAGTGTAAACAAATTACTTCTATATACTTAATGCTTTCGTGAAGGTAGTTGTTCATATATTAAATCTGTATTTGTCACAATAAACTGGAGCCTTTTAGGGAGAGCACAGTATCGGTAGTTTTTAAAATACGTTTGTTACAATAACTCACTTTTCTGTGAGTTCTTTGTTAATAATAAATTACTTTGCATTTTGATATTATAAGTTTATTCATAATTAAATGTTACAAAAATAAATCTAATATTCTTTGTTTCAGAATACCATGCCTTTATCAGCAGCAATTTTTAAAAGTGAGGAAAGAAATCCTGTTCCTCAGTGTCCCCCTCGCCTGGATGTGCAAACAATTACACCTGTTTTATGGAGTAGGATGCCTAACAGCTTTCTAAAAGTAGAAACAGAGCGTGTCAGTGAACGTCATGGCTGGGTTGTGCAATGTTTGGAACCCCTGCAGATGATGGCACTTCATATCCCAGAGGAAAACAGGTACATTTCCTAGGAACTAGACTTGGAGGATGTTAAAACTAGGGTTGGTTAGAATTTGTCATTCTATCTTCTATAGAGTTGTATTTATGAATTTTAAGTAGGTAAAAGAGGCCAGACAATTTTAATACCATGTGATGACATTTGCATAAATAAGGGAAAGCATAACTGTGTGATATCCTTTAAAATTTAACATAATCTGTCTTAAATCTCTAGACCTTTAAACACAGAGATATTGTAAGACTGTAAAATATAAAGAACATGCAAATACAATTCTGCTGATTTTTTATGTTAAAACCATGTGATCTATTTCTGTTCCTTCTGCTTTAAATGTATTGACAAGATCCTGACTTCCTTATATTTTGTTGTCTTCAGTGATGATAATAAAGTGTATTAAAATATCAAATATTGTAACTAATGATAAATCAACCTATAAGCAAAACTGAAACAGAAAAGTCAGTATAAAAGCTATGGATTTAAGTTATTTTTGTAAATTAATAGTCAATTTTATTTATCATTAATAAAAATAAATTCAAGAAAAGAGCAAATAATAATAACATTAATACTGTGCTTCATTGAGGGGGAGGCGGAGAGAAGGCATCTACAGCTTCAGCATTCTGAATACATGACTTTTAAAGACGTGATTTACTGTAACCTCCAAAAAAGCTTCCCTATCATGGATCTTTTCATCCTTTTCCATGCAGTGCTAATTTTAAATAATCTCATTGAAATACTACCACATTTGCTATGGGATTCACATGATAAGATTTGTTAATATCATTTGTAATGGTTTGAACTAGAACAGGCTAAAATGTGCACAGATCATAAACTTTAAAAAAAAAATAATTCATGAAATTAATGAGTTTTCTGTTCTTTTTTGTATAACAGATGTGTTGATATTTTGGAACTATGTGAACAAGAAGATTTGATGAAGTTTCACTATCACACTTTAAAACTTTATAGCTCAGTTTGTGCTCTAGGTAACACTAGAGTTGCTTATGCACTTTGTAGCCATGTAGATATATCTCAGTTATTTTACACAATAGATAATCAGTATTTACCTGGACTCCTACGTTCTGGATTCTATGACTTGCTCATTAGTATTCATTTGGACCATGCCAAGCAAGCCAAGCTCATGATGAACAATGAATTTATCATTCCAGTTACAGAGGAAACTCGAACTATTAAATTATATCCTGATGAAACAAAGAAGCATGGTTTACCTGGAGTAGGGCTTAGCACTTGTCTCAAACCAAGCTGTAATTTTTCTACTCCTTGCTTTATTGTGACCTCTGAAGAACATCAGACATCCAGCCCAGAAATTCCCCTTGACACACTTAAATCCAAAGCTATAAGTATGCTGACAGAGGCGGTACAGTGTAGTGGTTCTCATATACGAGATCCTGTTGGAGGACATATTGCGTTCCAGTTTGTTCCTGTTCTTAAACTCATAGCAACATTGCTTATAATGGGAGTTTTTGATGATGATGATGTGAAGCAGGTGTTAATCCTCATTGATCCCAATGTCTTTGGAGATCACAAGGAAGAAACAGAAGAGAGGACGGAGAAGGAAGAAGTTACACAAGTTGAAGAAAAAGCTGTAGAAGCTGGAGAAAAGGCAGTAAAAGAAACGAAAGCTCCTACAAAGGGCTTATTGCAGACAAGATTACCAGAATCTGTTAAGCTTCAGGTGACCATTTAATATAAACATATTATATGTGCTATACTATCTATGAAAGAAAGGTAATATTTGTCTGTTCTTCATTTTGAAAATTTTGGAATCTTAGCTGTCTTTATTCCAACCTGCCGTATGGCTTCACCTTAATAACCAAATTTGATTATTGTGCAATTTTTTCTATGCACTGTCCCCATACTCAGAATAGGTACTCAAATATTTATGTATTTAATACATGTATTTTAAAAGAGAATTAATATTTGTGTTTTAAGATCATGAAGTGCAACAGTGTGAATGCAACGGAGTGTTATTGATGAGCATAATAAAACTATAGGCATTTGTCACCATTGCTCTATTAAAGGAAAAATGGGGAAAAAAAACTGATTTTAACCGTTCCAGTACATAATATGTGCTATAGCTATTCCTCAATTAGAGTTTAATATGTTAAGCTGTTGAACTTACCTGTTTTTTCGACTCCAGATGTGCCACTTACTCAATTATTTCTGTGACTGTGAGCTGCAACATAGAGTGGAAGCTATTGTATCATTTGCAGACCACTATGTATCAAAATTGCAATATAATCAGAAGTACAGGTATAATGAACTCATGCAAGCCCTGAACATGTCTGCTGCTTTGACTGCCAAGAAGACTAAGGAATTTCGATCTCCTCCACAAGAACAGGTAACATGACTGAATCCGAACATTAGTGTAATGGTAAGAGTTTTGACTTCTATACTGCCATGGGAGCTACTAGAGAACCAGAACTGAATTTGAGATAAAATTTATTAGGATACCACGAAATTCTGAATGTCAAAATGCTAGTACTCTACAAATCAAGCTCTTGCATTTCTTAAGAGCATAGACAATTTGAACATTATCATCCAATGCTGGGGAACTATGATTCAGACAGTTCTTGAAGATAAGTTGATAAATTGTGTTGCATTGACTTGAAGTTAGTGTTATGTTGGCATTAATATGTTGAATGTATTTATTTTCTGTATTCAGGAAATAGCTTTATTAAGTATGCTGCATTTTTATGACAGACATACCTAAAAATTACAAAGGAATATTGCTATACTATTTTCATTAATGTATGTTAAAAATTTCTGTTTTATGGTGATTCAAGTATGACTATATAGTAGAATGTTTTTTAGGCTCAGTACATTTAACGTATTCAAATACCCTTAAAGATTAATATGCTGCTGAATTTTCAACTGGGAGAGGATTGTCCTTGTCCAGAGGAGATTCGGGATGAACTATATGACTTCCATGATGATCTTCTAATTCACTGTGGTGAGTAAAAAGGTGTATCAGATCAGTTATAAAATAAAAATGCTTCCTCTCTCCCTCTTTTTTCCTTTTTTTTTTAAATATATTTTTGTCTACATGCTGATTTTTCCTGAAAAACTTTTGTTACATGCTACCAAAAAATACATGAAGCCTGTGACATTGTTTCAAGTTTCATTGTTAAATATCTATTAAATATTATCTGGTATTTTTCTGTTAATATATTGGTTTTAGACTCAATTAGCAGTAGCAAAAATCATCCAAAAAAGAAGGTTGGGTTACCTTAAAAGATTTCTATAGACATGTGTACGTGTGGAAGTAGATAAAAGGAATTGAAATTGTATTATGCCTGTGAAACTTAGCAGTGGCAAATTAAATAAAAAATAATAGATATGGGATGATGGTGCTGCTTTAACTGAGTTTCCTGACATAAATTATAATGTATATACATAAATGTGATATCCATTATAAGACACTATTGGAGTGAAGCTTACAGTATGAGTTACCTGCTTTTCCCCCAGAGACTGAACCTGAATTTCCTTAGGGTATACGCAAGAGTGAGCCAAACAAAATATTCTGTGCAACTTCGATTGATGAAATGATCTCATTTTATATATGATGCTCAAACTATTTCATTCGTCCATTGAGATCTTAGTCTAATTAAGGCAATCATGGAACTGATATTCCGTTTACCATGACACTAGCATTTATAATCAAGTCAGTCAATTATCACTGTTTATTCCCAATAATCATGCAGTTAAAATTGATATACTCAGACTTTTTCATGTCTATCTTCTTGGCATTATGGTTATTCTTCCAGTGCCTTTCATGGTCCTATGGTTCATGACACAAATCTTGTTCAAGAAGAGGAGAACAGGGTCATTAAAGTGACTTGACAGCATCTAAAATTCTTCACTAAGTAGAGCATGATAATGTTAGTAGTTTCTTCCTCCTACTTCCTCAATTTGCTTGCGGTCATTTTTAAATGTTTGCTAATACAGTCTGTTAGCTCTTTCTTTACTCATATAAACCTTAAAACCAGATTTACTCAGTTTATGGTATTATATTATTTTAGTGACTAATAATAAACTGTGATTACTGTCATGTTAGTAGCCATAATGAGTCTCATGATTTGGTACTTGTATTGCTTAAGCTTCTGCTTGTGGTTGTATTTCTGGTTATGCTGTTAAAATCTCCAGCAACCATCTAGCTGTGAATTTGTGATAAGCCAATTACTTTAGTTCAGCTAGCCAGGAACCCAACAAAAAATGGGTCAGTATTTTGTTTGTGTTTCATCAGACTCTCTATGAGGATATTGTGTGGAATGATATTAAGATTTGTATCTGTAAGTCTAACTATGTTATGGGTGGAAATTAGGTTAGTTTAATGTGATTTGGTCTTGACAATCCTGTGTTGGTTGTCATTGATCCTTTCTTTTAAGTGTTTATCAGAAACTTTATTTCTTTTATTCCAGCATTTTTCTTCCAAGCATTAAAGTGAATGGTCTATATCCTTTCAGCTACTCTACATTCTACCCATTTTTGTTAAGAAAGATAATGTGGTCTTTGTTGTTCAGTTAGCACTTGAGCATGTTTCTGGTTTTCAAAGATGTTTGGCATCACAGAGTTCTCTAAGGACTCCAGGATGAAGATTAGGGAGATCCCACCTTAACTGGAAAAATCTTCCTTGTTACTGTGAAGTTTTGTTGCTGGTAGTATTTTAGAAGCGTACTTTTGTTTACTGCTTTATTAATTTGTATGTTGAAGGAGATGAGAAAGTAGTCCAGCAATTAAAATACTGTAATGTTCTTCTGGATCCTAAACAGAAACATGTTTGTGACTTTATACAGTTTTCTCATAGGGGGTTACCACGGAGAAATACTCCATAAATCTGCATCTTGGCTGAGTCTTGAAAATCACTACAAAGCTGTCACAGCTGCAGAAAAAAACTGAATATGTGTTGTGCTTGGAATATTTACACAGCTTTTTAATACTAAGTAAACTTCGCAGTCTAAATGGAAAAATATGTATGCAATCAAGTAATTAAAGGCTCCATGATAGCAAATATACACAAATAGTCTGGATTAAAGTTACTCAGGCAGTCTTAACCCTAGCATGTCCTAACTGTGAGTGATTAAAGTTGCCAGCAAAATAATAATCCTCTATCATAATTTTTGTGTATAATTTCTTGGTTGTAAACAAAACAAATTTAAAGCGATTGTATTGCTGATACTATAATTGAATTATAGTATTGATTGAATTGAACTATTATAATATCAGTTCAATTCAAGGCCAGGTTGGATGTAGCTCTGGGCATCCTGGTCTGGTGGTTGGCAACCCTGCCCATGGCAGGGAGTGTTGAAACTAGGTAATCTTTGAGGTCCTTTTCAACCTAGGCCATTCTATGAATCTATGAATCATCCCAGTGTCTCTCTTTTTGTCTGTCTGTTTCAGATTTTCAGGAGTTGTCCAGTGAGTTTCTTTTGCTTCCAAGCCTTAGGTTATGTTTTCCAGTGCCAGATCATTTCTTGTTTTCCTTAATGTCCTTCCTTGTCTTCTTTCTCTTCTGTCTCCTTACTTCCTCTTATTCCTTCCTTCCTGAATCCTTCCTTCATTTTTAGCTTTTCATTTTGCCAAACCATTCACATTTTTTTCATTCCCCAAATCCCTTATGTAGTCTTAGATTTCAGTTTCTAATTCTTTCATTCTCTACAACTGCCTCTGCTTTTTTCTTCCTAGTCACTTAGTTCAACTCTCTCCTTGTTAGCTGTCACTTGCATACTTTCTCCAACCAAATACCACATTTCAGTTATTATTTTCTTTCTTAGTTTCTTTTTGCATTATCAATTATAGCCTCTGCAGGTTTTTTCCCCCTTCTCAGGCTTGTGCCATTTTATTGTTCTATATGAAAGTCTTTTCATTTTCTCGGTGCTAAGAACCACATTCACTTTGACCAACAGCCAAACAGCAAAAACTTAAATTTCATCACTGCCCAGTTAGCTCTGGTCTGAAAAAAACATGTTTAGGTGTTCTGTGCTTCTGATTGTGACATGTGGTACCTGATCATCATTAAGAGGTGTGAAAGATTTGAAAATACTTTGGTTGTGAAGCAGTGAAGTTAACTGTAGTGAACTACCTGAAAAATGGTATTCCTTCAGATACATTTTATTGTATATATTTTTCAAGAAAAATTGTTTTTTGCTAGTACAACATCTCCAGACATCTTCTCTTTAACAGTTTTGATGTCAGTTAATAAGTTTATTTATGGCTGCCAAATATCTCAAATGTACTGTATAGTGGGATATAGTCATATGTTTCTTTTGCTTACATTATGTATTATAAAATAATGAGTAACATTTTTAATCAAACATGAATCTGAGTCAAAACTAATTGACATAACACAGTAGTCAAAAAGACACCACTTCTTTAAATAATATAAATCTGGATGTAAGAAATGTGTGTACTGAAATAAATGTAATTTATTTCTGAGAGGTGGTGCTGCCGCTAACATCTTAAAGTTGCTGGCCTAAACACATTTTTTTCCTATATGAAACTTGCTCATTAAAGAATTGCCCTGTAGATACTTTGTATTTTTGAAATTTTAAAAGTGTTCATCTTCAAATGTTAAGAATTTTTTCTTATTATTTTTATTATCTGCTAAGGTATTCCACTAGAAGAGGAGGAAGAGGAAGAGGAAGATTCCTCCTTGACTGGCAAACTTCGTTCATTAATATACAAAATCAAAGGTCCACCAAAACCAGAAAAAATAGAGCCCAGGGAAGAAGAAGATAAATCGCCTAGTAAGTTTTATTTCTGTATACATACTTCTATGATGCAAGTGTTGGAAATGTTATGTGATTAACATGAGTTCATTTGCTGATGAAACTTCATAGTGTGCTGATGAAGAAGACTACCTCTTTATCTTCCTTTTACTTATTAGAACAATTATTCTATATATTGAATGTATTAGATGTATCGTTAAACAGGGAGTTAAAGATTCTTTTCCAGTTGCTATTTTGTTTTTTTAAAGGGCTAGCTTTTAACATGTAAGGTTTTCTTTTTGTTTTGAGTTCTGATCAATTGATATGAGATAGGTATTTCTTGTATGCAGTCTCAAAAAATAGGTAGCATAGAATTTGTAGCGTTCTGTAAAGAAGATAAAGCTATACCTTAAGATATGTAATTAAGGTAGCACTGAGACAACTGTTAGAATAAGATTGCAAGATTGAAGTTGGAGGAATTCAATGGCATACCTTTTGTTTGATATGCACTTGTATGTCAGATGCCACTTAGTCAGACTGACCGTCATCCACTGTCATCTGTTGCACAGCAACAAAATGTAATGGAATATTGGTGGGAAGGTTCAACCTCTCCTGCAATACCACCAACATCCATTTCCATAATGGGCCAAAACAATAAAATAGGAGGCATTACTTTCAGAGCAGCCTTTGTATATGTGTTTCTAAAGTTGAGGACCTGGGCAAAATTCTTTCTAGATATCATCAGTATGGATATCTCCTAAGTTAGAGACTCTGTTAACATTCCGGACTATCTGTGTTTGTGCTATCTTACTGTCAGAGTAAAAATGCTTCCTGACATTCAGACAGATCCTCTTGTATTTTAGTTTGTACCTCTTGTTCTCTCACTGAGTACCACTCAGAAGATCCTGGCTCCATCTGGTTTACATCCTCCCTTCAGATAATATGTAAATATATTTACGAGATTCCACTTGTAGGCCAGACAGTCTCAGCTCTGTTGAATGGCACCAAGTAGATAGGTTAATGAGCTTTCTTTTTAAAAAGCCTTCATGCTGCAAAGCACTGTAAAGGTTGACGAGTGTTGATCAATTCATAATATATATATGTGTTTTGTATGCTTTATTAAAAGAAAACTGCAAAGTTTGAAAGTTGAATGTTTTTACTCTTGAATTCAAGTTAGTTCCTGAGGAAAGAAAAAAAAAAAAAAGTTGTAGCTGAATCAGATATTTCTGAGCATGAATTGAGAGAGTATGAAATGTCACTTTAGATCTTCTGTCCCTAGCTTTTTCTGTCCCGTCCCCAAATCTTGCTCACCTCCAACCTATTGGCCTTTTTGTGGAAGAGAGTTGGAGACACAGCCTTTTGACATGCCGGCACAACCCAGCCAAAACACTGGTGCAATAGCAACACTTCTCTAGCCACTGGTAAAGAGCACAGCACTGCATAGACTGTATGGAACGTTAACTCCATCCCAGCCAGACCTGAATGTGTGTTTGCAAACCATTTTTGGCTCTCTAAAATGCTGGATTTTCAGAGAAACCAAGCATGTTCATGATAGTTTAAAAAAAAAAAAAAAAGTCATAGTAACTGATCATTTCTTCAGAATGCTTGGAAGAATGTAATTTAGTTGGTTAACAAATTTGAGGAATACTGATGATTGGTATAAACTAAAGAACTGATAACTGCATGCAGTTGATTAAAAGCAGAAAGTAGCCTATTGCATATATGACTAGTGTCTCAAAGATGCATTGCTTTTAATTTAAGGAAGCACTGAAATAAAAAAATGTTCCAGATAACTTTTTCCTAGTGTTTGTTACAGGAGTTACTTCAATTTTCTTGCTGCTTGAGAGCAAAATGGAGCTGCTTTTTTTTTTTTCCAAGTTGCAGATAGGAATGCCCTACATGCTAAGGTTATCTCAAGTTCTGTTTGCTTCAGTAGAGTGGCAGTTTGTCATTATTTCGTCTTTGCAATATTTTATGTTCCATTTTGAAAATACATTTTTCTTTTATCTCTACTTCTCCCTAATAAATTATTTACCGTGGTTGGTTCTGTTTCTGGCAGGGAAGAAACTGTAGCAAAATAAGTGTATATATTCCTTCCCACATCTTAGCGTATGTGTGCACACAGACGCATACATACATTCACAGAAAGATTCTGAAACCCTTGGAATCATAGACTTATTATTCTGAACTGTATTCCTTTATATGTACGTCCTCATGCCTATTCTTCAATTGTCAAGATACTTCTTTTACTGTTCCTCTCAACTGTCTAAGTGTTTTTCTGAGCTGCTTTGAGCAGGTCATTTGACTTTCACTCCCATACCTTGCCTCTGATGAATTTTATATGTGGTAGAAATCTCTATGTCTGCTTTTGGTTTTCTTCTCATGTATTTACTTGTTTTCAATGTTTTCCTTAGTGGTGACAATAGATGGTGAGTAATGAGTTCTTCCATTGGAATGTATGTTTTTGCTGAGCTTGCTCCTTGCCTTTGTCAATTAAGTTGTTCTTTTTTTTTTTTTTTTACCAACTTTAAGTTTCTATAATATCCAGCAAATATCATATGCAGAACTATGCAAGTGTCTTGAGGTTGGTCTTTCAATTAACAATGCTTGAAGGTGCTTCTTTTCTACTTGCAATTTGACAACAGATCTTTGTACGTACTCTGGACCATTAATTTCATTTCAGACAATTATTCCATAAAAAGTTGTGTAAGATTTGACAATAAAGCTGTTTTGTAACTCGGAACATCTGTTACATGACCTGCCTGTTCAGTCTTTAAAGTCCATGGAAATGTGGTGTTTGCTTTCTGAAACAACAGCTTATGTATTTAATACATAAAGGAGCCTTGAATAGTAAAAAAAAAGGACAAGTGATACTACGGAACCTGTTTTTCTAAATACTTCAGTATTTCTAGATATTTCAGATAATCTCTTCAGGTTGAAAGTCCTCCTTAAAATAATGCATAACATTAGTTTACATATGGACATTCATATGCATATTGAAGTCACTCAGAGGGCGATGGAAAACTATAAGGAAGAAGCTGAAAACTGAATTATGTAATCCACATGTGAACTTCCATCATCTCTCCCTCTATCCCTTCTCCTCTCTCCACACCAGGAAAATTTGGAATTCAGAAAGTGAAAAGTAATAATAATATGAAGTATCCCAATCCTTTTATGCATAAATGGAGAAGTGGTGTGAGTTGCATGTGCCATTGCTAAGGCTGAAATTCTCTGTCCTTGACTATCTGGTCATGTATGGGTATAGGGTATGAGTATTCCTAATCAAGGCACGTGGAAGGAACTTTTTTCTACAAATAAATTTTCCTTTCCTCTAATCATGTGTTCATTTCAGCTCTCAAATAGAGAAGAAGAATGCCAGCACTTTAAACTAGTGTTGATGATAAAGTTGTAAAATATATTTTTAAAGTAAACTAGAACTCTTGATTCTAAACAACAAATTATTGTCAATTATGGTGACAGGACTTCCAAGACACTAAAATCTGAGAAGCACTAACACTACTTATAGGAAAACCTTATCAAAATTAGAGAATGTGTGAAAAAGACAGGACAGTTGTGCTTACATATGGGTACCTCTGCACAGAAAATTCAAGGAAACAATGTTTTACATTTGTTCATTTCATATGAATGTGTTTCCTGTGAAATATTATGTTTGTACTAAAAATTATAACAATCTTTTAGTTACATGACAAAATATCTGATGGTTAACTCAAGTGTGTAAAATTGCAGTAATATTTGACTCAGTGCAAATACTTTTGCAGCTGAATTGGAAAACATCCACTTAGGTTGAACGAAATGATATTTTTCCTCATAAAATATTTCTTGCTTTCATTGTTTTTTCCTTATAATCATTGTTACACTTATTATGTAACCTGAAACGAGTAACATTCAATGAGTTGCAAAGTTCTTGGAAGATACTAGTTATTCTATGGGGGTAGATTTTAGTGCAATAATTAGGAGAATATGAAAGAAGAAACTGTCTTGATTGAAGAAAGTTAGTGTTTTCAAAAAGTGTTTGTTATATTTTTATTCACAAACTGCCCTTAAGAATAGAGTTGCCTTTATAGAATCTGTCTCCCAAAGCCTGTTTTTCTAACAAAATCAGGGAACTAATGGTTGTTTTCTGTTAATACATCATTAAGTAAATTGTAAGAGATAAAAAATATTGATTGTGAAGATATCCTCTTCCACTTTGCATAAACAATGAATATTTTTTATAAGACTGGGAATATGCCTTTAGTTTTCAGGTAAGGTTTCTAAACTCAGGGCTTGGAAAGATTTTCACTGCTTTTGTATAGGAAATGTATCCAACATAGAACTGCTCCAAGCAATGTGGGTTGTGTGCTTCAAAACAGTACAAATTTTTATAAAATACATTCCGAAGTGATAGTGACTTTCTCAAAATAGTTGGGAAACACAGTTAAAATTCCCTCTCTTAAGTTAGTTTGCCTCTCCTGTTAGTGCATACACATCATCATACAATTCTGAGATGTTTCCAGGTAGGTTGTCATCTTTTGAAGACAATGGAGATCCCTTGTTTGAGCAACAAAATAGCTAAACATTCATTAGATGCATGAATCACAAAAGCTTCAAGGCCCTGGGGACGGTAGGGAAGGGAGGGGAAAGGAGGCTGTCTCATTCTCTTTTTTTTTTTTTTTTTTTTTTGTCAGCTCTGTAAACTTAGAACAGACATATTCCCTTCTGGCAGAGCTAATTATCTGGCTGAGCCCACTTTAATGAATATTTCTAGGATATCTGGAAGCATACTTGTCAGATAATTAATTCTTTACTGAAAATTTCTTGATCAGTCTTTGTATTCCAAACCTAAACTGATGTTCATCAAAAGTATGATGTTTCTTTGCCACTGTAATAACGTAAGAGTCATTCCTAATGACAAAGTTTACAATAGAAGAAGCTCTGCAATTAGAGCTGTTTTAAATTTCATTTATATATTAATATTATTTATATCTATATTAATTATAATATATTAATTATATTTATTTATATTAATATATTATTAATATATTAATATTTATTTTAAAAAATTAGCACTTACAAAGATGATTTCTGGAGTCATGATAAGCCAAGAAGTTTTCATTGTTTACAGTGATGTATTAACTTGGACACTATGTTTAAGTTTCTTAATTTCCATCTCTCAGAAGCATCAGACTTACCTTGAAAGATCCAGTGTTATTTTTCCTGTTGAAAATTCTATTCTGCTAATATTCTTTTGCTTTCTCATAACTGCCATCTTGTCTTCTGTTATCTGATACTTTACTGTAATGTATGTTTTTGAATTTTTGTGTTTGTAATAGCTGGTAACATTTTGTGTATTTTATTATTTTAGCTACACTAAAGGAACTCATATCCCAGACTATGGTGCGCTGGTCCCAGGAAGATCAGATTCAAGATCCAGAATTGGTTCGGATTATGTACACTCTCCTGCGTAGGCAATATGATAGCATTGGTGAGCTACTTCAAGCTCTGAGGAAAGCATACACTATTAGTGCTGCCTCTGTAAAGGATACCATTAATCTGCTTGCTGCACTGGGCCAGATTCGCTCACTTCTCAGTGTAAGAATGGGAAAAGAAGAGGAACTGCTAATGATTAATGGATTAGGGTATGCAATTAACATCATTTTATTTTTGAATAATGCTTTCTATTATACTGGTAAATCCATCCACTTTAGATCCTGGATAAAAATTATTGCTGTATGAAATGCTGACGTGTATCAGAATTTTTTAGTATGGCTCCAACTGATCTCGCTATCAGTATGAACTTTTTTTCTGTGAACCAAAGTATCTGCTCACCTAAAGAAACTGCACTGTTTTTACAACAGTGAAGCCAGTGAGTATTTTTTTGTTGATGTTTAGTAGACAAACATGTTTTAGCAGATCTAGAGTAAAGAGGTGACTTATATCTTCATCAGTACCACCCTAAATTAAACTCACATTATTTTTTCATGTCTATGTGAATAGACTTGTTGCTATTCTTGTAAGTGGCGAGTTTTTACAAGCAGCTAGGCAGAAGCAGCAAAGCATTGTGATCTGAAAGGTTTCAAGCTGGTTAGAATTGTATCAATGGTAAGTCAAAGTATTTGAACACAGAAGACTACTTATTTTATCTTTTATAACTTCAGAATTGTAAGACTGCCTTTATGTAATCCCTCCCTGCTGTGGTATGAAAATATTTTTCTCCATTCTTGTTATGAAACTATTCTTCTGAAGTAAGTGGTTTTGTGCATGCCTATTACTCCTCTTATGTGAAGACTGGGACACTCAATGTTGGAAGTAAAAGAATAAATAATTTCACAGAAAATGAATTGCCTAAAATTAAAAAAGAGTATTTAAAAAGAAAATGTTAGTTGTAAGATTATCTAAGGACTATACTTCTTTGCCTTTCATCAAGAACATTGAACAGTTTCTCTCTTTCATAACAGTTGTAAGGAACTGGCATTGCTCTTACTATTTTGCTATAGAAATTGCAGGGTTCTTTTTTGTAAAAATTGAAAACAATAGTCTCTTCAGTTGAATTGGGCAATTCATAGAAACAGCTTATTAATTAGTATGTGAAATCATTACCTAATTTGTCCCTGTTGCTGAGTTTGCAAAATTACTGAGATTTTTAATGGGATTGAGGATAACTTTCATCTAAACTGGGCATGTCTGTAGCCCCCTTCCCAGAGGTAATATGTTATGATTCTGTTTCCTTTACCAGTTATCTATGTTCATTTAGAAAATCTTGTTCTGGATTATTGAACAAAAATAGAGAATTCCAGAATATGTTATAGGATAGTGGGCACAATGCAATTGTTAAAATATTCCTATTTAGGAGAACTCTTATTTCATTTTACATCTTCTCTCAGGCTTAATTTTGGAAATGTTGATGAAAGATGTGTAACTGATATCCTTGAAAAATAAGTCTCTTTAGTATCTTCTGCTTTATGATCTGAGGAAATGAATTAAGCAGTGTTTCTGCAGAGGCAAAATTAGATTTGGATTTATTGATCCCTATTCTCTACTTACAACATAACAGAATATATTCTTTTCCACTTAGATCATAACAATATATTTTTTCTTTAAACAGAACAGGTGGTAAGAGGAATTTAAAGATGGAGAGGAAAAGAGAGAAGAAATACCATTTTCAAATAATAAAAAAGTTTAGATTGTTATTATGTGGAATTTGTGAAAGAGGAATGACAGCATATTTTAATGTTAATTAATTGTCAGATGATTTTGTTTTATACTGAAATCTGAGAATTTAAAACCCCATTACTACTATGAATGCATATTTCTAAAATCTCTAATAAATGAAAATAGTATTCCTTAATGATGTTGTCTTTTCTTCTACTTTAGAGATATAATGAACAACAAGGTTTTTTATCAGCATCCTAACTTAATGAGAGTCTTGGGCATGCATGAGACAGTTATGGATGTGATGGTGAATGTGCTTGGAGGAGATAAATCTCAGGTAATTTCACTGTAATTATATTGTTAGTTTTGCATCTTTAACCTTTGAAAAGGTATAAATGGATGTTAAAGAGGATGCATCCAAAGATAAATAGATCTCCTTTATATGCCTGATACTGCTTGTCCTGTTTTAACAATTCTTAATTAACATAAGAAATTGAGAAGTTCTTAAAATACATCACCAGTGTTCTAGGAATTATTATTAATATTATTTTTTAAAGTAAAAAGTTATAGGTATTTTATTTAATAGTACTTTAAAAGATACTGAAATATTTGAATTAAATATATAGGTTAAGTGCATACATGGGAGGCCTAGGTCTGCAGGGAAAATGTCTTCATCTTAGATAAAGTGTTGTTAACAGTAAACTGCATACTTAGTTAACTTGCACCAACTTTGTTTTGAACGCTCAATTTCAATTTCTTGGAACTGATCTATAATTTGCAAAGTTGTACTTAACGTAATGTTTGAATATCTGTATGTTTGTTTAAAGGCCAGCTACCTGAGGAAAGTTAGAAGTGAAGTGGGTTTATATTTTTTATTCTCGCTTATGCCTGGTGTCTTAATGTTAATGCCTCCCCTCCAAAAAGAGGATTGTCCTCTGTTCCCAATGCTGTTTTTTGTGGGGTTTTTTTGTTGGTTTTTTTGTTTGTTTTTTTTTGTTTGTTTGTTTTTTTGCCAGGCCAGGCAAGCTACAATTAGTTATTGTCTGATTAACAGTATAATTTATAGATGTCACAACTTTTTTTGCTGTAGTGTTTGTACATGAAGTCAGAAGTGACAAAAAATACCCACCAAAAATACACTGCAGTGTCTTCTAGTTCTAAATAAGAATGTTGTCGTAAAGAATTTTATAATGCAAATCTACTTAAATATGTAACAGAATTTACTGTGATATTTTTGTGAGCAATGCAGATCTTAAAAAAATTAGTTGGTAACTTGGTCATGGCTTTTAATGTTTCTAGCCATCCAGAATATCCTATTTTGTGTACCTATCTCTATGAAATGTGTGGGAAATCCAAAAAGATTGCCTATTAATCTGGAATCTTCATAGGAATAGGAATCTTATCAAGAAATATGACTAAGAAATATGACTAAGAAATAGACTGTGTTAAGAATTTGATCTATTTCAGTCTCAAGGTACATCATTTCCTCATAAAGTGTGGAAACTTCCAGATAATCAACACCAATTTCTATTTATTTATTTATTTATTTTAATGAAGACTGAGGGCTACAGTTATGGTATGAAATAATAGGGAAAAGGTTATTATGAGAGGGGTTTGCACACGATTGGCACAGAAAGATATTGCAATGAGATTTCATACAATGAACAGCTAAGCAGGAGAAGCATTGCTTCTGAGGTCCAGATATGAAGTATCCTTCATAGGAACTGTAATCTTGAAGTGCGAGTACTGCTTTGTAAAACGGTTGCTGTCAGTTGATCTCCTGCAGGAATGCTAGACTTCTGAGCTTGTACAGAAGTCTCACATAAAAGATTGTTCACTTAGGGTCTAACCACCAGGCTGTAATTTGAAAAAGGTACATGTTTGTGTGTGCTGGGGATCTTCTATTCTCCCAGGAAAGGTATCCTTTTGAATAAAAAAGAGTAAGGCCAGAAACAGTATGGTCAGTTTTGGTTTTATAAATTCATTTGAAATTCTCGTTACTTTAATCCAGTGACTTGCTTATGTACAGTTCAAGAAGATTTGAGGCATCAGACATTAGAATGTTGCTCTTCCTGCTCTCAGCCAAGTTCCTCACAACTTAGTGACTTAGTTTCTCATAACTTAGATTGTATTTTCCCTTCTGCTTGCTATTCCTAGCTTTGTGGACATTTATCCCTGTCAAAAGTTATAATTTCAAGAGAAGAAATTATAGAATCATAAAATCACCAAGGTTGGAAAAGACCTCTAAGATCAACCAGTCTAGCCATCCACCTACCATATTTCCTTCTAAATCATGTCCCTCAGTACAACATCTAAGTGTTTCTTGAACACCACCAGGGACAGTGACTCCATCGCTTCCCTAGGAAACTTGTTCCAGCACTTGACTACTCTCTCAGTGATGTATTTCCTAATGTCCAACCTAAATCTCCCCTGGTACAACTTGAGGCCATTTCCTCTAGTCCTATTGATAGTTAAATAAAAGGAGAGGCTGACTCCCACCTCACCACAATCTCCCTTCAGGTAGTTGTAGAGAGCAATAAGATCACCCCCGAGTCTCCTCCAGACCGAACAATCCCAGCTCCCTAAGCTGGTGATTGTTAAGCACCAGTTTAGTTGCCCTTCCCTCAACACTCCCAAGGGTCTCAATGTCTTTCTTGTAAGTGAGGGGCCCCAAACTGAACACAGTACTCAAGGTGCGGCCTCACCACTGCTGTACAGAGGGATGATCACTTCCCCACTTCTGCTGGTATCGCTATTTCTGATACATGCCAAGATGTCATTGGTCTTCTTGGCCACCTTGGCACACTGCTGTCTCATCAGCTGAGCATTGACTAATAATCCCAGGTCCGTTTCCTTTACATGCTCTTCCAGTACTCTGCCCTAAGCCAATAGCATTCCCGGGGTTGTTACGGCCAAAGTGCAGGACCCAGCACTTGGTCTTGTTGAACTTCATCCCGCTGGCCTCAGTCCAGCTATCCAGCCTATCCAGATTCTTCTGAAGGGCCTTCCAACCATCTTCTCAGGCAGACTGATACTTGCTCTCAACTTGGTGTCATCTGCAGACCTACTGAGGGTGCACTCGATGCCCCCATCCTGGTCTTCAGTAAAGTTGCTGAACAGGACAGGCCCCAGTACTGACCCCTGCAGAATACCACTTGTGACCAGTCACCAGCTGAATGTGATTCTATTTACCACCACTTTCTAGGTCCAGCAATCCAGCCAGTTCTTTACCCAGCAAGGAGTGTGTATGTCTAATACATGGGCTACCAGCTTCTCCAGAGTATCGTGGGAGACAGTGTCAAAGGCTTTGCTGAAGTCTAGGTAGACTATGTCAACAACCTTTCCTCATCCATCAGGTGGGGCATTCAATCATAGCAGGAGATCAAGTTGGTCAAGCAAGACCTGCCTTTCATGAACCCATGCCAGTTAGGCCTGATTCCTTGGTCCTGCACATGTCATGTGATCATCCTCAAGATGATCTGCTTCATAGCCTTTCCTGGTACCGAGGTTAGGCTGGCAGACCTGTAGTTCCCTGGATCCTCTTTATGACCCTTCTCATAGATGGCAGTCACAAGGAGTGAGCTGCTATGCAGTGTCATCTCTCGTTTAGGAATTGGGCATTTTCTGAAGTTGCAACAGCAGATGCTTTAAGCCATGTTTCCAGTTTCCTGGATTAAATGGTTTTATTATGAGGCTGTATTGAGATGTGTAGTGAGAGTGTTACAGTTCACTGCTTCTCTAGAGGAACAGTCAGAAGGTAAAAATTTGTCTGTCCAAACAGAAGGAAACTCATGCCAGGCTTCCTTCCAACTGTGCTATTAATAAATGAGTCAGAAACATCTGAAATCTGTGGAATATGGTGTAGCTGAAGGTTTCTAGGTAACTTAGAAATAATTTAGTATTTACTTTAGATAGTACCCACTTACAAACCTCCAGAAAGGTACTTTGTTGGTGAAAATACTCAAGCAAACTTTCCATTTTACATCACAATTAAGTTTTAGTGGATAAAAGCCTAAAATAGTTATTTTAAAGACTGTGATTTTGTTCTCAGAATTTTGGAACCATAACATTCGTTTCTGTTGTTGGTTCGTTCAGTTTCAAGCAATGCTATTCTTGATTCTCAGAATTACTTCAAAATCTTTTCTTTCATATTAGGAAATTTTTATACTATGTTTTTGATCAGATGACCTTCAACAATAAGCAATTTCTAAAATATTTTTTTACATTCCTTCTGCTAATTGTAATTCTCTAAATTAAGTTGTCACACACTCTGTATCCCTGTAAATTGCGGACATGGAAGCATTGTTGAATGTCTTCATAAGGGAATAAATAATTTTCATTACTTTTCATCTATCTTGTGTTTAAAAATAGAAATGCTACTTGTACATAATAGTACCTTCATGAGTGAAATAGTCAAATGGGACATATGCTATCAGAAACAAGTGTGTAAAAATAAAACTACAGTTAATCAAATCAACTCCACAGAAGTTATCTGAATAGATAACTCATATCATACAGCTTTTAATTACGTTATCATTTTTTCCCCAGATACCTGTTGTCTCAAGTAAAAAGGCTTTA
Source organism: Phasianus colchicus (assembly GCF_987193195.1). NCBI lineage: Eukaryota > Metazoa > Chordata > Aves > Galliformes > Phasianidae > Phasianus > Phasianus colchicus. The sequence goes on along the minus strand of NC_143440.1, from coordinate 31,321,954 downwards.
CTTAGAATGAGAATTGTGTTGTAAGAGAGGCAGTACATATTGTGCATTGTATAAAGAAACATAAATAATGTTATTTATAGTTGCAAAGCACGAAGTGAAGAAGACATCATAGGAAGAAAACACACAATATTGTGTTTAGCTATCGGATATTAGAGAATATAAAATATTCTGTATAATATTATAGATTACATGGTTAGATGATAGAGACAAAGAAAGAAAGAAAGAAAGAAACAATGTTTTTGCCTAAAGGGTGCTGGTCAGATTATTAAAAAAAGAATCATGAATTTTCTCCCTGATTTTGTGAATATTTTTAGGATGCAAATCTGCAACTGAGCTTGATGCTTTATGTGCTATATATTGGTAATTTTAACAGATCTTGTAGGAAAACATTAAAACAACCAGCAAAAAAGCATTGTACATTGAAAATAAAATATTAATGTATATTCATGGAGCAATGTAGAAGACTTGTACAAATCTTTTTCATAAGGACCGTGTATTTTTACTGCAATGAGTATGGGAGGATAAAATAAGATTTTCAAATATTTTATTCTGCTATGATCTAGTATTTTGGTGACTGAGCTTGTTGCTATAATACCATTTTTGTATAGCCATGTTCGCTAGTCTGCAGATTGCTTTTGAGAGAGTTGAGAAAAATATGTCTCAGTTTTTTTTTCTTATATGTTTTCTATAGTTCTCTGCAAAATGATTTTCCAACATTTTAAACCGAAAGGCCTAATGAATACAAAGGTTAAAAGGAAATGCAGATCCTTTCTTGAATTAGAACAAAAGCAACTGCCATTTGCTTATCACCTTGGTAACTTTGCTATGCTTTCCTTGTTAGGAATGTGGGAAGAAAAATTAGAACAGATTGGTAATTAACATTTTTCACTGCTTTGTCAACATTCTTCTTCAGCAGATCGCTTTTCCTAAGATGGTGGCAAGCTGTTGTCGATTCCTGTGCTACTTCTGTCGAATTAGTCGTCAAAACCAAAAAGCCATGTTTGAGCATCTCAGTTACTTACTGGAAAACAGCAGCGTTGGGTTGGGTATGTCATTTAGTTATAATAGTTAAAACCAAGATAAGGAATAACTGTGTAATTTGTATAGCAACTTGAAGTGTGTGATGAAGCCTTGCTCTTTTTACCTTCTTCTCTGTTTTCCTTTCATCCGAGCAGTCTTAACATAGAAAGATTTAGGACCAAATCTATATTTGTTCCGCTTGGTATAACTGTCATTGGAGATCTAAGATGAAATTAACCATATCTGATGCTGATCTATTTCATCTGGGCAATGAATATAAATTCCTTTTTTTGCTGTTATTGTTTCCCTTCTCCTCTAAAATTTATTCCACTAATATGAATTTCATATTTATATTTTGGAATGGATATTTGATTGGGTGTTTGATTTTTGATGTGTATGTACTAGCTCAAGGAAAATTCTCTTGGCTATGTAGATGGTTATATTAGTAAGGTATAGTAAGACAAGTCAGCATGTGATTTTTACAATGGTTTGGCTATTCATAGCTATTATCTCTATGACCACATTTATCCATATTGAACACCAAAAATGGAATAAGAATTAATGAAATAAAACAGGTAACACTGCAGTTTGAAAGTGACTCTTTTATATATTAAAAAATATTGAACTGATAAGGTTATGCAGCTTCTGAAAGTTACAGATCTGAAATGTTATTCGGCTAAAGAAACTTGTATAAAATTGCTTATAGTTTGCCATGTTGTTAATAATGATTTCTTTATCTGCATTTAAAAATAATGTAGTTCTGTATGTTTGTGGATGTGGATGTCAAGACAGGAAAGGATTTCAGCATTTATTGTAACACTATTTGAAAATTAATCTTGTTCTTGGTTGAAGAACAGCTGTACATACAACATGCTATTAGTATGTTTAGATTCCAGTGTGATTACTGCCCTCTGCTGCATAACTGTGGTTACTGCAAACTGATTTTTTTTTAATATATCTATATCAACGTTCTTCTGCAGCATTTCCTTCAATGAGAGGTTCGACACCACTAGATGTTGCAGCAGCCTCTGTAATGGACAACAATGAGCTTGCACTAGCACTGGAAGAACCAGATCTTGATAAAGCAAGTGATCACTCTGACCTACTTATTCAATAGTGTAGTTGTAGCAGAAGGAAAAGGGCAAGTTTGATCATAGTAGTAGTATTTGAGTATGATCTTTTCAGAAATACTTGCTCTAGATATTCTGCTCTAGTTCTGTCTTAAAGTAAAATTGATTGAGCAATGTTTTTCATGCTTTGGCTTAACACTTAGTGGGAATCACTAAGTGCACTGGTTGAAAAGGGCACAGGCAGAGGGTGGTCATCAATGGCTCTATGTCCAGGTGGAGGCTGGTAACGAGTGGCATCCCCCAGGGGTCTGTCTTGGGACCAGTGCTCTTAAACATCTTTATCAATGACATCGATGACGGAATTGAGTGCACTCTCAGAAAGTTTGCTGATGACACCAAGCTGAGTGGTGCAGTTGGCACAGTTGAAGGAAGGGATGCCATTAAGAGGGACCTTGAGAGGCTAGAAAGGTAGGCCTGGGTGAACCTGATGAGGTTCAACACAGCAAAGTGCAGAGTTTTGCACTTGGGCCAGAGAAGTCCCAGGCATCCGTACAGACTGGAAGGAGCAGTCCTTGAGAGCAGCCCTGTGGAGAAGGAACTGGGGGTCTTGGTAGATGAAAAACTTAACATGAGCCAGCAGTGTGCCTTTGTGGCTCAGAAGGCAAATGGTATCCTGGGCTCCATCAAAAGAGGGGTGGCCAGCAGGGACAGGGAGGTGATTGTCCCCCTCTACTCTGCTCTTGTGAGTCCCCATCTGGAGTACTGTGTTCAGGTCTGGAGCCCCCAGTACAAGAAAGACAGGGAGCTGTTGGAAAGGGTCCAGAGGAGGGCTACAAAGATGATCAGGGGACTGGAGCACCTCCCCTATGAAGACAGGCTGAGGGAGCTTGTTCAGTATGGAGAAGAGAAGGCTGCGGGGTGACCTCATTGCAGCCTTTCAATACCTAAAGGGAGCCTACAGAGGGGAGGGGAATCAACTTTTTGAAAGGATAGATAACTGCAGGACAAGGGGAAATGGTTTTAAGCTGAGGGAAGGGAGATTTAGGTTGGACATCAGGGGGAAATTGAGAGAGTGGTGAGGTACTGGAGCAGGCTGCCCAGAGAGGTTGTGGTTACCCTGTCCCTGGAAGTGTTCAAGGCCAGATTGGATGGGGCCCTGGGCAGCCTGGTCTAGCATTAAATGGGGAGGTTGGTGGCCCTGCATGTGGCAGGGGGGTTGGAGTTCATAATCCTTGAGGTCCCTTCCAACCCTGGCCATTCTGTGATTCTGTAATCACAGTAAAAGAGAACAAGAAGGTGTTTTCCTGTATTCTGTAACTTTCAGTGTTGTTATCAGGTAGAAAAGATAACAAGAATAAAGGCATGAAAAAGGAGAAATGCATGTCAAGAAACATAGTTTGAGGGGAGGAACAAATTCAGGTGAAGTAAGAAGAGGAGAAGGTAAAGAAATGAACTGAGTTCATAGCCTAAATAAATCACAGAGATTGAAAGGGATGGAGATAATATCTCAGAGAACAGAAGAGCAGATATATGAAGAAAGAAAGTAGAGAATATTAGGTTTAGCTGCAGAAGGAAATGAAATCCAGCATTCGAGATTCTGGCAGTGTTCAGGAGAAAAGAGAAATTTTAGGAGAATAGGGATGAACAGAATGGTGGGTACAAAGATACCAAAATAGAATACATGCTAATGCATCAGTGGGAAACAGGAACCAGAAAACTGTGTTTGATATGATAGCAGAGCATCCAGAAAACCTTTGTGGAATATGGCAAAATCCCACAATGGAGGCAGAATTGAGAGAGGGTATCTGGGTTGTGGTGATATATTTAATTAGCAGAATATGCAGTGGGAGAGGCAAAAATTGGTAAGAGTAAATAAAAGGCTGTATGATGGGGATAGCTTGGAAAAGACAATGGCAGGAATATTAATGGAAAGGATTTAAAAGCACAGGAATGTGTTAATTAGATATAGGCAGCATTGAGAACAATTCTCAATTTTGTATCATCTGCAGACTTGTCAAGGATGCACTCTTGTATCATTAATAAAGATGTTAAACAATTTTGATCCTGAGTTACACCATTAGTGACTGTCAGAACATCACCAGTGATGGTTGTATTTTCATGGATAGTACTGTTGGGCAAGTCACTGAATTACCAATTCCAAAATCTACTTGAGAACAAAAACCATGTTCATATGTTATCCTTTATGTATTTTAAATAAAATTAAAATCACATCTATGCTGTTACCTCCAAGTTTCCTTTTAAATGATTGAGAAAACATTTTATTCATGTTTCAGAAATTCAGTTTACCACATTTCTTGTTTTTCAAAGATGTGTCTTGTTTAAAGATGTTCTCCTTGGAAAGAAATGCTGCATTGGGAATTTACATATTAACAAAATGTTATGGTTCTCCACACACAGAGAACTTTTAAAGATATTTATCAATGTTCTGAAAAAAAATATATGTGTATCTATTAGAACTGGTGTTAGTATACTAAGTAAGCTTCTGATGCAACATTTACTTTGCTATTGTAACAAGTTAGTCATACATAGCTATCGATCTGATTTTGTAGTTGTTATGTAGTACTTTAACTGTTTTTCTGTAATGTATTGTGGAAAAAAAAAAATCTGAACATTTTGTTCTACTTTACACATTCCAAATTAATTTTTTTTCGTATTCTTGTATTAAGTTATAGTAGTTTCAGAAATGAAATGTTTGACTTCTTGCTTTTGCCATCCTTGAAAGCAAGGACTAGAAACTAAGACTGACACAATATTGAGCTCTAGTGGTTGTTTATCAAATGAAACAGCTAATACATTAAAGCCCTATTATTCAAATACAAAATAATGCATTGACAGTAATTTTAGAAATTAACTTCTGCATGCATGAGTAAATGACTGTTTCTGTACTGTAGGTTGTTACTTACCTGGCAGGTTGTGGCCTGCAGAGTTGTCCAGTATTGCTAGCTAAAGGATATCCAGACATTGGGTGGAATCCAATAGAGGGTGAACGTTACCTGTCATTCCTAAGATTTGCAGTTTTTGTTAACAGTAAGTAAAATCTCTTAAGAATCTATTTAAAGGTTTTTTTTTTAATTACTTTTCCATCCATAAAAATATACTAACAGACAGAGGTTAATGCATATCATTGTTGTTACAAACTTTTTTTTTTCTATCGAAAATAGAAAAATGTATGTATGTATAATATATATAATTATATGGTGTATATATATAAAATAATATATAATATATATTATACATATTATAAATATATAATTTAGAAAAAATGCAGTTCTCTTCAAACTAAAAGATACCTTTCATAAGAAAGTATGTATAGTGCTAAGATTTCTTTTTCGTCTTCAGGTGAAAGCGTTGAAGAAAATGCAAGTGTTGTTGTAAAGCTTCTTATTCGACGACCAGAGTGCTTTGGACCAGAGCTTAGAGGAGAAGGAGGAAATGGTCTGCTGGCAGCTATGCAAGAAGCTATAAGGATCTCAGAGAATCCTACTCGTGACCTTCCCTCACAAGGATATAAGAGAGAAGGGTGTGTAAATGTAAATGCTAGTTTGGAAAATGATGATGTAGTAGCTGGTTTAATCATGCTAGAAATATGTGGATAATTGACCCTATTAAGTAAAGCATTGTCCCTTTCTACTCTGCCCTTCTGAGGCTCCATTTGGAGTACTGTGTCGAGGTCTGGAGCCCCAAGTACGAGAAAGACAGGGAGCTGATGGAGATGGTCCAGAGGATGGCCACAAAGATGATCAAGGGACTGGAGCACCTCCCCTATGAAGAGGCTGAGGGAGCTGGGCTTGTTCAGGCTAGAGAAGAGAAGGCTGCGGGGTCACCTAATTGCAGCCTTTCAGTACCTATGAACAGGAGAAGAGTCAAGTCTTTGAAAGGGTAGATAACAGCAGACAAGGGGAAGTGGTTTTGAGTTGAAGGAGGGAAGATTTGGTTTGGATGTCAGGGGGAAGTTCTTTACAGAGAGAGTGGTGAGGTACTGGAACAGGCTGCTCAGAGAGGTTGTTGATGCCCCGTCCCTGGAGGTGTTCAAGGTCGGATTGGATGGGGCCCTGGGCAGTCTGGTCTAGTATCAAGTGTGGATGGAGGTTGGTGGCCCTGCACGTGGCAGGAGGGTTGGAGATTCATGATCCTTGAGGTCCCTTCCAACTCAGGCCATTCTGTGATTCTGCATTATACAAACACGGAACATTAAAGATTCACACCACAAGCAATTGTCATATCAAATTCATTAGGTATGATCTAGATAAAGTGGAATGCTAGTTACAGAAGCAAAGTCTGAAGGAGAAATTAAATGGGAAGGCTACTGTGGAATGACACAAAGGCAACAGTAATGTGAAAGAAGAGAACGGCCTGGTATAAGTCAGTTATTACTATACTATTGAATTGCATCCTAGCTCTAGGGATACCAAAAAAGCTTTAATCTGCCAGAGGAAATGTGTATATCTGATTTATACTCTCTGAATCATGGATCTCGCTTCAGAGAGGAGCCATAAACTTAGATTAGCATAATTACTCAGTGGTATTGCTGATTACCTTTTAGTGATGAAGAGGAGGAGGAGGAGGAGATCGTACACATGGGCAATGCAATCATGTCATTTTACTCTGCTCTCATAGATTTACTTGGACGCTGTGCACCAGAAATGCATGTAAGTTCATTCTGTCACTTGCTCAGAAAATGTGGGAGATATCTGAACAGAACTATATATGTCTAAGTAAGCTGTTCCCTATTCGAAAGCTTTCTGCCTTCAGGAGGTGGACTTTACTGCATTTTTTATTCTGCCTATACAGATGTCTTCCCTACAAGCTGTTTACAAAAATTCAGTGACTTTTGATTTCTTGTGCTCTGTTATTTTTTTTAAGATTCGGGAAATTTTATGACTATGGGAGTAAAGTACAAACGAACAAATAGCATTGCACATTTACACAGCCAAGGAAATTTCTGAATCTCGCCTTTTACTGTACTCTAAAAAGCCATAAAAAGTTTATTTATTGTGCACTGTTGAAATATTGTATCTACGTTATCTGCATATATTGGAAGAATATTTCTGTAAGTAACAGGAGTCTTTTAGAAAATGTAACTCATCACTTTATCTGATGGGTCCTTAGGAGGCTTAGCCACATAGGCTTTTTGCTTTCTTAGGAATTTATATTACATTATTGATGATATCAAGATTAGGAAAGATGAAAAAGATCTCAGGTGAAAGATAAACTTAAAATCTGCAACTCCTTTATAGTGGTGCAATAAATTGAATTTCTTTGCATTTTTTCTAAGTAGTATAATGTTTCCAAAAAAAAATTGCATTAATATCAGTATTTTGAGAAAGAAATTCCAATTTTATTCAGTACTAAATTTCTTAACTGATAAGCCTTCTCTCTAACAGCTTATTCAAAGTGGAAAAGGTGAAGCTATTCGAATCAGATCAATCCTTCGATCTCTAGTGCCAACTGAAGATTTGGTTGGGATTATAAGTATACCACTAAAGCTGTCAACAGTTAACAAAGGTAATTTCAATCTTTTTACTAGACTAATACAATTTTTATAAAACGCTGTTGTCACATAAGCCTTCTAATGTGAAATAGAACAATCTTACTAGAATTGAGTATAAGTTTTCTTTAGGATTTAATTGGATATGCATCAATTAGACCTGCTCCCATATAACTGATTCTTGGTCCTGTGGAACAGTGTGTGTAAAAACCTATGAAATAATATACTGGAACACTGCCCTAGTGCTGTATAGCAGTCATTATAGAGATGCTGTCCCTTTAGGAAGAACGCATGAGTTTGAAAAAGTGTCTCCATACTTCCACAGCATCCAGTCATTTGTTTAGAGAAATTAAAGGGTGCCAATTAATATCTATTTCTGGATTTGGTAAGCAAGAATTTATTGAATTCTTTTATCATCACAAACTCCTATAGCCATAAGTTCCAGAATTTTGCTATTTTGCTACATAAAAATACATTTTAAGCATCTTTACAAAAAACAAAACAAAACAAAAAACCCTTGTATTCTATTAATTTTAATGAACACCCTAGACTTCTACTATTGGTATCTAGTATCTTGATGGCTTGTTTTCTGCTAGTGAGCTGATGGTTTCGTAGAATTTCAGTGATGTCTTCAGGATCTCTTTTCAGGCTTGTGTTTTCAGTTCCAAGATCAGGATCATATAGGCATGTTTTTTTTTCTGCATAAGTAATAGCTTAGAGTTGTCTGCATGAAACTCAGCTGTCTCTACTTTTTCTAGTCACTCAGTTTTATTACTATTGTATGCAGGCTTTTAGGCTCTTTGTTTACTTTATTCTGCAGGTCACTGATGACTCAGTGTATATTCCTGTTTGATTGATTAAAATGTTGCATGTGTATATCACATTTATTTGTTAGTTAGTTTTCTGCCTATTCTGTATATTGCCAAAGGAAACTATACTGTTTATTTCGTCCCTGAGGAAATGAAAACCAGCTGCATTTGGGATTGTTCTGATCCAGACAAAGTGCTCCTCCACATTTACTGTCTTTTTCCCAGTTTCTGGATGTAACATTCCACTCTGACCTCTAATGTTCAAGGTCCGAAGCCTGATTTGTTTTTGATTCAGGTGCACACCTACCTTCATACATGTTCATCTTGTCTTAAAATGTTCTCCCTTTCTAGCTAATTCTCCCAATCTAGCTAAATAATGCTGCTATCTCTCCTTTGCTTTGAGACTCAAAATCTCTTTTTCCATAGGGTCCACCCATAACATAAAGGCAAGTTACCATGGAATCCTTTCACACATCTTAAGTTTACCTATTTTGTGCATGCATACAAAACCTTAACCCTGGAGCACAGACTTCTCACTTTCTGCAGTAAACTTTGTAGCTCCCTGTATGTGTCTGGATGCCTACCTAGTTGAAGTTGAGTTTTTATCATTGAAACTAACAGTCTTGATACTCCCTGCTAAAGGAAACTCCATGGACCCTCTGAAACTTAAAAATGCAACAATTCAGAGATTACAGGACAAAAAGAGAGATACTCTTTCTTGTTATGTGACTACTGATTCTTTTCTAGAAGCAGTCATGTGGTTATTCAGAGTGGATTTTCTTTTCAAAAACTAACATTCAAGATAACTTTATAAACTGCAAATATCTAAAAAACTTATATTCAGCAAAAGAAGACATTTTTATGGTATCTGATTGTCATCTTTACTGTTAATTTATGCATGTTCCATAGGCTATGAACTACCAGTCTATCATTTTCTTCTAGGGCAAAATAACTTTATCCTCTTTCCCTTTCTTCTATTGTACTTTCTGTTTCACAATAATTGTCTATTACTCATTATAGTCAAAGAAGTTTATGTTATATAAATATATAATAACTTCTGTTGCTGTTATTTTCCTTTATAAAAGCATATTTTTTCTAGTCTACTTAACATGGTGCAAAAATTAAAATTCTTAAGCTTAAAAAACTTCACATTTACTATATATTCTTAATATTTGCAGTAGTATTTTGCTTTAGTTTTACCTGACAAACATTGTATATAATAGTAATGAAACAAATGGAATAATTATTCATTCTTAAGCTTTTATTTGAGATAAAAAGATTAATGACTTGTAATAGATTTTATTTTTAAAATTGAAATAAATACCTTCTTTTTCAGCACAGAAGAAAACTAAGCAAGAATATGACTCTAAGCATTTGATTTTAGATATGAAATTTGATGATAGTGTCTTTCACTATCTTGGTGTTTCTTTTTTTAGTCAGTTATCTGCTATTAAAAAAGCAATTATGTATATTTGTGTAGATGGCACTGTAAATGAGCCAGATATGTCTGCGACTTTCTGTCCTGATCATAAGGCACCAATGGTACTTTTTTTGGACCGTGTGTATGGCATTAAGGACCAAAGCTTCCTCCTTCACCTACTTGAAGTTGGATTTTTACCAGATTTAAGAGCTTCTGCCTCTCTGGATACAGTAAGTATTTTGCTTTGGAGATTGAGTACAGTGGCTGGATAAAGTGACTCAATTAATTTAACAAATAAAACGTTGAGTAAAAATGGTTTTTTTAAAGGGCAAGTATATGCCCTCTATAAACCCAAAGAAAAACAGTTCAGTTACCTTTTCATTCATTTGCAGTGCTTGAGTTTTGATCATAAGCATTCACTACCACTGAAAGTGTATACAGAACTTGTAATGACTAAAGGCGTTAATGAAGGCTTGCATTAATTATGCCATAAGTATTTAGAATGTTATGTAAAATGTCTAACGATTACTTTCAGTTCATGTGTTCTTCCATATTACACTGAAAATTCATACTTCTGTATGAATTAGATATACATATCTATAAATATAAAGAAATTGAGATGAAAAATGCTACATAATACTTGGTGATTTTTTTTCCCTAACCAATTTTAAGGAACAAGCTGCTTCTTTTCTCTTTTCCTTTCTCTTGTTTCTTTTTTTTTTCTCTTTTCTCTCTCCTCTTCTTTTCTTTTCTTTTCTTGATTGGTTCAGAGAGAACTGTTTTAATGAGAGAAGTGGATGACTTGGATTTTCTCAAGTTCATAAAATGACTGTCATCATCATGCATATACTGGGAATACTATGCTAGCATCCAGGCACTAAGCAGATTTCAGGAAAATGCCTCTGTTATGTTTTATAAATTTTTATTTAGTAACCTTTATTCCATGAGATATCAATTTCTACTTCGTACAGGTTTCTCTAAGTACCACAGAAGCAGCTCTTGCACTAAACAGATATATTTGCTCAGCTGTGTTTCCATTACTCAAAAGATGTGCTCCCCTCTTTTCTGGAACAGAACATCATGCTTCTCTTGTTGACTCCATGCTTCACACAATATATAGGTTATCCAAAGGACGTTCCCTTACAAAAGCACAACGAGACACTATTGAAGAATGCCTGCTTGCTATCTGCCAGTATGTATACCTGTGTACAAATTCGTTCTTTTGTTTGAAAATAAGAATATGCATTTTATTTTCATATATTATGTATATATACTGCATATAAAGTAGAAAGATGAGTGTTTTATTCATGCATGAAATAAGTGACCAAGCTGTATGACTCCAGCACCCTTTCCTCTGCTGTCTTATGGCACAATCATACCTGTCATCTAATCACATAAAGGGAATGCAAAAATTGGCTTTGTGATTTACCCTTCTACATATAGGTGAGGCATGGTGAGATTCTTTAAGCTTCAATTTAACCAGTTTAGTGTTTCCTTTCTCATTATTTTGATTATATTCTCCTAAGGTATTATGTATGTGTGCAAATCAAGTTTTTCAAAGTACTTTTAAAACTGGTTTGAATTCTAATATGCAAAATGATTTCAATTTATATTTCATTTTTACTGGACCCAATGAAATTTTACTAAGCAGATCTTCCTTTTTTTTTTTTTTTTTTTTTTTATTATAGCCACTTACGTCCCTCTATGCTCCAGCAGCTATTGAGAAGGCTAGTTTTTGATGTGCCCTTACTCAATGAATACTGTAAAATGCCACTCAAGGTAAATAGTATACTTTCTGTAAATGCATTCAGCATAAAACTTACTTCACAGTAATTTACCTTTAGTCTTTATGCTTTCACATACAGGGTGCACTGCTCTCTAAAAAATAAAAATGAAGCAAAAAAATGCTGTTTCTATGAGTTATTTGAAGTAGAGAAATAAATTATAGGTGTGGGTGTAAATAATATTACATATGTAAATATTTAAACAGGTACTAGGCATTCAGACTTCATGAGTCTGTATGACATATCACTAAAGACCAATTAATCATGCACATTTTTTCCTCGAATTTCTAGCTTCTGACAAATCACTATGAACAGTGTTGGAAATATTATTGTCTACCTTCAGGAATGGGAAGCTATGGAATTGCAGCAGAAGATGAATTACATTTAACTGAAAAACTTTTTTGGGGAATATTTGATTCCCTGTCTCATAAGGTAATGACTATAATTCACATTCCGGAATGGGATGACTATAAAAGAATTCCAATAGTAATTTGCAGTGCCAACTACAGAAAATGCCTATCTCTACAATTATTTCATGTAATATGGGAGATATGGCAATGAGTGCTATCAATGAAGTAACATTCTAATAGAAAATCAAGTGCTGAATCTTGAAGAATTTTCTCTAAACTAATGTAATGTAAGATTTTTGTTTTGATATGAATATAACTTTCCACTGATGATTGCTTGCTGCACTAGCATGTTAATTACTCAACTCTGCTCTGGTCTGTCCTCCTAAACTTTTTATAATACTTTGTACTGACATAAAATAGTATTAATTTTAAGAAATGCATGTAAATGTGAGTCATATTATTGGTGTATGCACCAATGTTAATGCATCTATGTTATTTGTTTTCAGACAGACACTTTTATTTTGGCAGTTTGCTGGTCATAGTCTAGAGTAAAATCTACAAACTATCATCCTAGAAATTAATATATTCCTATATTACTGTTCCAAGATGTTATCTTTTGAAGTTTTTATTGTTATCTGATTTTAATGACATTTATGTCTGTCTTACTGCTGTCACAAGTGCAAAGAGTGTCACTGCAGCCTGAGATCACAATTAATTGTTTTTAATTTGTCTTAGAATTTTACAAATAAATGAAGACCACGTGTTTTTGCCAGTACTGATGGGCCCAGTACAGTAATATCTGCATCTTTCTGTAAATGAGTGTTAATCCAGTGTGAGCACTGTGTAAAGCTGCTAAGCTACAGTGTTCTCTGTTGTTCTATTTTGTAGTTACAGGCTTGGTATTTTCATGGCTTTCAATTGTGTTACTAGAAGTGATTCATTATGTGATCACACCTTTTCTATTTGTGCTTTAAGCACAAAATGTTGCAACTACACTAGAGGAGTTTAAAACTTCAAAGTTTTAAGCATTCTACTTGCTGTGATGTATATCAGCAAATATCTTCAATGGTACTTAACATTTTCTTAAACAAACTCATCATTAAAATTTAAAATATCATATAGTCTTCCTTTAACAAAAGAAATATTTCTTCTGTTTATCAAATAATTGTAATAGCGCAATAATATTTATTGGTAGATCTTAAAGCCTTTTAAAGATGGGGAATCTGAAGCATAGAGAAGTGATTATTTTTCCTAGGCATATTAATAATTTTGTTTGAGAGCTGGAAGGGGAAGCTAGACCTCCTATGACCTGCTTTCTCTACCCTTTTACTTTTTTTATACTTCAGTGTGTAGCAATTGACCTTGAACTTGTTTCATGGCACGTTACTAAGGATCCAAAAGTAATTGCAATGTGTGTTTTTTATAGTTATCTCTAGAGCTAATTAGACTATTTGAATAATTATTCAGAAGGTGTTCACCATGTAACATGCTACAGTAAAACAATCTTTTTGTGACTGGTGTGATTTAAACTGAAAGCAATTTAGAGGGTAGGAGGGAGAAATGACGATGGCTTTGCAGTTAAAATTGGAATTAGTAATTCTAGAAGGGCAAAGACAGTATTTTATGAATAATTGTACTTAGATTGTTCCAAAAGTAATGCCTCCTATTTATTTCCATTGAAACTGCAGCAGATACAAAAAACACAGTAACACTATTTGATAGAAAAAAAATCTCATCTACAAAACACTTTTTCAACATAGTCACCACCATTAGCTATACATTTTTACCATTGATGAGTAACAGCCTACGTGAAATGCTTATAAAAATCTGCACCAGCAGAGGTGACCTATTATTGCTGTCATCACTTGAAATGCACCACCCGCTGCCTCACTACACTAATATCCATTATCGGTCTATATAAGTTTTCAGCAAGTGTTGATGAATGTCAGTGGGTGCAATATTTTCCACACAAAGAAATTCAGTGACTCACCTTTGCTTTGTGTGCACATTTGTGTAAGGCACCGTTTTGTTAGACCGCCCTTTTGCTGCCATGTGTCACACAGCAAAAAAATTGAATGGAATATTGACAGGAAAGTTCAATCTCTACTGCCATACCACCAACATTCACTTCTGATGCCATCAGCCAACATAATAAAATAGGAAGCATTACTTTTGGAGCAGCCTTTATCCTCCTCTGTCTTGGCAAATAATGGTTAATCCTTCTTGTGTAGGCCTTTGTGGAGGAGAGTTCAAGATTCATATGTAAATTGTTTAAGTTTACACAAGTGACAGCATACTCTTAACAATCATCTAAGTAGTCTTAAAATATATCAAGTTGATAGTGAGAAAAACATGTTATGCAGCAATAATTTTGCTCTATGTGTAATTTTTAAATGTGCTTTACTGTTTCTTTGCATCTTCTAATATTTGTACATATGGCTGCTTGGTTTTCACTAACATTTTGCATGTTTTTCTATTGGGTTTTCCAACCAGTTCCTATCTCTCCTGCAGAAGTATGATCCAGAGCTCTTTAGAATGGCCCTGCCCTGTCTAAGTGCTATAGCTGGGGCTTTGCCTCCTGATTATTTAGATACACGAATTAGATCAACATTGGAAAAGCAGACCTCAGTGGATCCAGAAGGAAATTTTGATCCCAAACCTGTCAACACAGCAAAGTGAGTTATGTAATTCATCATGATTTTTATACTATATACTATCATGATATTTTTATACTATTCCTTTTTAACACTTGTTTCTCCTCTGCACATAAAGTTGGCTGGTAATTGAATTTTAATGATACTAGTACTCATAGTAACACTAGTAGTGATAGAGAAATGGCCTTTTAAGTAATTCTTCTGCTTCATAAAGTATAGAGTTCTAATACTTTTATATTCAGTAACTGATTATTATTAATTGATTATTGCTGTTCAAGTCAAGCCCCTCCATCACCTGTAATTATGCAGCCTAAAATGTCCATACTAATATTGTCCATCATCTGAGAATAAAGCATTTTAATTATACTAAATTTTTATCATAAATCAGACTACAGTAAGATACAGTTGAATGACCAAACTCTCCTTTGTTTACAGCCTTGTACTTCCTGAAAAGCTGGAGTATATTGTCAGCAAATATGCTGAGCATTCTCATGATAAATGGGCTTTTGATAAGGTAGGATTTATTTTAACACTGGCAACTGTCGGAAGAGGACTACGAAGTAATATCTGGGATGGTTGGTGGAAAAAAAAAGAAAAAAAGTGAATAGTTAAATGATAGGAACTTGTTCAGATTGATGCACACATATTTCTTTAGGGATATTTGGAAGAAATCTTTTCCTCAAGAAAGTATGTTGATGCTTACAATTTTTTCAAAATAGCCTGAATTTATTAGGACAAAACTTGATAGGGACTGATAAGGAGTGGTTAATTTGTTCTGGTTTTTTTATTTTTCAAAGTAAGAATTTGTGTTCCTTACCTTGATGTTGCTTTAATAGTGATATTCTTTTAATGTCAGAGATTCAATTTTATTGCAGCAAATCTGTGATATGGGAGAATATCTGGGAATCAAATGTCTTTTATTACTTCGGGAAATATAGTTAGAGCTTTTCTTTCCTAACTTTAAGACTGTTATGTATCAATTTGGCCTATAATTTTCAAAATTCTCTGCTGCTGTGTTGTTTCTGTTTCACTTCAAAAGAGGTGTAGAGCAACAAATGACAGTCAATAGAAAGTAATGCCTCCTATTTATTTCTATGGAAAGTACAACAGATACAAAGAGCACATTAACACTATCTTATAAAATTCTCAGCTACAAAACACTGTTTTTCAACACAGTCACCACCATTAGCGATGCATTTCTGCCAGCAATGAACAAGAGCCTGCATGCCGAGCTCATAATCTGCAACAGCAAACGTGACCCACTGTTTCACAGCTGCTATGAAAGTGTAGTTGCTAGGAAAATGTCGCCCACTCAGTCCATCTTTCATCAACCAGAACAGATGGAGGTTAGAAGGGCACTAAATCTAGACTATACAATGGATGTGGTTGGATAGTAAAGCCAAGTTTGGCAATGTACTCCACAGTCTTCAGACTCTTTTGGGGCCTGGCATTACTGCAGAGAAAAGTTGTCATCTTCTCTGGACTGACTCAGCATTGTGATGTAGCAGAGTTGATGGTTTATCTGAGTTCAAGGAAATCTAGAAGAAGCACGTCTTTCCTATTCGAAAAGACAACGCGTGTCACTTCACACGCTAAGGGCTGTGTCTTCAACTTTTTCTTTAATAGGGAATACACGTGTTGCCACTGCATGGACTGCCATTTTGACTTCTGCTTGTAGTGGTGACACCACATCTCATCATGGCACTTGCACTGAACGGTTATACAGAAATAACAATTCTGCTATTGTGTGGGTCTGTGCAAAAGCATGTTTTCTTCTGTTCAAGTGCATGCATTTTGTTTACTACAAATTTCCTGCACAGTGCAGCAATTGGAGTAGATCAGCAATTCAGTATAAAAAAGTAAACTTGCAAATTTGCATTTATTCTTCTGTCCTGCTCTCATTTCAGTATATATATTTTTTTCAGACTAATAATGGGTGGAAATACGGTGTTTCACTGGATGAAAATACGAAGACTCATCCATTAATAAGACCTTTCAAAACTTTAACTGAGAAGGTAACAGAATACTTCAGCTATGTTAATGGAAAGTAACTTGATTTGTGTACTGTACTTCTAAAATTCTGTTTCAAATATATAATATAAAAGGAGATTCAAATTATAATTCCTATGGTTAAAAACAGGAATATCTATATGCTACAGTGATTGTGTGTGTCTGCACATAGAAATCTACATATAGAGAAATAAGTAGTTATAGACATAGGTAGCCAGATATAGAGCCCTGCATGCTTTATATGCTTTCATTAGGATGTTTCCATAGGCCTGAGATAATCTGTAATAAAGACATTGCTAGCATGGAGTTTTCAGGTTGGTGTGGGTGAGGAAATCACAAGCAGTAATTCCTGTGGTTTAGGCTAAAGTATAATCTAACATATCTGATGAAATTCAGTTTTCAGGAAGGATAGTAGAAAATTTTAAAGAAATTGGAAGAGATGCTACTCCTCCAGAGTAGCTACAGAAGTTGGAGAAGAAACATTCAAAATTTTATAAATGGTCTTTTATTTGAATTTCTTAAGTAGGCACAAATGTCTTCAAGTTGTCAAAACATAGAACTGAACTTGCATTCTGTTACATATTTTTGCAGTCATTCATTGGGTGACTCAGATAAGTCATTTACATTTGTCCCACTTGACCACTCTTTTTTCATTCAGAAAACTGAGATGATAAAATCAAGAATTTTAATTTCACAAGATTTATAAAATTACTGTGAAATCTTCAGAGAGGAGCTGAAGAATTGTTGGGTGAATACTTATTGAAGCCATTTAAAAAGAATATTTAAAAAGAATATTTGAAATGATCTTAGATTAAAAGCTTTGAACCATTTCTAAAATTGTGTCTTTCCTTAAAATCTGTCATGTTAAGTAAGTATCACAAAAATTCTGATTTATAGAAAGAGATGAAATACCTTTATTAGGTTGATTTGAAAAGTCTTTATATGATGCACTCAATTTTCTTTTCCACAACTTTTTAAATTTGTTACTTAGTATCTTTTCAAAGGTCTGATAATTACAGACTCTTTCCTAAATTTTTTTTACTGACGGCTGTTTTTATATGAAGAGTGTATATATTGGTAATATTCTGCATTCATAACTAGCTATAAATATAGGAACATTAAAAAAAAAAAAAAGTCTCATGCTTTTATATTCAAATATATACTATCGCTCAGCTAATTTAATACACATACTGCCATCAATTTTTTTTTTAATTATTTTGGGCTGTAGAAACTAATTAATAGGTTTCCAGGTACAAACTCCCTAACTGCTTTAGAGCATATCACTTGAGATAAGATAGCTTTTAATAGACATATATCCCATCCAAAAAAAAAAAAAAGTAAAAAAAGCCTGTGACTACTTTAAAGCTTGTTTCTCATGTGAAAAGGATAGGATCATAACCTGTCTGTAGGTATAATATAGAAATTTCTTCAGCTTTTGTAGAGTGCAAGAGTTTGTAGTGAAGCACAGCCTATTTTTATTGAGTTTTCACTACTTGCTGAATAAAGAAAATTATTTTTTTCAAAGGAAAAAGAAATTTATCGTTGGCCTGTGAGAGAATCACTGAAAACCATGTTGGCCATGGGGTGGAGCCTCGAGAGGACCAAGGAAGGGGGAGAAGCAATGTTACAACAGCGTGAAAATGAAAAACTCCGCAGCATATCTCAGTCTAGCCAGGTATGGTGGAATTCAGAAGGAAAAAGGATTGCTTGTTAACTTACTAAGAGATTATACATAATATTTTTTTTAGATTCTTTTTTAATGGAATGTAACTTATAATGTTAGAGTTCCATGTCTGGAAATCTTGTCTCAATAATAATAATAATAATAAAAAGCTTTAACACTACATAGGGGATTGAAAAAAAAAAATCCAATTTTTTAAATGCAGTAATGTTCAGAGACCAAATCTACTGGAGAGAGTTTTCATATAGTCATTCAAAGAATACATAGCAGAGTATTTAATTCATTTTTTTTAATGATTGCTAAAAATAAAAAAATTCTTTATCAAACATAACAATCTGAAATTGACTTTTGTCAAGATGATAATTGGATAGATAATAAGATTGTTCATATAATACTTTTTGTTAAATCTACTTGCATATTTCTCAGGTAATTCTACAGTGCCTAGTGTTTTGATGTGATATAGACTATTTTTTTCATTCGTAGTTATTTGTGCTAACAAATTGAAACTGCCATTCAATTTATCTGTATCTTGGAGGATAAGGAAAGCTGTTTAAAACTATGATGAGCAAGGTTTGGCTAACAGAAAATGTGTGTTAGTATGTTATACCAAACCATACCATGGATTCTGTTATATTTCTAGAAGTTCAAAAGGTGCCTAGATAGTACCAAAATACAAGATTAAATTGAAAAATGTTTTCTAACAAGCATGAACAAAATGCATGATGTGATTCAGTACAGGATTTCAAAATCTTTAATTTGTTTGAAACCATTGATTTGTATGTGACTTCACATTTAGTCTCATGAATAGGTTTGTTGCATTGGAGTGTTCACAGTTGAAACATTTCAAGACTGCATAAATCTATTGCATCATTTTCTTAGTCTGTACGTTCCCATAGACAGTAACTTTTTTTGACTTTTCACAGTGGTGCCTTTAGTAGGCACCACTGAAGTTGTCACACCATTCTGTCATGCTTTGAAAATATGTTCAGTGCCTCGTAATTAGTCTCCTCTTAGTCTGAGAAGCATACTTTTTAAAAGCAGGCTTCCATCTCTTCTCAACAAAAAGACATCTAAATATCTTTGTCCTTCTCATTTCCATATCAACAGATATATTGTTAATTTTCCTGTGTGTCTTCAGCACATTGTAAGACAAAAGGTGAACACAATTTCTACAAGAAATCTTAAAAAATGTGAATTGTGTCACTCTGATTAGGTCAGTAACAGACATTGTTATATATACACACACATATATCTGAAATACTTCTTATTTGAAAATAATTCTTTTTCTTTTCCCTCAGGGAAATGGATATAGCCCAGCACCACTTGATCTCACTAACGTGGTACTTTCTAGGGAACTTCAGGTTCGTATTTGTGTTTTGGATATTTTGTGTTGGAAAGATGTTTAATTGATGATTGAAATTCAGCAGGTTTTATGAGTGTATATGTGACTTCAGCTGTGGTTCATTGTTGTAGTAAGTGCTTGCCATATTTACAATTTCAAAAACAGATTTCTGTTCTTTGTCTCAGTGTTCCTGAGTTCCTAGAAGAGTTATCATGAAGCTAAGGAAGGGACTCTAAACAGCTTTTGATATATATTTAGCCTGTACTGTGCTTACTTTGAACTGATACTGCCAATGTTATGCAAAGGTGCTTGTTTTGCGGTCCATATGCTGAAAAACCTGACAGAAAGAATTCATGTTATTTATTCCAAACAAATCTTCATTGAAAGAAAGAAAGCTATGAGATAAATGAGATTACCTTTGCTTAGGTGCTTTGGGTTTTTGTTTGTTTCTCCTTACTTGAGTGCTACAAATACATACTTTTAAGGTGTCCTCTGGTATGTTAGTCTTCTTTTATTTTATACGCTTTGAAACTCTTCTTTCTCATCCTCTTTCCCACCTTTATTTTTCCAAGTCTTTTGAAGAATAAAGAGATATCTAATTACCTCACTGATATTTATACTGTCTGTCTGTCTTCAAACTTGCATATTACTCTTACTTTATGATTTTGCATTTAGTTTCTGTTTATTTTTTCCTAAGCTCATTCTGGGGGTAATTTCATCATCTTAGTTAACAATCTCAGAGCTGCCTATTTTCTTGGTTGTTTTCTTCATTCTATTTAACTTTCCATTTCACTGAAGTTATTCCCTCAGTGCTCTCTTTTTTCCAAAAGTCACAGTGATCAGTACCTGTAGCAGAACTGTCTTCAGGAAGTTGAATGTCAGAGTTCCTGTCTTCTACATTAAGACTTTCTTTGTTTTTGACTATATGTACTGTAGTCAACTGCCCATTTTCACAGAATCATAGAATTGTTTGAGTTAGAAGGGACCCTTAAAGGTCATCTAATCCAACTCCTCTGTCATGAACACGGACATCTACAGCATTCTTTCTTCAACACTAGCCCTCCTTCTGATTCTTTTCCTGCAGTAAGCGTTTCCAAGTGAAAAGTGAAACCACTATATGAGTTCCTCTTTTTCTTAGCCTATTTCTCTTTATTTATCCCTTCCATCTGTTTTCCTGGCAATATATTACTTCAATTAGTATAAATCATTTCATACTACAACTTGATATTTCCCTCTTCTTTTCCTCATTATATATCCTTTTTCAGAGTTCTATTTGTTCAGAAGCTTGCTAGCTTGAATGTATTCATTATACATGTACAACAAGCTAAAGATGGTTACTTTCTCCTTTTGTCTCTTTGATGCCCTCTTTCAATGTCTGTTTTGCTAGAAATCTTAACTCCTTATAACTCTTTTAGCTTTCTTTTGTAAGAAGGGATTTCCATTTCCCTATTCTTGTATGGTCTCATGAATGAGAATTCCCTCTCCTCAAAAAGGGAATTAATACTTTTGCAGTTATAATAGTACAATTTCACTGTTGTTATTGTTTCACAAAGCACTCAAGACTGGTTACTTTAGTTTATCAGATTATTGCTTTGAAATTTCTTATGTTTTTTTCTTAATTTACTACTAAAATGCCATTTTTCATTCACATTTCCAGTCTTCTTTCATCTAAGAGCTCACTGAATTCAATATTTACAGTAAATCTTTGACACTCTTCTTAAATCTTAGTGTGTCCAATATGCAAACCAGTTCCTGTGCTATACTGACACACCATTATCGGTAATTTTCAAGCCAAAACTCAGAGCTAGTTTTCCAAAAGTTCTTGTCTTGATGCAGTTTTCCCTGCTGATGTTCTAGTGATCATCTGTTCTTCCAGTTCTTTTTCTACCTAGGATATCACTGTCAAAATACACTGGAAGTGTGCTTTTATAAAGTCTCTATATTGCTTAGTCTTAGTTCTGTTTTTTACCTTTCTTTGCAAGGCAGTAAAATTTTAATTAGTGTGAATTACACACTTTCTTAACACACTTACAAAATAAATGCTATCTTTCTTGAATATATTCCTTCTATCTTTATCTTGAGTCTAGGTCCTTGGTTCAGATCTTCCTCCAGCAGATCTTTACTTTTTGGTTAATTTATTAATAACTGTAGTTGACACTGATGTCATTGTACTCAGCTAGACATGCATGTTGTTATTTTCCATCCTGGCTCAATAGAATGTTAGCTCTAAAATATGGTCTACAGCCTGATCCTTATGAGTAGAAGTTTTATTTGAGGTTCTGTAGTCTTATGTTTTGATTTCTTCACCACTTATTTTTCTTAACTAATGTAGTCATTCCCAACTTGCTTAGGAAACACCAGTGTTTAATATTATCATATAATTTATTGTTTCTGTGTTTATACTGAGACAAATGAAATGTACTTCATATCACTTTAACTTTCAGATTTTTTCATTGACTCTCCCTTTTTTCATATGTTATATAAAAAGTCAAATTTCATGTCTAATGGACTGTGATGCTACCAAACATTATCTATATGATAAATTGTTGCTCTTGTCATTATTGTCGTCTATAAGTAGCTGTAATGCTACTTCAGTTTTTATACAAACAGACTCAAGACTAATACCTACTACAAGAGTCTGCTAGAGTATTTGTGTGCAAAGAGTCTGTATTTCCTGAAAAAGATGTTTTTATTTAGTTTAGCGTCATCTTCTTGGCAGAAAGATTTAACTTTCTGTTCTCTGTATATTGTCTTCCCATTGTCATTGAAAATAGCTTTTGGGGAGGATTGATGGCTAATGCCTACATTCAGAATAGATTCTTTTCATGCTATTTCAACTCTTAGACGTCATACAATTAGCAAACACTTACTCTCCTTTCATTTAATACATTACAGTCCCTAGTGTAATAAAAACTATTTTATGACTAAAGCCACTTCAAAGCTAGAATAAGGTAATAATTATAATAATTATTATTAATTTAGCCTTCCGCTGCTTTATTTGAAAGCATCTATGGTTTTTCTTCCCACTTTAATGAGGTCAGTTCTTGAATGCATGGAACAAGCCAGCCAAATGGACTGTGGGTGATGTTCCTTTACCAAAGAGCGTAGACTATGCTCAAGACTGTTGACTTAAGTGAATTTACAAATTTAATTATAATCTTTTAATTTTGCATCATCTTCTTTTTCCTGATGGCATTGTAGGGAATGGTTGAGGTAATGGCAGAAAACTACCATAATATATGGGCCAAAAAGAAGAAAATGGAGTTGGAAAGCAAAGGTAAGTCAGAATCCTGTGAACCACGCAGAAAAGACAAAATGAGGGAGAAGGAAAAGTCTGAAAGAAGACAGTGTAAAACAATCTAAATTGAACAATTTCTGTATTTGAAGAAAGATAAACCTTAGGAAAAAAAAACTTACAGTTCTCTCAACTCACCACAGGTGGGGGCAGTCATCCTTTATTGGTACCTTACGACACATTGACAGCCAAGGAGAAATCACGGGACCGTGAAAAGGCACAAGAGCTGTTTAAATTCCTTCAAGTGAATGGCATAATCATATCTCGGTAAGACTCTTATTTTACTGAACTATTTGCTTGCATTCAATGCGTGAACAATGATAATTTTTCTCATCTCACTGCATTCTGTTAGGTATTAACATAATTACTGTTTGACATCTCTTCTGTACATCAAAGTCCTTGTTACTTTTATGTTCAGAAAGACCCATCTGAAATAGTGAAGATAGCTAACATTTTTAATAAGTCCGTGATCACAGTAAATACAATGTCAACATTATTATTATTCAACAAACAGATTATTCAAAACTTCTAAATTAGCAACTAGCAGCTGTTAGTCTGATTATGGAAAAAATGAATCTGAGGTCTTATACTGTAAGAAAATGCCTACATCAAGGCCTACATGGTTCTTAAGAAAAAAGTTCTGAGTTCCCTGAAGTAAGACAAAGTGGCTGTTTTGTGGGCACTTGCTCCTTAACCTTGTTCAAATAGGACACTAAATGTTATTACCTGAAAGTACTCTAGCTTATGGAGGCTTATTCTGTTAAAAATAGTTTATTAATATGCTGTATTTTTGGTTTTCAACAATATAATTTTAATTTACTGTACCATAACTAGTGCTTATTTATAATACATAAAAATAACTGAGCACCTGCAAAATTACCATTTTGCTGGCATTAAGCATTTTTTTAATCTACAATGTATTCATGAACAATTTTTTTTTGTAAGTTAGATGGCTTTCAGAAGGTTCTTCCTAACTATATTTTTCTGCGATCCTAAAGAATTTTAGAACTCCATTGAGGTAGGTTTCATTTGTAGCTACAGGAAAAATTGAGATTGCAAAACTAGGCACAATTAACCACAAATACTTTTATTTCTTTTCAATCTTGCACTCACCAGTTATGATTTAGGTCATGAATCTATCACAGGGAATGAACAATATATGCTTCCTCAGAAAGTATCACGTATTGCTGAAATTTTATCAGATACATTGACTACTGTAGTAATGTGTCACTTATGTTCTCATTCAAAAGTTTAAGCCCTTTCGAGTTTTTTTTTCATTAAAAACAAATTGTGACAGTGAAAAGTTGAAATAAAATGTGGTAGATGGGCTGATTTTTTTAAGCTGTAGTTGCAGACTTTCCAAGCATTTGGCACTTTAAACTGCCAGTAACAGAAATGAGGTTTCCAGTGCCTTGCTTTGTTAGATTGAAATGTACCATGTTTTCATTTGTGCAGCAACATCTCCCCAAAGTTCTTATGTTAAAACACTTATATTTTAGATACATATATCCACAGCTATCAAATCTCTTAGAAAAATGTGCACTGATTTTAATGTTTCTTGCTATGCAATTGATAAGGAAGTGTTGCCTTGGGAGATCATTTTATGTTATTAATGAAAATTTACCATATGTAGAAGATTATAAGGAATGGAATGCTTCATAATACTATGATAGTTTATACTATAATCTTTATGAATGCAATTTATTTTAATACTTTCTAATATAGGGGTCTGAATGACATGGATTTGGATGCTTCATCCATGGAAAAGAGGTTTGCCTTTAAGTTTCTGAAGAAAATTTTAAAATATGTTGACTCTGCTCAAGAGTTCATTGCACATTTGGGTAAGTTGCCAATTTTATTTTGAAAATAATTCAAGTTGATATTTAAATATTTTAGTTGCTGTGTCTAAATTTGTAGTGACTACTGATTTTATTGCCTTCAAGAAAGTGTAATTCTGTCTGTTAATTTGTAGATTGAGTTCTTGGACATCTTAGTAATTAACAGAACGGTTTTGATTGCGTTCCTTAAAAACTAAGTATTAAATTTATATCAAAGAGCTGTTGTATTTTTTATTATTACACTGCTTCTTATTTGTGTCTTTACTGTATCCTTGCAGAAGCCATTGTTACCAGTGGAAAAACTGAAAAATCTCCACATGATCAAGAAATAAAATTCTTTGCCAAAGTAAGTGATTTAGTATTTCAAGTAATGTAGATATACACTCTACTGTACAGAATGTGGAATTCTGTAATCTAAGACTGCTTTTCAGGTAACAAAAATATATCTTTCCCATTTTTTTCCTGGTAAGCAATGAATGATATGTTGTTAAAGATATTTCCAAACATGTTCAATAATATTTCAACATATTTGCTGGGTTCAAGCATTTCAGCATATTTCAAAATATTTCAGTATAATTGTTAGAAAAGATTATATGTGTGAAGGAACATAGAAGTTAAAAGCAGGTAGTTTATTAGATGAAATGAAAAACACTGAATGTATAAATAATTTCTGATTTTTTTACTCAGTATACACTGAAGTCACAGGATTGTCTAATTATTGCTTAGTTATTTCTTACAAATGTGTTGTAAATATACTAAGACATACTGTCAGTAATCAGATTTTTAGGATTATTTAGGAGCTTAGAAAAAAAGCCCTGTCCTTTTTATATCTAGGTAGTTACATGAACAGTGAAGAGGAAAATTCATCTTCAGTGATGTTTATCAGAGAATGAGAGAAGAGTAACACTGTAGTATTAGATCCAAAATAGATAGATCTGTGTTACACTATGTAATATTTATGTAACTTTTAATTAAAATTGTAATACTTTAGATTTTAATTTATATGACTCTGTGTCTGAAATGAGAAAGTACAACCATTATAGTCTCTAAAATACTTTGAATTAACTTTCACCAATCAGTCATTTTTGCTACGGTTATCATTCTGTGTTCTGCAAAAAATACATTTTGTCTCTCTGTTTCCTAGGTTCTTTTACCATTAGTTGATCAGTACTTTACAAATCACTGCTTGTACTTCCTGTCTTCTCCAACAAAAACACTCAGTAGCAGTGGATATGCATCAAACAAGGAAAAGGAAATGGTAGCAAGGTAAGTAGAAAATTAAGATACACACAAGAGGGTTCTATCTAAATAGTAAAAACTTTTAAAGGATAGTTCATATAGCTTGCTTTATGGATAGTTCAAAATCTCACTTCATCAGATACAATTTTTTAGCAGAATAGCAGATACTGAATAGCATTCCTTATTTTACTATTTTTTAATATATGTCTGAAGAATTAAATTACATATTACAATTTATTAATTACATGTATTATATATAAATAAAATGTATTATATATAAATAAAATTAAGTTTCTGCATCATTTCCATCACTTCCACTTGTAATGAAGTTTTTTTTATCCTTTTAGTATTCCTGTAGAAACAATGGTAAATATTCAAAAAATTTATGCATTATGAAGCTACACGTTTTTCAAAAAGTATTCTTGTTTAAAATAGATAGCACTGAATGTCTCTCTAGTGTCTTACGTTGTGCGTGATGACAACATATCTTTATGGATGCTAACAATCTTATAATGCCATAGCCAACAGCCTACTAACTAGCATTACTTCCTATTGACTTCATTGTATACTGAAGACAACCAATCATTTCGTATTGCTATGTACCATGTTATTACTTGCTCTTTGTAGTGTTATCCAGTATTCTTTGGTTTGACGTGAATTCAAAACCACAGAAGCTTGTCTACTTTCAGTTCAATTGCTAAACAGAGGACATGAAGTTTTGATACAATAAATTAGATTATTTTTCTAAGAGAAGAATGTAAAAAATTCAAACTTATTTGTGTTGTAGCTCTATAATAGAGGAAGGAGTGGGAAAAATCACTAAAATAGTTTGCACATTAATTTCATATGTATGGTTGTAAATAAACTTTTAAGAATGATAATAATATGTAAAAGGGGACAGTATGCATTTTCTGCATGTGAGCTTCAGAAGTAGGTTACAGACTTGAAGTTTTACACATTAAAATGTTAACAGCCTTGCAAAATGCAGTCATCTTGTGTGAAAGAATGTTCAGAAGATAACAGCTGTCATAGCTGTCATAGCCAGACTATGGCACAGACATGACTAGGAATATAAAACATGCTATTTAATGCAAGTGTTTTCTTCAGTAAAGGCAGAATGATTATAAGAATTTGAGGAAAATGTTTATAAAATCATTTAGATCTTTCTCACAATACAGTGTTACTTCTAATAGCAGTTCTCCATCATGTTAGCATCGTGTTCCAAGCTTATCTAAGCTGTTTTCATGCACTCTTGCTTTCAGCTATGATGCAACTGATATTCCACTAGCAGTGAAATAAATATTAAATACTAAGGAATAGAAAATCTATTAAGGGAAGATTTAGGTTGTGAACTCAGAATGGAATGGTAAAATTTAAATTGCTCGTATCTAGTTCTCAGGGAATAAAACAGCTTTTTAATGACTTTTATCCTCATTAATTGAGTTGTGTCTCTGATTCTTTTATTGTACAGTTAAAGAAAAATTTTTAAAATGTAGTCTTATATTTTTTTCATGGCTTTTATCACTAGCTTGTCATGTATGCTTCATAAACATTGACTCGAGTGTATGCACTTTATTTCTTCTCATGCTCATGGCTTGTTTTCTAGCTCAAAATGACATAAAATCAAACCAACACGAATAACTGAATTAGCAGTTGGCTGAAAATCTTTTTCTTAAGGAAAAATTTGAAGCTGAAGAGCATACTGGGGAGCAAGTTACTGAGAAACAGTAGTTTCAGAGTTTTGTCCTTCACCTATATAAATCCAGATAAATTGTTTTCTTGTGACTTTCTCTATATCTTTATTTACAATTAGATATTTTCTCATCAGAATACTTGTTAATTAGTTCATCTTGTAAAAATGAACTAATGAAAAGAATTGTGTTGTTATAAACTCTTTTCAGAAGTTTTATTTCAGCAAAATTTAAGCCAACTTTATAAGATAAAGAAAAGAATAATTTTCTGGGCCTAAAACTTCCTTACGGTGAATTTGTATATCAGATATTATGAAACAGGGCTATTTAGCAAGCAGGCTAACACTACAGATTTCATCACAAAAAAAGTTTTGCCCCTTGTGAAATGTCCTAAGTATGGAAAATCTGAGCTATTTTTGCAGGAAATTCTGTATTTCTTGCCATTATCCATGTGGCAGAAAGAACATTTATAATGCACCATTTACCATCTGTGAAAGCAGAGAACAATTCCAGTCTGTTATTTGGGGTTGAGGATTACTAACTGATTTGGAGTCTGGCCTTTAGTTTAAAAAGAATAGAATTAATGGCTTTGTGCTAGAATGTCCTTAGAGAATAGCACAAGGAGTTTTTTATCTTACCTTTGTATGTTTTCATGAAGCTTGGAACAAATGGAAGGACGATGAAGAGTTGACTGAGGCAAATATATGGTGCATATGCAAGATGGTATTGTTAGGAAATTCTTGGAATGTAGATCATTGGGAAGTCCTTAGAGATCTATCCTGGACCATTTTCATCTGTTCATTTTTGTTATTCCAGCTTGCCTGTTTCCTAAGGTTCTTCATTCCCATTACTGAACTATTGTTTGAAATTCTACTACTTCAAGTGTCAGAATTCACAAACAGCTTGTCGCTCATCTTCCCTCCTGTTTTTCAGTTGGATACACTGAGAAGACATCTGCTTCTGTCATCATTAGAATGATATCTAAAAGGAACAAAGTCAGGGATTCCCACCCTGCTCCTATGAACCTTTGTTATATGTCTGTGATGGAGTCTGACATAAAGGGCATCCAAAAGGAATACAGCCAGTCACACCCTAGGTAGATTTCAAGGCTTCTATAGAAAATATCAATTATATTCTTCTCTGAAACATTCAAGCAGTAGACTGTAGTTTAAGAGAGCTTTCATTTACATTCAGTTCAGACATTACTGAGTTTCTATTTTGGAAATTATTCTGAAGCCCAAAAGATGCGGCTACAGAGTGCTAATACATTTCCCCATTTCCACTATGAGCAAATAGTTCATAAGGGAGATAGCATCAAAACCATTAGTAAATGATTCAGTGAGCAACAGAACTGACAAAGTTTAGTTTCTGCTGGATTTGTTTTTCATTGTTGGTATCAGTTTCCAATCAAAGCTTATCCCACTGTTGGGTGATTTAAATGCTCTCACATTTAAATTGTAGATATCAGAAAATGTGAAAATACCAGGATGCAAGTTTTTAGGGGTAATTATGGATTCTCACTTGCTCTCTTCTGTCCTGTCCCATATTTCTGGAATTCAGTAATTTTTTTGACAACTGTACTGTACAGATTTAGTTTGAATCAACCATTTGACTCAGTTATTTTAGAAAACTCAATACAGAGGAGACAGTATCCTTTTAATTTACAATATCTTGCCTTTCATTCTTCTACAATCAACATATAAAGTTGAATATTTAGTATGTACTTAAGTAGGAATGTAATCTAATATTTTTTATTGCTGTTTTTTCCTCTCTTTTCAAGGTGTGCTACAGGTTATTTTCTGTGGGAGACTTTGTATTATAATCTTTAAACTGTTTTACTCTTAAGCTTTCTTACTTTAATTGTCAGTTTGTCAAATTTCTTTTGCTTTCCTTCACTCCACTGGACAGTACTGATCACTTTTCTTCAGTAAATACAGATTTTGAAAGTAAAGTTTATTTGCTTGTGGTTACATAAGTCCAAGCCTAGAACTGAACTTACTAGGCTCCATGCTTCCATTTATTTTCCAACATGCTTTTTTTTTTCCTAAATTATTCTTACAATTTATTTACTGTCATCTTCTTTATTTTTAGTTCTAGTTTTTATATAGCAGCTTCACATAACAGCGTTCCTAATATACTGCTTCACTGAGCTGTCAGGTATATTTTATGCAAGAGTACAAGATGGTCCTCCAGTAGCTGGTGAAGTGGCTCAGGTTTAGGAGGATGGAATTTTCATTTCATTTCGTTTAATATCAGTCTGTGAATGATCCTATGACTTCCCTAACATCACTCAGGTCAGATTTATAAAGCTAGAGAGATATTAAGTCTTTTGCAAAACGTCTTCATAAAGGCGTGTGAAAGAAGTTAGATGTCTAACATTAGAAGTTTAGAAATATCTCAGAATTCTTTTCCATTCTTAGTTGAGAAAATTAGCTATCAGTATTTTAAAGGAAGTACAGTTTTTTTCTTCCTATTTCAAAGATCACAATGACAATCTCTTGTTATTATTATTAAAAGAACACATCAGTTTCTGAGGAATGTTTGCTTTATTTTTATATTCTAATCTCATTTGCAAAGTATATCACAGACAATAAAAAAAGTCTGCCAAGCTGTCTTTAGTTTTAGAAGTTAAGGTAGCCCTTTATCTTAATTATCCTATTGTTTTGATAGATAAGTCAGACATACCAAGCTCCTGACATACTTTCTAGAAATCTATATTTCAGGATTAATCTTATAATGAGCAGTGGACAAACACAGTTGGCAAAATATTGGCAAAGAATACCTTCTCAAATTGTTTGAATTTCTTAGAAGAGTTGTAACATTAGTTTCCCACAAAATATGAAATAAGAAAATGCTGCTCAATTTTTTTTATCAAAATTTCTTACTCAGAAGTAAAGAATGACTCAACCACATATTACATAATTGTTGGAAACTTCTATAAGTAAATTTAATGCCTCAAGTCATTTCATAATTATAGAAGCTTAGAAAATTAGAGAATGCAGAAGCTTCTATGATTGTGCTGCTTAATGCAGTTATTTTACTGACTACTATCATCATGTGTGATTCTAAGTACACCTTCCACAAATCATATGTTTTTTCTTTCATATTCTTAGTATTCTCTAAACAAATCTTAATCTTTGTCTTGTCTTGCTGTTTTCTCTTCTTTTCTACTTTAGCCTGTTCTGCAAACTAGCTGCTCTTGTTAGACATAGGATCTCAATTTTTGGTAAGTTGTTAAGGAAGATCTTGATAAAGTTAAAAATTTGAAGAATATCCAACAGTTACTTCTAAAATCTCATGCTTTTGTTGTTGCTTCTTGTTTGCTTTTCAAGATTCATCATACACTACCTGATTTGATTTCCATCATCTGACTGTTGAATCTGATGGGTTAATTTCTTGTTAGGCTAGGGGGATGTCGGGAAATAAAAAATACCTGTTTCAAAGGTAATGGTAAGAAAACTAAGAAAAATGTAGACGCCACGAGATGCAAAGCTTGGAATACTGCAGAGTCAAGTGATAAAAATGAAACCGAAGTAGACTTTAATTACTCTTTTCACTCTTTTTATACAAGTACAAAAGTACAAAAAGTTTTGGAACCAGTTGTAACTCTCCATGCAGTGACATGGGGCAGGAGATGTATTCCATGTCTTATTTAGCTTGTATATTTTCAATAGTGACATTTGGGATCAGTAGACTCCAAATTTACATTCTCTGTGCTATTGTACTCTCACAGTCTCTCTCTCTCTCTCTCTCTCTCTCTCTCTCTCTCTCTCTCTCTCTCTCTCTCTCTCTCTCTCTCTCTCTCTCTCTCTCTCTCTCTCTAAACAGGTAGTGATTCTACAACAATGGTGAGCTGCCTGCACATCTTAGCTCAGTCTCTGGACACTCGGTAAGTTGTAAATTTTGATAATAATTATGAACTGTATAGACATAGCAGAGGTTTTCAAGGGCAGTTACATTTTTCCCTTGTTATTTTTCAGAACTGTTATGAAATCAGGATCTGAGCTAGTTAAAGCTGGGCTACGTGCTTTTTTTGAAAATGCAGCGGAAGATCTGGAAAAAACTTCAGAAAATCTTAAACTTGGAAAATTTACCCATTCACGAACACAAATCAAAGGTGTTTCACAGAATATCAATTATACTACAGTAGCGTTGCTACCTGTCTTGACGTCAATTTTTGAGCATATTTCACAGTATCATTTTGGAGTTGATTTACTTTGTAAGTACTTTATTTAATTTTGAAGTTTATTATGTTACAATAATACAAACATCTTTTTAACAATTAACAACTCAAGGTTCCCACAGAAGAAAAGTTTGCTTAATTTTGTTACATTTTCTTGCCTTATTAGATTGAAGGAGACAGCTTTCATTTTTATTCCTTGTGGTTTTGTTTCTGTATGTTGGAAAAACATTTTTTTCTTCATTATTTTATTTTCAAGTTTCCTTGATTTTTTTCTGTATTTTAGTTTTAAAATTCCTTGAGATGCAACAATATGTTGTTCCAAAGTTTTTTATATGTATTTAAGACCACAGCTCCAGACCTGAAGATGATTGAAAGGTGGAAAGCAATGAAAAAGCTTCAAGAAGGTGGGGAGGCTCTGGATCACATTCCTAGAGGTTACACTCATAGACTGCTGTGGTTTAGATTGAAATTATATTCTACAAATGTGATAATCTGCATAATCTGTAATTTTATTAACAAATATCTGCTGGCCTCTTGGCTTATTTGATAACCTGTCATTGTTTTTATATTTAGAAATTAGTGTTTAGCTGAATAAATGCTTATTATCTGCTTCTTATTTTTCTCTAGTGGGTGATGTACAAGTTTCATGTTACAGAATTCTTTGCAGCCTCTATTCACTTGGGACTGGGAAGAACATCTATGTTGAAAGGTATTGAGTGAAAAACTCAGCACGTGAAAATCTTTTTTTTTAATTAGGAACATATTCCTAATGTACTAAAGCAGTTTGAATGAAAAGTGAATCAGAAACAGTTTGAAAATGTTTAATATTCAATTTAGGTTTAATGTAGTTGCCTGTATCTTAGAGTTCAGTTCTACAAAAAGAAATGCTTGACTGAACAAAAGCTGAACAACTTCTCCTGCATATTGTGGTTTATCTGCAGGGTCTTTAGTTTAACCATAGTGAAAGCTAATTTTTTCCATGGCCCATTATTAAGCTTCCCAAAGTTTGGTTACTGCATGTTACTAGGCATGTTGCTGTCATAAGTAGGTCAAGTAATTAATGTCTGTCTCAAGTATTACTCTGAATAGAGTTCTCAGAATATGTGTCTAGATCATAAAATCCTTAGTGCAGGTAGAGCTTCTGAGAGCCTTTAACTTTACAAAGGAAACTCATTTACCAGTTACTTGCATTTTTTAAACTGTATTAAAATTTGAAAAATCTAGTGGCTATGATATGCTCGAAAACTGGGATTTTAGAACTTCTTCCATTAGAAGAAGCCTATATCCATAGGTACTGCTTCAAAAAAGGGGACCCTAACAGCTGGTCTGTCACAAGACAGAAGCAGATTTAACCACTGACCCTTCCTTATGCTTCTGAAAGCTTTTATTTAGGCACTCTACATGATCGTATAATCAAAAGTTTAAAATTCACAGACTCTGAGAGACACCAAGAAAATTCAGCTCTATAGTCCAGTTAGGAGAACATTTACCTACATTTGCCTAATAATGCTGGTCTTCACTTCCTTCTGTCCAGAGTTTATTTAGCAATTCTTTCATGCAAAATGCAAGGACTTTCTGCAGGACAATTCTTTCTCTCCACCTTGCATGCACGTTCCTCTGTGAAAAAGATATTCTCAGATATGTGCACACATTCAATCACACATTACAAAACTGGGCTCTTCTTTTTCCTTCTTGACTTCAAAATCTTAAATATGCTTTGACACAGATCTTGTGGGCAAGACAGGTATTGCCTCACTCCTACTGTAACTAGGAGTTAGGGTGATCATAGAATCATAGAATAACAAGGTTGGAAAGGACCTACAAGATTATCTAGTCCAACCGTCCTCCCACTACCATCGCTACCACAAGCTACTAAACCATATCTCATTTAGTAGCTTGTGGTAGCAATGGTAATGAGAGGACAGTGATCTCACAGGAATTAAAAGATTATTGTGTTTAAGTTGCTTTTAGATAGGAAGAGCTCACAGCACAGCCCTCTACTTCATTGGCCACAAACACAGGACAGTTGCATTAGATATGGGTGTAGAATCGTGCCAGTTGCCTTCTTAGAAGAGTCTCAGATCAGATATATCTCAGGAAATGCGTTAATCTCCTAAACTTTCACTAGACTTACTCAGAACCTTACAATAAGGTTGTAGGCAAATATCAGCGTCTAGGTGGGTCACAGGATTTCAAACACAGTGCTCAGTATTTCAATAAAACTGTGTGAGTTGTTGAGCTGACAAACTGTTACTGAAATTAAGCAGTGCTCAGCTTTAGGATCAAAATGCCATTTTTTCTTTAACTTCAGGTCAGATAACAAGGAATGTGTTTTTGAAATGAAAGAATCTTATAAGGCATATTATTCCTTCAAGTTGAATAATGCAGTGACTCGTTCCATTTGGTATATCTATATAAAAACATATGCTTACAAAAATTACTTTATGCTATTGTCCCTCAGAATATCTCTAGCTAAACAGCACTGCTAAGAATTTTCAGTTCTTATGGCTATTCCACACACACATACAAATATATATATATATATAAAATAAAGATGAAAAGTGTTGTATTTAAGCAATTTGTATATCACGTGTAACAAAATCTTGTATAAACGTTGCTCCAGAACTTCAGAATAATTTAGCTTCAGGTTTAAGCGAGTGTAAGTCCTCTGCTGAAAGGAACTAACTTATTTCTCAGGCACCCTCACCTATACATTTCCACCCCTTTCTCTTTTTTTTTTTTTCTAGTAAATAGTATTTATGCAGCTATATGATGATGATGTTTTGTTGTTGGTAGTGTGTCTTGGTTAGATTTATTTTTGTGCTGAGATTTATTTTCAGCTGGTTCATGTACCAGTAAATTTTGTTTATGTGAGACATAAAATTTTTCAAAATTGTCAAAATAATTTCTGTATTAGAATGATGAGCTATGTTAGCAATAAATGTTACAGCAGTTCTATAACATATGCTAGAAACAGGAAGCCTAGTGAAAGTCTTTTCTTCTCTAATAACTTTTAGTATCTGTCATATACAGGCAACGTCCTGCACTTGGTGAGTGCTTAGCATCTCTTGCAGCAGCCATTCCAGTAGCATTCCTTGAACCTTCTCTCAACCACTACAACCCATTGTCTGTCTTCAACACAAAAAGTGCAAGAGAAAGAGCAAGTGAGTACAATTCCTCAGTGGGAGAAGGACAGGAGGAAAGCTATTTACTCCTATCCAAACATTAGAAACAAGTAGTAATGATTATTTTTTTAGGAGAAAACTCCTATCGCTGCTATAAGATTACTCGCCATTTTAACCTTGCCCTGTTTTGTTAAGACTGTTAATATTCCCTTTCTTCTAGCAGATGTCTTTTTTTTTTTAATTTTTTGTGAACAGGAAAAATATCATTTCTGCTTAGTTGTCTTATCAGTACTCTAATGCAGTTCTACATAGGGAAGTTCTGACAGAATGTGACTCTGATTCCATGAAACCTTAAGGAACAGGTGTCTTTTTACACAATTTTTCTTCACATGCTTCTATTCCACTTAGTCTTGACAGATTTCAGTATCTATCTCAAGTGGGAAACAGATGTGTGCAGAGTTGGTAAACAAGCCATACTTGAGTTTTAATTTTACCCATAATCTTAAACTGTTAGCTATTTTACTCAAAACTGGTTTGTATGCTGAAATAGAGCACAACTGTTATTTGTACTTTGGATTTAAACATAAATGAATGCAGATGTCCCCCCTGTGTTTTGTTAATTAACCTTTTCGTATTCTATATTCTACCCTTTCCTTTTCTGCTTGCAGTTTTAGGTATGCCTGATACAGTAGAGGAGATGTGTCCAGAGATCCCTCAGCTAGATGGACTAATAAAGGAAATTAATAATTTAGCAGAGTCTGGAGCAAGGTATACTGAAATGCCTCATGTAATTGAGGTTATCTTACCCATGCTGTGCAATTATTTGTCCTACTGGTGGGAACGAGGGTCTGAGAGCGTTCCTGAAAGTGCTGGGCCTTGCTGTACGATGATAACATCTGAGCATCTGAGCATCATTCTGGGAAATATTCTGAAAATCATTAACAACAATCTGGGAATAGATGAAGCATCTTGGATGAAAAGAATTGCAGGTACTGTCAATATTTCTAAAGAGTATTTGTATTCAATAATATGTAGTTACTGAATTACAATTTACCATATTGCCCCATTATATAATATTTTTTAAAATAAAAAATAGAAGGATGGTTAGGTAAAAAGCAGATAAGGAACAATAAGAACTCTTATTTTTTTAAAGATTAATATTAATTTTTACGTATGCACTATAGTAAGAAGAGAGAGTGTAATTCTTGCAAAAATTTTTTACTCTAGTGAGCTACATTATATTAGCATTTTAGCTTGCTTTAGTCAAAGAAGGAACTTTTTTGTGTACGTTTTAAACTTTGTATGGAACCATTCGCCCCACCCTCTCCCCCTCCCCCCAAGAAAACAAAAGCAACAACAACAACAAAATACCTTTTTTATTGAGAATTCTTTGTCTTAATCTCAATTATATTGAGGCTTTGACCAGGTTAGAGATATGTGACTTGCCAAAACAATGGTAGTTAAATTGCCCTGGTAGCCAAAATTACCCTGGGGTGCACCACATCAAGCACAGCACTGTTAGTTGAGGGATTATCCTAGTCTGCTCTGTGCTGGTGCAGCACTGTGTGCAGTTTGGGACACCACAATATATGAAGTACTCAAGGCTAGTAGAGAGCATCCAAAAGAAGGCTACAAAGATGATGAAGGGCCTGGAAGCAAGGTGTATGAGGATCAGATGAGGTCTCTTGGTTTGTTCAGCTCAAAGAAGGCCAAAGGGAACCCTCTTAACAGTCTTACAGCTTCTTTATGAGGGGAGCAAAGAGGCATCGGATCTCTGATCTGATCTCAGGGATCTATGATTCTGTGACGGTGACAGAGAATAGCGTGAAGCTACATCTGGGGAGAATCAGGTTGGTGTTAGAAAAATGTTCTTCATCAGAAAGTAATCAAGCACTGGAACAGGCTTCCAAGGGCAGTGGTCATGGCACAAAGCCTGATGGAGTTCAAGAATGATTTGAACAACACCCACAGAAAGTATTTTGGGGAAGGGAGGAGGGGGGAAAGCGGAGAGGGGACACGCATACAGTCAGGAGTTGGACATGATTATCCCTTCCAAATTAAGATATTCTATGATTCTGTGACATCATTCTGAATTCCCAGTAACTGGCTTTTAATCTCTCAGTACACATGTTTGAGAAAGCTGTATTCATAATTTAATTAATAGTTTAACTGTGCTTTACAAATACATGGAGCACTATATATTTTCTGTAACTACAGAGGATTCAAATTAATACAATTGGAAGTATCAACTGTATATTAATCATAAGATCAAATATATTTTTATGTATAGTTTATGCTCAACCTATCATCAGCAAAGCCAGACCTGATCTGCTGAAAACTCACTTTATTCCAACACTGGAGAAATTGAAGAAGAAAGCTATAAAGATTGTGATGGAAGAGGAGCAACTGAGAGCAGACAGTAAAAGTGACACTCAAGAAGCTGAGTTACTTATTCTCGATGAGTTTGCTGTCCTCTGTAGAGACCTCTATGCCTTCTATCCAATGCTGATACGTTATGTAGACAACAACAGGTAAACTAATAATTGAACCAACAATTAAACAACTCAATGTTAATACACAAGAGTATGCCTCTCAGAAACAAAAGCATGGCTAAAATTCTTAAACAACAAAGGGGCAAAAAGTTATTTTGCTTCAATTAAATCACTGTATTTATAGATAATGCCACAAAGACATTCTTCTTTTGTGCGTGTCTTTTTTTAAGAAGGTGATAAAAGCATCTGGATAATACTGCCTTTGGGCTGACTAGAAGATTTTCTACTCAACAATTTACTTAAAGGTTATTCTATGTCTACGCTTTCTCTCTTCTTTGCCCCAGAACATGCCCCCAAGATTCTGTTCAGAAAAGTACCTGAAATATCTGTATTATCTAAGTATCTACAGCATCTTAATACTATCCTTAACAACGCTGTTCTAAAGTACACAATCAGTATTCACTTACATTTTTCTAGGTGCTAGTACATAACAGGATAGTTAGGAGCATTATTAATTACAGGCTTGTTCATTCATGCTGTGAACCAATTTTCACTAAAAATTATTTAGTAATTCTAGATGAACTAAACTTTACTAATTCAGACCTTGTTGGCAAGGGAACACTTAATTTTTAAAAACACAGACTTCACTTGGCTGTCTGGAAACCAAGCAACAGAGTTGGATGAGGATGGACTTAATGAGGATATTATAATGTAATAATTCCTGTCATGGAGGCTGAAAGATGCCCATGTATTTATGGACACATTAGTGCTCTTTAACTTAGAGAGTGCTGCATCTGTTAGTTAACTTGCCCATGTTCTCTGAGCATCTGTGTGCAAGCAGATCCAGAATGAACTTTTGTTAGTTTGTGGAGTAGAAACAAAAAACATTAAAGCAGACACTCCTTAGAGTTCTATCCACTCATTCAAATCCTTTAACTCTTCATCTTCACCCCATTTTGGTGTTATTTTTTCAATCATCACAAAGTTTTGATTAAAAAGAAAAGTTTTAGTATGAAATGGAAAAAAAAAAAAAAAGGAAAAAAAAAAGAAGAAGAGAAATACTCAGAGTTTTCAGCAAGGTTTGTTTTCTAGTTCTGTTCATATGATGCACAAAGCTGTGTTGTCACCAGGGGGAGGTTGGCAGGCAAAAATAAGTATCTAAGACCTAGGGTTTTTGTTGGAAATTAGTTAAGCTGCCAATAAAAATGATCTCTGTGGCTGTGGGAATGGAAAATTGAAGTGATTGTTGTTCAGTTCTATGATTAACTACATAAAAGTGACCCAATCTCTTAAACAGAGCAATATCTATTATTAAGATCGTCATTTTAAACTTCTTAATTTTATTTTCTTTCAGAGCCAACTGGCTAAAGAAACCAGACGCAGATTCTGATGAACTGTTTCGAATGGTAGCTGAAGTTTTTATCCTGTGGTGCAAATCACATGTAAGATAAGATGTATTCTTTTCTCCCCAATTCATTATATCCTTAAATCTAAATGAAGTACATGTGGATGAAAGGAATTGGTAGTTATTTGTTTATTTGTTTATTTATAGAATTTCAAAAGAGAAGAACAAAATTTTGTCATTCAGAATGAAATCAACAATTTGGCATTTTTAACAGGAGATACCAAAAGCAAGATGTCTAAAGTAAGTCAATAACAATTTTTGGATCAATTCAGTTTTTCACCATACACTGAATGTGTTAGAAGTCTATAAAAATCTGCTTAGATTGCTGCTTCTCGGCTGATGGAAGAAGCGAAAAATAGTGTTACTTATTGATGACAGAATTGGACACAGATATGCACAATACAGGTTAAGTGTCTTACAGTTATTTATTAAATATCTGATACATTTTCAAAGACAGAAGATTAGAACATAGAAATTGATTTGAAGTAGATACACATATAAGAGAACACAGGTTGTAATATAGGTCATTGGTCCATTAAAAAAATAAAAACAGAATATTTTGTAAAATAAGTGAAGAACTATTGACTGCCTGAACTTTTTCTTGTGAATTTCAGTATTGTTCTATCAGCTCTGATGGGAGGAGTGCTGTATTTGCATATAAGTATTCACACATACGGGGTGCCATACGTGCACTGATTTTCTTGTTTCTTATTAATGACCACATTCATTTCTTTTTTACTCATTTTCAATACGATAAGATGCTGACATGATGATGGGAAAATGCGTTTGTTACCTTCATAATAGAGAAAATGTCAAGGTAAAAAGTGTCTCTGACATTAGCTGAGGAAGACTACCTCACTCATAACAAGATTCACAAGTCAGTTGAAAACTAATTCCAAATTAGTATTGGTAACCATAGCGAAGAACCTTTTATTTTATTCATATTTATAATGTGCTTAAAGAAATCCTCTTATGAAAGTATTCCAGAGAAGGAGTAAGTTGTATTGTTTTGTATTTCTGTATATTTTGATTCTGTATGTAACTTCGTTAACACATAAGTCCAACTTTATATAATACAGAGCCAGAAAAAAAGTCTAATTGAATTTTTAAAAATTCTCTTGGAAGTTTTTCTCTTTGCTTCTTTTCTACATTTTGAAACCCAGTTCAGGCAAACATTGAAAAATTTACAACTAAACAGATCTTCTTCTCATTGTTAGATCACAAATGACACTAAACAGCAGCTCTCAAACTATGTAGAGAATTCTGTATTTGGAGCAAACATTTAATTCATTTTCTTATTTTCAAGATACAGCTCCAAGGAACTGTGAGATAGAATTGAGGTATCTGTCTAATCCTCATTAGAGAGGCTAGTAGGCAAATTCCAGGCTATGTGATGTTAATCACATGCTAACACCAAACTGTAATATGGCACTTAAGTATACATATAATACATGTATTTTGACATTTTTATGTTAGAATTGGTCGAGGAGATAAAAATGAGATGTAACTTTTAAATTTCAGTTCATTCTAAATTAGAATCAGATAATTAATATTCAGTCTAAATTGAGTTTCTCAGCAGTATTGGTAACATGACATAAACTGTCAATCAGTCTGGCATGGCAGAAACGACAAAACAAATCAGAAAAAAAAAAAAAAAAAAAACCAAACCAAAAAACCAGTTAAATATCCCTCATAATGTTTTGATTTTGATAAAATCAGAGGAATACAGCATCAAGACTCTGTATAACCCATATCTGAAAGGGTTTGGTTTTGAGATCAGATATTCAAATACCTCTTCTGTATACTTTAAGTAGTATATTTTTATACATATAGATTTAGATGCCTGTGAAAATGTGCTTTTCTTTGTATGGGTATAGATATGGGAGATTATATATATTTTTTTTACATGCATATAAATTTTTATAAGTATACTAATGTAAAATCTTGGAGTTCGAGGATGTTACGCATGGTTATTACTAATATAATAATAATATATAATAATAATAATAAATATAATAATATAATTGCTCCCTATATATGCTAATATAGGAAGAGAAAAAGAACAATATATTATTCATGACTGGGTATTTTGCTAAAATGGTAGCATAGCTGCGGGTGTGATTGCAGAACAATTGATCATTTAGGCATTTTTTTCATAATGATGTAAATGCCACTGTATATATAATATATATAATACAATACATGAGGCATCATTTAGATATGTTGTATTGGTTTTATATATATGGTTTCTAATCAGGAAATTGATAACATTTTATAATATGTCATGAAAGTGTTCTTAACGCCAGTGCATTTATTAATACACACATTTAGATCTGAATTATTTTTTTAAGACTCTGGAATTTAGAATGAGCAAGAAAATAGTTTAAGTACCCTAACTTCAGGATATGCTAGGTTTGTTACTTACTGATATATTCATAGGGTAATCAAAAGTACACATTATGTTAGAGGAATAGTATATTTTCTAATTCTCTGCTTGAATATTGGCAGTTCAGAAAGTTACTACTTTGTGTATGACAACAGAATTATTAGCACTTTCCCCTTATTAGCAGTTCCTCTTTGCTCACATTATGTCTAATACTGCAATTATATAAGGTGTTTATCTAGCATGAGAATGTATAGATAAATGAATTTTGGTAATGGCAATCAGCCCAAGAAACAACAGTTTAGCGTCTTAAAGGAGAAAGGATTTATGCTGATCTCAGGCTGCTTTAAGCAATTCTGCCTTACCGCAGAGACCTAACAAGTTTTTTAAGAGTTAGGATACTGTAATGATAGTAATATAGGATATATCATGCATGGAAGGTTCTATATCTTCATATGCCACATGCAGAAAAAAAATGCAGTTTTTATACTAATTGAACAAATTAGTATTACAAATTAATTATTTTTCCAAAGCTAATAACAGTGGTGCGCAATTAAAATAAAATTTAAAAAAGGGTAAAGTACCATTGTGTTTTCATTATACTAAATTGTTAATATTTTCTCAAACATAATAACAGCTGAGAAAGTTTTTTAATCTTTCTTTTCTAAAAAAAATGGCAGCAGAGTGCTCGGAGGGGAATGGTAAGTTAGAGAACTTTCAGTCTGAGAAGGACTGGTAACAGACTGCATTGAAATAAGTGTTGAAATAGAGAATTTGAACGCATTCTTTTCAGCTGCTAACCTGTTTATTTGGTTGCTTTTTGTGTTTTTTCAAAGTTTTCGTGGATTTCTGGATAAAATGGTGTTTTTATTAAGTTGTAATAATTCCCTATAGTATCTTATAGTTAATTGGGATGGAAGACTAATTGTTGACATTCACTTCTACATAGTAAATGTATAATACATATGTTGGCAATTTTATGTGTAAACTTTGGAATCTTAAATGAATGTGTGGCTGGATATACTTCAGTTACCAAATACTTGGATTTCCTAATGAAGTTTAATTTTATCAACCTTCACTATTAATTTGTATCTATTTTTAAGAAGTCTTTGGATAGGCCTATTACAGAAGTCTGAAGCTGTCAAATAATTCAAGTTTGTATACGAAACAGCATTGTGATTGTGCCCATAATATGCAATGCATGTTATCTGCAAATTTGTGATTACACAAATTTGTGATTACAGAATTTCACATTAGTGTTTTCTGCAAGAATTTGAGATCTATTCTTTGAGAACGTTTCCTTTAGTTATACTGTTATAGATTGTGAGCGGATTACTTTTATGGTCATTTCAAATAAATCAAATTAATATCTTGTTTTTACTTACATCTAGTATGTATCTGGTGAGCAATGTCTGTGTAGAATCTACATATTTCACACATTTTCAGTTTTATTTTTCTGA
Source organism: Phasianus colchicus (assembly GCF_987193195.1). Taxonomy (NCBI): domain Eukaryota; kingdom Metazoa; phylum Chordata; class Aves; order Galliformes; family Phasianidae; genus Phasianus; species Phasianus colchicus. The sequence continues at coordinate 31,279,194 of NC_143440.1, read as the reverse complement.
GTATAGTTTTGAAAATTTTAAGATGTTTAACACTTAATTTGATTATTAGTCTGTCATTTTTCACTTGCAGGTGGTCTTCTTTATTATGTGACATAAAAAAGTGGGATATAAAAGAGATTTTCATAATAGCTTGACGTCGAAGTTTTGAAGCCAAAAAGGAAACTTCTTTGGTTTTATGAGTTGTTATTCTTGTTTTTAAACTAAATTTTCCTATAGTTTTTCCCCATACCCAGTCAAGGATACTTTTACATAACATTTGAATTTTTGTGCTGTTTTACTGTAACAACATAGTCTTGTTATCTTTTTGAGATTACAAGACACAGTGATAACCTAGCTGTAGGTGAGAATACATGGTTTATTTAACTGTATTATGTATGTTATTAACATAACACAGCGAAAAAAAATGTATGTATGACTTACAGCTAAGTTTAAAAAAGTGATCTCAAAATGGGTATTGCTGAGAGATATGAGCTTAATTCAAGTTTTCTGTCAGGCTTTCTACAAGACAGTAACGTTACACAGTGGAAAAAATGTGTACATAAATGAAATGTCGCATCTTCACAGATGTTTTTGGGAGGAGGTAGAAAAGGTGAAATATAGGTGGAATATTTTTCATTATTGTATTATCTAGAATGCCAACAACATGGCTCTTTTCAAGAGTACTGGGAAAAGCTGCAACATATTGTTATGCTTAATTATTAGATGTGCAAATGTTAGTGTATAATGTCATGCTGAATAGCAAGATAAATTTAGAAATTCAACATTTATTAACAATTAAGGTGAATAAAAATTATTTCATCAAGGCCTCATTTGATTATACATGCACAGTTTGTTTATTTTTAGCAATAAATTTACAATATTTATTGTCCTAGTAGAACTGAATAACTTTATTACTAACCTGTAAATTATCATCTTTTCATCTCTTTTACTTATGTTTTTCCCTTTATTTTTCTTTCATACAGGCCATGCAAGTAAAGGTACAGGTCAAAGTGCATGATGTGTCTTTGTTTTAGCTTTAGAGATGATCAGGCTCCAAGCATTCTTTCCATTGATCATAGCAGTGGCGTCACAAATTTGAAGGCTCCAGTCCCATAAATTATTTCAGAGTTAAAGTGGCAATATTTGACCAGAGCAGCTGAAATTCCCTTTAGAACACCCAGATATTTATTTACAATAAAATGTAGCAAAGTTACACTTTTTAATTTAGATGTACATTCTGTACATTCCCCCTCTGCTGTCTTTCTGCATTCTGTTTTGGTTTTGGTTTGGTTTTCATTATTTTTTTTTTCCCAATATATTGAAGCAGACATTGTAAAAATGATGCCTAAGTAGAGTCATCAGAAACATATATTTGGCTTATGATATTCAAGAAAAAATATGTGGGAGAGACATGCTATAACTTGTACCATGTCTGCAGATGAGTAGAGGATTGCATTAGAATGAATTAGATTGAATTAGATACAGAGTTCAAATACTACCTTTTGCCAGAATTAAAATAATTCTTCATAATCATAGAATCACTGAGGTTGGAAAAGATCCACAGGATCACCCAGTCCAATCATCCACCCATTACCAATAGTTCTCACTAAACCACGTCCCTCAGCACAACGTCCAAACTTTCCTTGAGCACCTCCAGGGTTGGTGACTCCACCACCTCCCCGGGCAGCCCATTCCAGTGCCTGACCACTCTTTCAGAGAAGTAATCATATGAGGTGTGAGGATACTTTTGAGTAATCCTTGTATTCAAGACTTCCTTAGTCTCTAATGAACCATAGTTCATCTTTGCATCATTTATTTTTAAATAAAATTTTATAATACAGATGAATACTTTTCAGCTTACAATGTGCTCTTCATTAATGATGCATAATCAAAAGTAAAGTGGATCCCTTAGCATCTGTTCGAATGGCTTCCCCTTTCATCTTTCCCTTCACCCTATGCCCTGAGAAGCAGAAGACTTGATGGTGTTTAATTAACTCAACTGGAAGCCTAAGTTAAAACTCAGCCATTGTGGTAAATAGTCCTGATTCTGATCTTGGTTTTTGTCAAACTTTCCCATAACTTTATTGTTATTTCTCTTTGTGACTCTACTTACACATTTATTGGAAAGATTTGCAAACAGACAGCAGAATATGACGGCAAAGGCAGAATGGATTTTTTTTTTCATGTATTAAAATGTTCAAGTTTTTTTTTTTTTTTACCTATCTTCTTCATACCCAGTTATTAATCTCAAACAAAAATAAGGAAAAGGAAAATTAGATACGTAAAATGTCCCCAGGCATAAAGATGAAAGGAAAAAAAAAAAAGGTCCTTCTTTCCCCCCCCCCTTTTTTTTTTTAATATATACATGTGTGTATTTTGGTATTCCTAAGATGCATAGTGACGCCACTGGATATAGTGATACATTGTGGGATTTGTTTGTCTGCTGTCAATGTAGAGTACAAATAATGCCATTACATCATTGCTTTTTCTAAGGCACTTCCACACTTTTAAAGCAAAGCTTTGAGGCAGAGTACTCTCTTGCAATTGCTAGTTCCTTAAGAAAGGAAGCCACATCCCTTGTGAGTTCCCTCTGACCTGCAAAATAGTCTCAACATCAGCTGCATACACAGGGATTCACCATCTAGAAAACAGAACATGCCAAAATTTACCACTGAGTAGATTATGTACGGCTACCTTTTTCCTTTCAGTGATTATTGTGATAATAGTGTGCTAATAATTGATAAATATTAATTGCAGTAAATTCTGCTGTATCCTTCTTTGGAACACAATATAACAAGCAAACAGTAGCCAGTAAAATTTAACTGACAGAGGGAAAAGGATGTGGAGGGTTAAATGCAAGCATTCGCTGTTTTGTAGTGTTTTATCTGCCTGGAGGCCTAGTCCTGAAATCTTGTCTTAGGCAAAACTCCCCTTATGTGTAGTAGGAGTTTAATCTAGGCACAAAATTCAGAACTGGGCTATTTTTATGTTGTTTTTGTTTACCATATGTTCATTAAATATATGGATCTGTTATAAAGATTTTGGTTTTCTGTCTTAGAAACTAAAAGTTGTGTGAAATATCGTTGTACACTGTCTATTGTAAGAACATTAGACAAATGTTATTCTGTTTTGTGTTTACTTCTGTGTCTCTTTGTTTTTCCTATTATTAATGATCTGCAAAGCTGTAAAAAGGATTCACTTTCCATTCCAGATTTACTTATATCAACCAAATCCAAAGGACAGTGCTTTTCCCAGAGGCATTGTTTCATTGGCATTTTATTACATTGAATCAAAGTCTTTTAGATAGCAGTATTTTTCATTTGAGGCAAATCAGACAATATTCATTCATTCAGACCCTACTTGTCTGTATCTTTATGAAAGTTTCTAAGAAAAATATAAGCATCTTGAATTTGTCTCTATAGTTTTGCAAAATAATATTGTCCCCAATGACCCAGCTTTTAACTCTAAAGTTGTTTTTGGTTTGAGAGGAAAAGTACAGAAAATATAGATAGATTCATATACACGAATGCAATAAAAAACTATGTTGCTACCAATGAAATATTACCTTTACTGTGATTTCTGCACACATAAAAAGTATTCCTTTACATTTCCTACTGAAGACTGTATGCTCTTCCTCTAATGCAGCATTTTTAGTTAAGTGTATACATTACATTGGGAACACAGTTTCCTTGGATCATTAGGGGAAGAACGTATTGAAAAAGTGTGTGGTTGGAGAATAATTACATCCATTTACTTTTCTGTTATTTATTTAATTTTAATATATTTTATTACAGTCTGGAGGACAAGATCAAGAGAGAAAGAAATCAAAACGCAGGGGGGATTTGTACTCCATACAAACATCCCTGATTGTAGCTGCACTTAAAAAGATGCTTCCTATTGGCTTGAATATGTGTACTCCAGGAGATCAAGAGCTCATTTCCTTGGCTAAGACTAGATATAGCCATGTAAGTAATAATTGTAATAATTATTAGCTTTGGAAAAAGAACTTTTAATAACCTGAGATGCAAATACCTAAGCAGTTAATATAGTAAAACTGTCAATGCATTGCAAGCAAGTACAGCTTCTAATTGTGAAGAACTGTGAAGCAAAGCGGTGTGTGGAGACAGCTACCATTGTTTCTATGTCGTTTTCCATTTCTATACAATGCACACTTAGATATACATGTATCAAGTGGACAAGTGACTAGAGTGCAGCCTTGCAGAAAGGGATCTAGGGCTTTTGGGTGATGGTAAATTCAATATGAATGAACAATGTGTCTTGGCAACCACAAGGGCCAACGTTATTCTGGGGTACATTAAGCACAGTAGAGCTAACTAATCAAAAGAAATGACTGTCCTGCAATAGTCAGCATTGGTGCAGTATTACCTTCAAGTAATGTGTGCAGTTTGGGGCTCAACAATATAAAGATGTAAAAGTATTCTGGATATAAACTATAGAACTATGGATACAAAACTATTATGAAGTGCTCAAAGGAGGGCAAAGAGATGGGGAAGGGTCTGGAGGGCAAGACATATGAGGTCTCTTGGTTTGTTCATCCCAGAGAACAAGAGGCAGAGGGCAGGCTTCAGTCCTGCATGGGACTTACTCATGAGGAGAAGCAGAGGAGCAGGCACTTGACAGCAGTAGTTTTGTGGTCACAATTAAAGAAAGCCTTCATCCCTTCAGCCTTCTGGTAATACATGTACTTTTCAGGATTAAAGCACTAACTGTTTGATGTGCATGGTCTTAAGATGAATCATAATCACAAACTGAAAAATACTTGTACCTTTCTACAGAGGGACACTGATGAAGAAGTCAAAGAGCATATACGTAACAACTTACATTTGCAGGAAAAGGTAATAATAATTTAAAAATCTGTCTTAAAGATGCAGGTGTGGGATAGCACTTTTAAACATGAAAATTGTGATTGTTTATTATGATCTTGGTGTTGAAAAACAGAAAGTGAAAAGTTATAAAAATTACCATTTTATCATTTTTCTTTATAATATTTTCATGGCACTAAGTGGTTTCCTGATGGCTTTGGCTGGTATTTTCAAGTTTCAGGAAGTCCTGTAGAAAGAGTCAAGTGTAAAGGAAGAGGTAGTGGTAGTTTTAATGTTATAATTACTTAAGTCACCTCAAACTAAGAAGAAAATAAAATGAAACTCCTATTAATCCACTCTAACAAGGAAATAGTATCTCTAAGAAGATATGCATGAAATAAGAAAACCTAGTGTCATCTTGATTCTCAACAGTTTGCAAGTACTTTTACATTCCTACTGTTTAGATGCTGAATATATTGTCAAATGTGTTATGTTCAAAAATAGTGCCCGTTATTATCCAAGTAATTCATTTTTCTTTAGCAGAGAATGGCTGTCTTGTTGCTATAAATTTGAGCTTATCTAAATTTAAATTAGACACTCTAAGTATTCTAATGTGTTTCCTGGTATTTACTTCTTGAGTGTTGCAAAAAAGCCCAAACTGTTGGCCTTTTGTTGGCTGTGACTCTTCACCTACTGAAATTCCAGCTGTCTTTAATAAAATCTGTAAAACAGCTTTATACTGTACTGACTACAGAAGTCCACTAATCTCAGTGCTAAATGTGCTTCCTTATTCGCGGTATAGACGTTTCTGTGCACTTTATTGATTTTATTAAATAAAAACATAGAACCTTACTTGAAAACTGAGTTCAGAATCTAAGGCTGCTTTTCTGAGCAACCAGCAAATGCTAATTTGGACTAGAAGGGACAGATAAAATGGGTACATCTATAATATTCTTCGTTATGCCATGAGGCAGTGGAAAAGGCTGCCGAGACAATCTATGGGTACCCCATCTCTGGAGGTGTTCAAGATCAGGTTGGATGGGGCCCTGGACAGCCTGAGCTTGTGGGTGGTAGCCCTGCCCGCAGTAGGTGGGTTAGAACTGGGTTCTAAAAAGCCCTGAAAGCCTGTGCTTTCAGGTCTCTTCCTACACAGTTGTTCCATGTGGTTCTATAAGACAAACAGTGGTAGTGGTGGTAGTCAAATTCACTATCTTCATTCAGCATGTTAAGTATGAAATATGTTGCTTTTTAGTCTGATGATCCAGCTGTGAAATGGCAGTTAAATCTATATAAAGACATTCTGAAAAGTGATGAGCCTCCTGACCCTGAGAAAAATGTGGAACGTGTGCAGAGGATATCAGCTGCTCTGTATCATCTGGACCAGGTATAAATTTACATGTCTATACTCTGCCTGTTTTAAACTAGAATGAGGTTATTACCTTATAGTAATAATTTCCAATTAAGTGAGTGTCATTATTAACATTTCCAGAAAAGAGTAATTATTGCATATGCATGCACACACACCCATGTGTATATATGCAAAGTTTTAAATGACATCTGCTAAGTACCTCAATTTTGGTTCAGAGAAAACTCAGGACATATTTGCCTCTACAAATACACTCACATCAAGGAGTCCCATCCATGAGATATTCTCAAGCTTCTATGTATAAATTCAGCAGTACTGTAAGTAATGCCCAGAGAGTATTTTTTCCAAATTATTTAAAAAACAAAAAAAAAAAACCCAAATCTGTTTCCAAATAAAGTAGAACTTTGTGACATTTTCTAACTTGTTAGCTATGTTAATTAGTGGATAAAAAGAAACCTTTGAATAAAAGGTGAAGAGTTTCTATTGTATGTACTAAAAGGCATTTTCCCATAGGTTGAACAACCACTGAGATCAAAGAAAGCTGTTTGGCACAAACTTCTGTCAAAACAACGCAAAAGAGCTGTTGTTGCTTGTTTTAGAATGGCACCGTTATACAACTTACCCAGGTAAATGCCTGAAAGATTTATTTTTCCATAACTTGTTTACATTTCTAAGTGGAAATACTACTTGTGTGTATAACTACAAGTTTGCTAGTTGTTTATGTGATAGAGCTTAAGAGACAAAAGTGTTGGTTAGGTATCAGCTAATTCCTCACAGCAGCAAAATACTTGTCTCAAGACAATTAACCAGGGGGGAAAAGGCCATAGGAATTACACTGCCTCAGAAAGAAAATGCTTCATTTTTGTCAGCTGTTGCTCTCTGTATTCCCCCAAGTTTTCTGTAAAAATTATGTTAAGATGTCACTGCTGTTTCTATCTTTTTTGGGTTTTTTTTGTTTTTTTTTGCACCTGATTGGTTGTGTTTTAATCTCCTGTGTTTTTATTATTATTATTATAAGAAAACAATAACAACAACAAACAACAACACTTTTTTTTTGTATGGCTTTTCTATTGCATGAATGCTCCATGCTTATATTAGGCAATCTTTAGATATTATGTCAGAATGTTGCATTAAAGCAGGCACTGGGGCAGAACAGTGCAGAGTGAGATTCTGGACATGTGTTTTGCTTGGCTTATTACTTCAGTTGAATATAGATACCACAAAGTCTGAGAAAGTGCATCCCGTGCCTATGCCCATTTACTGCTTTAAACCAAGTATTAATACTATGCAGCTTGGTTTCCTTTCCTTTACCCTGTTCCTTTTCAATACATCTGCTTTATATTCAGATAGAGCCTAAGAACGTCACTAATTAGATTTGCTTCTTAACTTCGTTTGTGCTCTTTCACCTTTTGTTTAATATTTTTGTGCAGTGATTTATTTACATGCTTAATGTTAGCTAAAGATCTGTAGCTTTGCCACTAATGTACTGACAACAATGCTAGTTTTGCACAAGACAAAAAATTCTACTCTAAAAGTGAAACAATTGTGAAAACTAGCAGTTCTAGATAATAGCAGCTTCTCTAAATTTTCCCATTGCTACCAGGCAGTCCTTATAGAGACAGAGAAAAATGAAAAGGCATGAAGACAACATGAATCCAAACCAATTAGGTTTGAAGTATTGGCTATGTTGTTTTTACAAGTTTTTTACAAGTTGTCTTTGGAAAAACAAGATGAAGTGGTAGGTATTTCAGTTTTGTGAGCATTTTTAAAGAATTATTGATAAATACAATATGGATATAAAGTGCATAGAATATATATGAGCATCCAAATGATAAAAACAGTTCATAAAAATATATATTTAGAGTTCTCAAGGTTGATGGAAAATATGCCAAGAGCTCAAATGGGTTAGGAATTTAAAAACGGGAATTGGTTCTTCTCAAGCTTTGTGGTACATCCTGTGGTGGAGCTTACACCTGCAAAACTGTCCAGTCATTTCTTTCTTCAGATTCTAAAAATAAACCCTGATAAAACAATTTTTACCAATTTATTTTGTATTTCAAAACGTATTTCAAAAAAGGCAAGAGCAAAAGAAATCCTCGATAGATGTAGAACAAAGTTTTAAACTTCATTAATTTTATAGACACATTTTTCTAGATAAATCATAGGATTCTGACAGGAAAATAAGGCTATCACACTATTTTACACCTAATTGCAGATATAATTACCTTTGTCATTTAAATTGATAAAGTTGCTAAGACATCTTTGAAACCTAGGGATTTTTTTTTAAGTGTAGTGTGATCAATTCTAAGAGCTATGTATATCCCTTTGCACCACAATTTCAAATGAAGTTTGCTTTATATTTCCTCAGTTTAGTTTTAGCTTTATACTGGGGGTGTTCTAAATGTGATTATATATTTAAAGGGCAGTAAGCAAACTGGTTATGATTTTTGCCTACAAAATGTTGATGTCTGCAATGAATAATGAATTCTTGTGATAATTTTCTAGAGATTTAGCTGGCTTTTGAAACAATTTAATGTTAATCTATTTAAAACTAATTTTATTCATTATGCATTCTTATATGTATCGTTTTTTAGGAATTCCAATAGGATGTTTCAGCAATTTAAACATCCATTCAAGTGCAGGTGTTTGTTAAATCACAGAAAAATTATTTTAACCTCTTTTATAATTACTCCAGATACTCCATATTCTGAGAATTACCTCAGGATACAAAAGAAATAGTTGTATTTTAAAACAATTTTATTTTTCAAGGAAAAAACATCATTGAAGTTTGGAAATACTGATTCTTCTGTTCTGTGTTTAATGAATGACTTTGGAAAATGTACCTTATATGATAAATGCATTCTCTAAGATACTTGTATGTGTGTTCACTATCTTTAGAAAGTTTTTATGATTTGTTGTATTGTCTGTCATCTGTTATATACACATAGATACAGCAAAGTTATACGTGGCAACATTTCATACAGAGTTAACAAATACATTCTTTCTGATTATTTTATTGAATTTAACTTGTACTTTTATTGTTAGTTCTTCATTGAAAACCTATATGCTTTTCTTCAGACACAAAATTAGCAATTTCTTCCTGAGCACCTTTCAACGTGTTTGGCTGGAAAAAGTACATGAAAAAACTCAGTATGACAGGCTTATACTCAAGTTAACGGTAATGTAACTTGTGGAGAGCCTCTTCCTTACGCACACACTTATTCCTTCCCAGCCATGATTTATTGTTGCCATAAAACATGAATTTTGTACAATTTTCACAGTAGATTCTGATTGGTCAGTTTTTGAAAACTGATAATAAAAAGGCACCCGTGACAGCAGGAGAGTATAGAGAGTTGACTATATATCAGTATCATATAAAATAAGAATTCATGTGCATAATGTCTCTAGGCAATCCATAGTATAATACAGTCAGTTTATATAGTTATTGGTGCAGGATAAAAGTGAATGAAAAGGCTGTGTGAAACAACCTTCAGAATATCATGTACAGCACCTCAAAATATTTTTTCCCTTAAATTCTAAACAAAAATGGAATAGTTTGGCCAATATTATTGCAATGAGTTGTATTTTGGGTGGAAAAATTTCCAATTGAATTAGTTAATAGTGTGTAATATCAATCGATATACCTAAGAGTTTTCTAAAATTGTTCTTTTGTAGAGCTTTTATGTGTTTCTAATTCATTTGTAAGTGAAAAAAAGAAGGTTGTTAGGCAATGGTTGTACACATATAACATGCTGGAAAGCAGTTCATAATTATTTTGTTCTTCTTGGCCAGCATCTGCCATCTCCGTGTGCTAAATCCATTAAATTCAATTTACATTTAGTAGGTGTATATGTTACCCTCTTATCAATTTTTTAAAATGTGTATTTTTCTCATGCTTGTATTAATTCACCAATCACAGATTTTTTCTCATAATGTATATTAGCATTCTTGAAGCCTTCAGAAGAAAAAGTTGTGTGTATGCATGTGTGTGTATCTAAAAAAAAAAAAAAGATCAAAAATATGTGCAGATTTGTCATTGAAAGTTAGTTATGTTTTGTGTTTCATTTCACTGACCAATCAGAGGATCAGAATTGTACAAACACTTATCCTTACTAATCATTAACCATCTGAGCTGTTATACTATGTTCCTTTACCCCTCTTGATCTCACTTTCACAACCCCCCAGGCACCGTTCTATTAACCTCTTCCTCCATGGCTATCAGAACTATTGGATAGAAACAGAGGAATATTCATTTGAGGAGAAACTAGTTCAGGATTTGGCTGTAAGTACTAACATAATTGGGCATATTTTTCAGTGCCCATTTTAGTGTACATCTTATGTATCTATTATGATCTATATTTTATTTTAATATACTGTATACATATGCATAAATTTATAAAGTATGAATTCTTATGCTTCAGAGCATAAGGTCATTTTCTGCTATGGTCAAAAAGACATCCAACCTATGATGCACAGTGAGATGCATCAAGGTGTTGTATGCCTTCAGTTGAATTATGTGATACTTATTCTTGGGAACAGAAATGGTTTAGATCAATTATCAAACAGTATTTGTGATTATGGTAATTCCTATGTTCCTATATTTTATTTTTGTTTTTAAAGCTTGACACAGTTGATGCTTTTCCCCTTTTCAATTTTCATTGATGCATAATATTTAACATTTTCAGCTTTGATACAATTTTTTTTGTTGTTGTTTTCTTGTTGGTACATCATAAAGAAATGAAAATATATGCAGCCATATTCAGCAAAATTTTGGTTTATGTGTGTATTTGATGGAAGTGCTTGGTAAACTTGAGCATTTTGTCACCTAATATTGATTCTGAAAAACAATTCTTTTTTTTCTTTCTTTTACCCTTCTGTAATCACTTTGTCTAAACTATTATCAAAGGGCCTTGGTGTTACTTAAACACCATATGTATGAATATATGGCAACAGGGATCACATGAAGATGCATCAGGAGATGCTTCAATGTTAGCAAAGAAGTTAATATTTTGGGTTTTAAAGACCAATTAGTATAGAATGTTGTATTCTACAGCTATTATATTCTTCCCATACTCTGAACAATTGAATGATCATAGTTTTTCCTTCATTTTCTTGCTGCTTTCTGCTCAAGGACAGAATGGGACCATTAATCAAAACTGCAATTACACTTCTTTCAGTTTTACTAGTAAATTAAACAGTTATTAACATAATTACAATAATTTTACAATAATTAAACCCTACTAAAGAGTTACCCCACAAGTAAGGTGAAGCTGATACGCTGCTCTTTGTCAGTGTAGCTATCTTTTATTTCAAACTGACAAAAATGTTTAAAGTTGACAGGAAGAGTAGTAGTTCTATTCTTCTATCAAAGTCACCTAGAACAGACACATGGAAGTAATTTAGCGAACAACAGTCTGAATAAGAGGCTTCTGATGATGTTGTTTAAAATAGTTCCATTGATCAATTGGTTCTCCTGCTTAAGCAGGACTTCCTTTCGGTTTTGGTCTAGTGGAAACATGCATGCAATTTCTGCTGAATAAGGCTTCCCTAAGATTTTCTCTTGTCTTAGTCTCAATGCCTTGCAAATGAGAAACTTCTAATGGTATTATCAAATGCAAGCAAATGTATCAGACTTCATAATTCCTTCCTAGTTAAACAAGCAAATAGTGTTGCAGGCTCTGGTAAGCCGTTGAATAAGGTAACTACTGGAAGTTAATACAAATTAGACAAAACAAAATTACTGAAATCCTTTCCTAAACTTATAGGCTCATCTTTTTCCTTAATCATTAAGTTTAATTCGTATATTCTGATATAAATCTGTCAAACACAGACGTCTCCAAAAAAAGAGGAAGAAGAAGAGGAAGATACAGAGAAAGAACAACCTGACCCACTTCATCAGATTATCCTCTATTTTAGTCGCAATGCTCTCACAGAGAGGAGGTAAGAAAGAGCCATGTTGAAAAGTGAACTGAGTAAAAACACTCAGAAACTGAATTTCTAGTAAAATTTCATAAGTGATCTAACATAACTGCAATTTAGTATTGTCCATGGTGAATATTTTTTTGCTTGTTTGTTTGGTTTGGTACTACGAGCAGCCCTCATAGATGCATTAGAATTTTACAGTAGAATAATAATGGGATTTCACATAGATATATGTATGTTTCCATTATTAAAAATAGTATGTATGTGTTATCAGGAGTATTATCTTTTTATTACCATGTCATTACATATATTTAAATATTTTTTCTTTATAGCAAACTAGAAGATGATCCCTTATATATTGCCTATGCTGCCATGATGGCAAAGGTAACTATGATTTCGAGCTCCATCCATTGCTTCACTCAAATAGTTCCTAATGCTTTCTAAATATTTTCCTTTTCTCTTATGTGGACTGCTCTATACTAGTAATTTCTACATTTTTAATGAAAAAAATGATGTTAAGAGTTAGATATGTAATAAGAAATTTCCTACTTTAAAATGATATTATAAAATTCCAGTAAGTGCAACCCTGTTTATATTTCTTGGCACAGGACTAACATGAGAACAAGCTTAACAGTATTAGTAGATCCATGATATATTCAGAAATTATTTTGGAGTTTGCATTCTGTCAAAAGGAAGTTGATAGTCAGTGTTTGCAACATATTGATTACATCTGATGCTTCCATGTCAGGAGAGTTTGATTATGAAGACAAGTATTATGGATTTAAATAGAGAGATGACATGAGAACAGTTACAAGTTACATATATAGTTGGAAGTATTAATAAATAAGGGAATATCAGCTTCTTAATGTATGGACACAAATAAGTAAGGATTATAGAGATCTAAAATCTAACTGGATTTAGTTATTGCTTCAAAAAAAAATCTTGTAATGTTTTTCTTTTTACAATACAAATACTGTTATAGAAATAGCCATCATATTTCATACTAAGCAAAATTTTGTGATTTTTGTTTCTAACATTTAAAGAGCTGTCAGGAAGAAGAAGAGGAGGAGGAGGAAGACAAAGAGAAGACATTTGAGGTGAGAGTTTAAATCTTATTTCTTTCTGCTTGTCTGAAGTGGAAGAGAGCATATTAAATATAAGCACAAGAATAAATAAAAGAATAAAACAGTGTATATTGAGAAGCTTTACTAGGTTATTCATGTAGAAGAAAGGCAGTGTGAAGGTAAATAGCCTTCAGCATCTTCAGGTTTTTAATCTGTATACGTCATTTGAATCAGTTCCAGTCTGTATTTTATTTTATTTTTTTTTTCCCTCCAAACTTAGGAGAAAGAAATGGAAAAGCAGAGAACTCTTTATCAGCAAGCTCGCTTACATGATCGTGGAGCTGCTGAGATGGTCCTTCAGATGATCAGTGCAAGCAAAGGTAATGTTCAGAGGAGAACAGAAGAGTACATATTGTAAACTTATCATGTATAATGCTATACATATACTTGTGTATAATGACGTAACGCATTATCATATACAACTTTTTATGTCATCTCTGATTTGTACATGATACGTAACGCAGCAAAATAAATGTGAATAGGAACTATGTTAGCTAAAATTTCTGAACTTCCTTTCTGACTGACTACTTTATAATTACAAATTTTATCGACAGTATCCTTATTTTGACAGGGCATACAGGACCCATGGTTGTTGAAACACTAAAACTTGGTATTGCTATTCTAAATGGTGGGAATACAATAGTTCAACAGGTAATGCTTTTCTAACTATTGAATCTTGCTCATATAAAGGAAACAACAAATTGGAGAATTCTAGTTTTATTTTTATTGTTGTTAATTTAATTTTAGGCTAAACAATGAAAATATATTGGAGTACTTGGAGTATTTGTATTGGAGTATTTGGTCCAATAACAGTGATATCATTCCTTACTAGTGACCTACGTTCTGAATGATAATTTAGGGCATTTTTAATTTACATAACTTTAATATAGACTTTTTTCCCCCAAATGTGTGTACTCTAGAAAATGCTAGACTACTTGAAGGAGAAAAAGGATGCTGGATTCTTTCAAAGTCTTTCTGGTTTGATGCAGTCCTGCAGGTAAAAGCAAAGATCTTATTATTACAGTTTCACTTTTATTGAGATTGATGGTCTAGTGCAGGTGGCTTTTTTAGATGTAAATTACCCAAGTCACAGATTCTAGAACTCTGCTTTTTAGTGAAACTATTTGTGGATCAGAGGAATGCTGTGTTAACATCTTAAAATATTTTTCCAACTGAGAAAATAAAGTATAGTCTACATATGCGTTTGAAGCGTTAGTTTGGAGAGGCAGAAATGCAAAATGTAACAGCTCCTTTACTGGTCCCAGATCCTTCAAGATTTCTGGATGGTTCTAAGGATGGAGAAAAGCCATCATTGAAGGAGAGACAGGCCACTGGAGCTTTAGTAAGCTATCAGTTTCTGCACCTCTCTGACATGTCACATAATCTCTTCACCTGAATCCTCTGCATATGTATCAAGCTTGTTAGAGGTGGCATGTGGCCAGTGAGACCATCCATGGTAGTCCATTCACTTGACAAACCAGAACGTCCAATTAGTTAAGGTAAAAGACTCTCCTAAAGAAGGTGGAAAATTGTTGGTGTATCTCATTGCTCTTACAGTAGACAAACTCCTTTCCTCAGCCATTTAGAGCAACAGAACGGTTCTGAAACAGCAGACTGAATGACAAGTGGAGAAGATATCAGAGGAAAGGAAAAACTGTGGAAGGAATGATGACCTGCACTGCAGAAGTTATTATTTAACAGTTGCAGCCTAATTAATTAACATATACTGTCTTTTTTCACATTTATGTAAAACAATTTAGTAAGTACTTTCTCAAACAGGACTTGCAGTGAATGTATTAACAACTGTATATGCATATTGTTCAGGACTTCATTTAAAAAGTTTTTGATAAAATGATTTGAGCACAGAGAAGAGAATGAAAATGATGTTTTGAAAAATGCTTCACAGTTTGTTTTTGAGGATGTCACAGGAACTTAGAACATGTGAATGCACTGCAGCATAACTGAAAAAAAGCATATATCCTAAAATTATATCTGAACTGTTTGAATGAAAATATTCAGACTTAGAAAAATTATCTTCTGCTATTTCAGATGCCGAGCTGTGGCAAAGTAGTACAAAGGCATAGATTTCTGTGTATTTTGACCTTATTAAGTACGGAGTCTCTGATTCTCTCTCTCTCTATATATGTGTGTGTGTGTGTATACATACATATATATATATATATATATCTTTGGACTATGGAATCAAAGACTCTACTTATGTCTTAAAAATAATGTAATAATGTATAAAATATAGAGCAGCAGTGTAGTAGTAGTGAAGTTCAGTGGACAACAGCGTAACTGAGAAGTAATTGCAGTGATGTTCCTTTGGCAAACAGGTTTAAGTCAATATAGAGAGTAATTTCAGATTTCTTTTCATTTATACGTGAAACCATGAATGATGTTACTGGAAGAGAACTTAGATGAGTAGTTAGGCCTGATCTGAGACTCATTACTTTACAGAAATGGACACTGGAGCCTTATTTTCATCCCAAGCACTTTGATTTAATACTTATATTAAGTGCTGTGACAGTGAATGTCGCAGCAGGTCAAGTTAGTTATTGAAGTGCAGTTATTGAAGGCTTCCAGAAATTTCTTAGAAGATAATTTTCCATTGTTTACTGCAGTACTTTTTCATTATTTTTTTTGTTTTTTTATATAAGTGTTCTTGACTTGAATGCGTTTGAGAGACAAAATAAAGCAGAAGGCCTGGGAATGGTTACTGAAGAAGGAACTCGTAAGTACAATGGAACTGATTCCAGTAGCGCTTAAAACATTTGAGCTTCCTTCTTTAAATAGAACTTATTAAACTTGGCTTGAGGTTTCTGTTGTTAAACTGGATATAAATAACTGTAGGTTGTTAAACTGAATATTTTTTACATGTATGAAATCTTTAGCAATAATTTTGATGACAAAAATGTAACTTCCAATATTCTCATCTTCTATTTTTGTTATTTTTCTTCAATCCACAGTCATCGTACGTGAGCGTGGTATGTTTGGGTACAGTTTTCAATACTATTGTTCCGAAAGTCTGTTGCAAATACAGAAAGAAATCTCTAACTGCATCTTCTCAGACATCTTTAGGTTTAGCGTTATGGTGTGCAGCAAGTTGTGTGTTCAGCTTGGATGAAGTTTGATGCTTATTAATGAAATGTCGTTCATATTTAAGGCACAATTTTATTCATAACTAACCATTTGCTTATTAGATATATAATGTGTAGTTTGTTTGTCTTATTTTGTTGCTGTTTTTTATTTTTATTTTTTTTAACCACGGATGCATTGGAGTGCTAAATGCTTTGGCTTGGCTTTTGGACCCCATTTTTCTTTTCATTATTATCAGCCTGTTTCTTTAAATTGCCTTAAAGCAGCATTTATAGTACTGTATTTTTAGCAAGAATCTTCAGTTCTGAAGGATTCTGTAAGACTGTGTTCTGCATATTTAATAATAGAAGCTGTCATGTAATTGTTGTATTTATTTTTTAATATATATTTTTAATATATTTTAAAGGTGAAAAAGTGTTGCAGCATGATGAATTTACTCGAGATCTATTTAGATTTTTACAACTGCTCTGTGAAGGGCATAACAATGGTAAGCAAAATGAGTTAATTTTGGGAAAAAAGTGATGAGTGCAAATGATAACCCTATTCTTAAACATAATTGACTATAACTCATTCTAAGACAATTTTTTTTCTGATTTAGTATTCTGAGGGAAAGTGACACACCAAAAATGTTAATTGTGGATGTTAATTTGAATTTGTAAGTCTTAATGTAGTTTCAGATTTTATGCAGATCATTAACACCAAAACCTCTTGCAAATACATATGGTTTACAGTTATGTCTGTGTAATGATATACTGTAGTTCAATATCCGGCACAGATAATGAGCATCTTTACCCAGCAAGGTACTGAAGAAGAGTAATATATAAAAACAATCTTGTATTTTTCTTTCTTGTCCATACTAACTAAGCACAAATCCTTTTTTTACTTCAGATTTTCAAAATTACCTACGTACTCAGATGGGCAACACCACAACAGTGAATATTATCATTAGCACGGTTGACTACCTCTTGCGTCTTCAGGTGAGGAAAAAATCAGAAGAAAATGAAACGCAACATAATTTTCTTTCCTTTATGTTGATAAGTTCACATTTTAATGGAATCAAAGATGAGGTTCCTCTCTTCTATCCGGGATATAAAAAAAATAATAAAAAATAAAAAGAATTGGATTTAATTTATTTTGTCTTCCTTTTTAAGATAGATGACTTTTCAGAATTCTTCATGAAACCACGTTTGTTAATTTCATTGTTTACTTCTGTAGACAGCATAGTTATATAAAAACATAAGAACCTATTGTCATGAGAAACAGATTAACTGAACGTCAACTTCTGGTGATATGCATGCAGGCAGTAAATATTGCTTTCAAAATCCTAAATTAGAAAATGTGCTTTTCCTTAGGAATCAATCAGTGACTTCTATTGGTACTATTCAGGAAAAGAGGTTATTGATGAATCAGGACAACGTAACTTCTCTAAAGCTTTGGCTGTCACCAAACAAATATTCAATTCCCTTACCGAATATATACAGGTAAATGAAAGGTTTTGTCCAAGATACTAACAATGAAGTTCAGTGATTACACAATTTGATCATGTAATTTTTTAAGTTTGTAAATATTTGGCTTTATTTTTCTTATTTTTTACAGTTGCATTGAATCACTGGCCCAATGTAAAGTTAATACTAAAATAATGGCTTCATATTTGACATGATGAAATCTCTTTTTTTACATGCTACATACCAAAGAAATTATAAGAAACTTTCTTGTGTAGCTTCATGGAAGCCTGAAACTTGTTTGCTGTTTTGTTGTTGTTGTTGTTTTGTTTGGTTTTATTTTATTCAGATAGAAGCCTTAGGAAGGTGAAGCATTACTCTGATTTTATATAAGTAAAAAATGTTTTTCTTATTTTTTAATTTTTTAGGGACCTTGCATCGGTAACCAACAGAGTCTGGCTCATAGTAGGCTGTGGGATGCAGTTGTTGGATTTCTTCATGTATTTGCCAATATGCAGATGAAACTTTCACAGGTATTTTGGAAGAGCCAAGTAATGCTTCTTTGTATCTGGTTATAAATTAGTCAAGTGAACAGTGAAAGCTGTGAATAAAATAACATACTGGCTCTTGTTGACTGCATGGGTTATTGCCATGTAAAGGTACAACACTGAATCTTCCAACAAACATCTTCATACCACTCATTTTAGCTGCCAGTCTTCGCTGTGCACATATCTTTTCTTACACAAGATCACTCCTTTCAACTCATTTATACCTTTCTGTTAGTGCCTGCAGCAATTTATTCCCTCCCTCCTTGTTGTCAAAGCCTGATGATCTGTTACATCTGAAACACCTTTAAAAGCATGGTTCCTATGCTACAGATAGAGGACAAGAGAAAAGCTGGGAAGGATTGGAAGAGGAGGGAATGTGACAGTGAGTGGACAAGAGGACTACAAACAGTGTTCATTTCACTGTGCACGGCTTCACCCCACTCCTGTTTCAGTCCCATACACTCACTCAGTGAAACGCTAGAGAGTCATTTCTTGCCCTGTATTCAATGTCTCTGTACCCTCTGATTTGCTCAAACTTCTTGCTATTATACAAAAGTATATCATAATTCTGTGGACATATAAATGTTAGATGTGAAATCGTATTAGTTTTGTCAAATTCTGTACTGTATTTTCTAAACCTGCTAAAATACTAATTCTATTTTAAGTGGCAGTACATTATGCCACAACATATTCCCTGTGAAGTGAAAAAGGATGTTTTTATTCTGAAAATACTGACAGATATGTGGAGTACCAGCTTTGTGAGTTTCTACTATCCCTTATCTGCACTTCACTATTTCATAATGCTTTATTAAAGCTTTATGGTAATAATACCTTTTGCTGCAGTAACTTACCGTGCTATTGTTATAAGACCTTTGATAGTAATCATAATAATTACAAGGAAATTTTGCTGAAGAATGTGAACTAAATTCAAATGACTGTCCTGCATATTGTTTCACTCTAAATGCATCCCACATAAATACAAAGAAAAAAACAACCATATGCTCTGTGCTGTTTTGTTATTTGTTCTTTTTTGTTTGTTCTACTTTTTAATACAGGACTCTGCTCAGATTGAACTGCTTAAAGAACTGCTAGATCTGCTAAAGGATATGGTTGTGATGTTGTTGTCATTACTTGAAGGTTCGAGCTATTTCTCTTTTTATGATTAAATATTACTGTCTCAGCTCTATAGTGTAAAGTCCAATGATTATGTTAATATTTCTAAACTTTTCTTTATTTACCTCTAATAGTATATAATGCCAGGATGAAATTGATTTCATATTTAACAATTAGTCTGAAATATGAATATCCATGAAAAAAAGAGGTCTTCTGCAGACAGGCATATTGGGAAAAAAAATATGAAATGAAATACAGAAATAGAGGTTTTGGTTCAGTTCTCAGTGTGAATATGAAGTTCCTTTATTTAAAATATAGAGGCATCAAATAACTCAATGTTTTAACACTACTTAGGTAACGTTGTAAATGGAACGATTGGAAAACAAATGGTCGATACACTTGTCGAGTCATCTAGCAACGTAGAATTGATCTTGAAGTTTTTTGACATGTTTCTCAAATTAAAAGATTTAACTAACTCGGATGCTTTCAAAGAGCATGACCCAGATGGTAAGGGCATCATTTCAAAGAAGGATTTCCAGAAGTCAATGGAGGCTCAAAAACAATATATACAATCAGAGATTGAATTCCTGCTGTCATGTACAGAAGCTGATGAAAATGATATGTTCAACTACATTGATTTTGTAGAAAGATTCCATGAACCAGCCAAAGATATTGGCTTTAATGTAGCAGTTTTGCTAACAAACCTTTCAGAGCATATGCCTAATGACTCACGCCTTCAGAGCTTACTTGAACCTGCAGAAAGTGTTCTTAATTACTTTGAACCATACCTTGGTCGTATTGAAATAATGGGTGGAGCGAAGAAAATAGAAAGAGTTTACTTTGAAATCAGTGAATCCAGTAGAATGCAGTGGGAGAAGCCACAGGTGAAGGAATCCAAAAGGCAATTCATATTTGATGTTGTAAATGAAGGTGGAGAGCAAGAAAAAATGGAGCTTTTTGTGAATTTCTGTGAAGACACGATCTTTGAAATGCAGTTAGCATCCCAAATCTCTGAGACTGATTCAGCTGAGAGACCTGAGGAAGAGGAAGAAGAGCCTTGCTATGTTGTGGATATCGGAGATGATGAGGAAGAAGAGAAGTCCCTGGAATCTCCTTCAGCTTTTGCAATGGCCTGTGCTGCAGTCAAAAAGAACGTAGCCAACTTTTTTAAAATGGTTACTGTGAAGAACCTAAGGAAACAGTACAGGAAAGTCAGAAAGATGACAGTAAAAGAGATGGTGAAAGTGTTTTTCTCTTTTTTCTGGATCCTATTTGTAGGGGTGTTCCAACTGTTCTTTACTATAGTGTGGGGAATTTTCCAGATTCTTTGGAGCACCGTATTTGGGGGTGGACTGGTTGAAGGAGCCAAAAACATTAAAGTTACAAAAATACTAGGGGACATGCCTGACCCAACACAGTTTGGAATCCATGATGATGTCACAGAAGCAGAAAAAACTGAAGGTGCTGAGCATGGCATTAGAGATGAACTTGTGCAGTTTGTAAAGGGTGAAAAGGGAGAAACTGACATAATTTCAGATATTTTTGGCATTCCTACTAAGAAAGAAGGTGGCTCAAAACATGGTCATGATGCTGGACTTGGAGATATTGCAGAAATACTTGGTTCTGATATCCAGTCTTCTCTGGAAAACAATGTTCGTAAGAAAAAAGGATTACAGGTATGTGAAGGAGATTTTGTATTTCTTTCCAGGAAATAATAATATATATATATATATTACTGGCTTTTCTAGTCGCAATTGAATTATTTGTAAGCTAACTGACTGATGTTATAGATTAGAAGATATTTTATAATCTCTACTCTTAAAAAAAAATTTCCATCACATTCTTGTTTGTTCTGCATGATCATTTTTTTTTTACACTATAGTATACTTCAGTTACCTTTTAATTTACTTTCTCAATAATAATGGTATAATTATACAATATATTATAATATATAATATAATATATAATTATCTTCTTTCTTTTACATTGTGTAGTAGTCATACCCTAATCATATACAATAAAATAGCCTTTTTCCTGATATTTGAAGTAATTTTCCCTGAATTTACTTTTACTTTAGTGTTTATTGTGTTTTCATATTTTTTTATTGCTTATTAAGAATTTATTCTGTTCCTCTCTGCTGAGATGAATATGTTTTATAATTCTATTTAAACATGGACCTGAGCTACACATCAAAACCCAAATGCTTTTGTCAGATTAGAAGGGCTGTTTATATTTGAGATTTGTTTCTAATTGGTATTGAAATATTTCTTTCTTTTGATTAGATGTAATCCACCTATTTATAGTATGCTTTCCAGAAATTTCAAGAACCTTCATTATACAACTTTTTAGTTCATTATTTCCTCTTCATTCAAATGTTTTCATCCAAGATTTAATTTCTTATTTATTATTATTTATTATTTATTATTATGTATACTAAAAATGTTACTTTTAACTTAAGGATTTTAGGTCAGAGTAAATAGTTTTAAATTTTCTTCAACAAATATTTCTTATCTTTGATTTGTACATTTCTCCCAGATTTCTTTGTAAGTATTGATAAAAATGCTCTACTGCTTATTGAGAACTTTCAGTTATCAATGTGACTTCAGTTATCCAACTTAGCTGCCTTTTACATTAATGTTATTTAGTGAAATCTACCAAATTACTTTTTGCACAATCTATATTACAATAAACTGCTATTCACACTGTGCATATGGAAAGTTTAAGTAGTCTAGTTAAAGCAATAACAGGATTATATAAATATTGACTAGAACTCAGAAAAGAAACAGCAATGCAAAAATCAAGAATTCTCTTCAGAATGTTTTGCACAACCATTCACAATAATAAAAGGTACACAAATGGATAGAAACAAAAATCTGTCTGTATACTGAAAAAAAAAAAAACAACAACAACAAAAACCAGTTGTGTAGTGATAAATGGCATTACCATCCAGCTAGAAAAACTACAAAATAACTTATGGAATTGTGTGATCATGGTGAAGATAAATAGGACTTAGGTTTTACTGTAAGGTTTGATAAACCTGTGCTGAGAGTCACACAGGTTCACAAATATGGAAACAAGTGAAGAGTAAACTAACAGACTGCAGATAAATCTAGCTATTTGTAGCAATGAAATCAAGATCTAACTGAGAAGTTAGAAAAACATTAAAATAGCAGATGCGAATCAGTGATGTAGCGCATAAGAGAGAAAAAAATCTGATTTTGTATGTAAAATTATGGATTTTTACATTATCATAACTACTCAGTAGGAAATCTTGGAACTACATTACAGTTCTACAGGAATATTGTATCAATGAAATCATCAATTAACACATGTCAAAGAAGCAAACTGAAGTTCTGCATTATCAAGAAAGGAATTGATGGAATTATAACACAGAGCACTGTTATGCCAAGTGAACCTAAGATAAACCAGCACCTTGCAAACTGGAGTCTCCCATTTCAACAAGAATATAATTGGACTGAAATAGATTCAGGGAAACTGAAAAAATTACCATAGTATGGAACAAATCTTGTGTATGCAATCAAGTAGGCTACGGCTCTTCAGCCTGGAAAGAAGACAACTAAGAGAGCATATGATAGAGGGATAGAGAGGATTTATTCATTCTTTCTCCACCCTAACCCTTGGAAGAATCAGGAGCAAAAAAAATGATCCCAGAATTATCCTTCATCAGCTTGAGAACTTCAGGAAACTTTTTTGGAGGGAAGAGTTATACATGCTTGCATTGCATGTACTTAGATAAGGTTCCGTAAGAGAAGTGAAATGAGCAAGGCAAGATCTATTTAGTAAATTCTTCTGTACGTTCTTTCACTACATCTGTACAAGAGCAGATGACCAGTGATGAAAAAGTTTAGGTAATGTATTTATGCAAAAGAAGGAGAAATGTACAGTTCACCAGTAGACAACTAAGCATGTTGAAAGAATACAGAAAAGAGTAAGAGCTAAGGCAGTTTTTTACAAAAGTGTATGACTATAAATTTAGACAATTTAGATTCCTTTCATAAGTCTAGATTCTGAATCTCAGCTTGTTCAGTGAAGCTTAGATACTTGAACTGCTTTTGCAGTGAGCTTACTTTAGTCTGGCAACGCTGGGCATAAGGATGTTTGAAATTCAGGCCCTAGCTTCTCTCTTGCAGCTAACAATCTGTAAAATTGTGCGTTGGTTTTTCCTTATGTGAAGGGGCTGTTTGAAACATATGCTTAGATGATTGTGAGATGTGCCAGTAAAATTTTAGTGGATCATCTAACCAACTAATATAAATAGTTTGAGAAGATACACTGTACATAAAAGTTGTTTAGGTTTTTGTCAGATTCCAGTTGCACCAGTTGATTTTGACAAAGTAATTGAGTTTTGCAATGCCTAATAATCACACAGATCTTTTTCAGATTTTTGATGCTGTCACTGACACAGTATATTATTCTTCATTTTATACTTGGAAAGAGGCAAATTGATTTTTTACACAACCAGTAGCTGCACTGAGTCTTTGTGAGTGAACTTTATATTTTAAGGTACAGCTTGGATGTAGTTACTTACCTTCATCATCTGATAACAGTGAGTAATTAGGTTATTCAGTTATCTGTACTCGTTACAGTACTGATAACACTGTGTTTAAAAAAAAGTTATCAAAAGAAGATATGAAGCATTCGCAGTTAAAATCTTGTCTGAGCTATCTAATTAAATGAAATCAAAGTCTTTACAAGAGTAAACCATAATAAAAGATGTAGTGTGGTAATTATTTAATTTCTTAGAAAACAGTCACTAATGTTATCAAAAATTTATTTGAGAGGCTTCATTTTGACAGTTAATGTTTTCCACAGACACCTGAAACTGCGAAAGAAGCTGAAGCAGAAAGAAAAGTGGAAGCTGAGAAGGCTGAGTATGTTATCTGTACACAATTCCTCTTTAAATCCTTGCTACTTCCTAATATTAGATAACTTTGCCATAATGAATCTAAGCAATATTCTGAATAGCAGCACAGTCTCTAAGAGGTAGCAGTATGTCCCAGCGGACAACAAAATTTGAATACAAACTTTTAGACAGAATTTGACAATTCTGCACGTATAAGTTCATGGTCATTGTCTTTAAAAAAAAAAAAATAATAATTTAAAAAATGAGTAGCAGTCCTGAAGAAAAGTTTGCAGCTTGTCAATACTACAAGACAATAATGTGTAGCAGTTTCAAAACTAATTTGCATTTAAAATCAAACGTTCTGAATTAGAATTTCTTCTAAATTAATGCATTTACAGTGCAGAAGTTCATCAGGGCATCTTACTTAGCTGATCTTTCTTCTAGCATGGAAGATGGTGAGAAACAGGATAAAGCAAAGGAAGAACAGTCTGAGCAGCCGGAAGAGGGAAAAACAAAGAAAAAGAAGCGAAGGCATGGACAAAAAATTGAGAAACCTGGGGCTGTTATGGCTAATTTCTTCAAAGCTTTGGAAATATATCAAACAAAAATGCTTGTAAGTCTTTTCTTAAATTTTATTCAACGTTTATTCATATAATAGAATGTTTGATTGAAATCTAAGGGAAAAATTATAACAGAAACATAGTCCTGAGTTTTCAAAAGACTGGCTGTATTGATTTTTTTCTCAATTTTTGTAATACTTTGTAGAACTATATAAATAGCAAGAATATATGTGTGTGCTTAATGGGACAGACTAGGTAGCCTAAGCTCCTTGTTAGGAGGTCTGTCTTCTGTGATCTAGAATCTTTTATTCTACTTTCTTGAATAGGGAGTGCCCATAGTTCTACAGCATCTTCTTTGTTCTCAAAAATATCAAATTAAGAACTCTGAAAACTTCCCACGTAGTTTATTCCAGCACTTCTCTTGTAGATTTCCGCCCATACAGTTTCTATTTGTCTTCTTATTGCAATTCTGTGTCCATTATTTTACCATTAAATGGACTGCCAAGAAATGCATTGCTTGTTTTAACTGGCATATGAGGGCAGCACAATTATGTATTTACATTCTTAGAAACCTTAATGCTTACCTTCCTCATTTTGATGTTATCTAAAGGCTATCGCTAATTTGTTTTGTTTTTCCACTTCATTTGCAGCACTACCTGGCAAGGAACTTTTATAACTTACGGTTTCTTGCTCTATTTGTTGCATTTGCCATCAACTTTATTCTGCTATTTTACAAGGTAAGCTTTTGCATTATTCTCTAAATGTTTTTTTGGTTACTTCCAGAGGAACATTTAATGTTGGTTTTAGGGCTGTTTTAATGAAGCAAATATTACAGTTCTTTCAAACACAAACTAAATGCATTTAGCTATGAAGTAGTTAAAATAATATTTTAAGCTTCATATCTAAAATTTGTGATGTGAAACTTATTTTGGTTTTACTTCACTCAGGATGAATGAAAAGACAAGTTGAATTTGTGTTTCTAGGCATTTTTAATTTATTTGCCTAAGTCTGTTCGTGTTTCCATTGTTTATTTTGACACTGGAAATTTAAAATCCAACTAAAATATCTGTCTTGTTTTTTTAAATCTCATTTGCTTTAAGGATACAGAGGGACTTAACTATAATCAGCTATTATATTTCCCCCTTTTCTAAGAAGTTTTTTTTTCCCCAGGAAATACTTTGTACATAATTTTAGAATCATATATTGCCAGATAATTGTAAACTGTCATATGCCTGTACTTGCTGCTCCTAGATTTTCTTTTTAGTGAAATGAGGTTACATAGAGAATTCAGCTGTGAAAATGAATTGATGTTGCTGTTAAAAGCTAATAGGTCTTATCTACTATCTTCACAAGAGCAGGCTTTATAAACATCAGTTATTAGGAAGAACTTAGGGATTTGTCAGTATGATAAAGGAAAAGCTTTTGAGTTTATTGTGTGTATTCAATGTGCTTGAATTTCTCTTAGGTGACAGAAGAGCCACTTGATGAAGTGGAGGAAGACTCTAACCTCTGGAACTCTTTTGAGGAAGAGGAAGAGGAGGAAGGAATGGTATTTTTTGTTTTGGAAGAAAGTACAGGTTACATGGCACCCACTCTCAGAGCACTGGCAGTTATTCATACTATCATCTCCTTTGTCTGCGTGATTGGATACTATTGCTTAAAGGCAAGTTCTGAATCTTATTACTAATCTACATTTGGTAAAGCATGTTGTTCCAAAGTGATTTTTGGAGCTGAGATTAAAATACCAGTTTTATCTACTTCTTTACAAATTAATACGTAGATGCAACCAAAACCATTCTACGATTCTATGATTCCAAGCTTTCCTCACATACGAAGTCTGGCAGGGATGGAATTAACTTTTTACATATCACTGTGTGTGTTTGGATTTGAGTCTGAGACAATGTTGGTAGCATCCAGATTTTGCTTCTTGCTGAGCAGTGCTTGCACTCTGTGAACATTTTGTCTTTGTTACCCACTCCATGTGATCCCCAGTGACTATGCTGGGAGTGGGCAGAGGCTGGGAGGAAGCACAGCCGGGAGAGCTAACCCAAACTGGCCAAGCAGCTATTTTGTACCATATAATGTTTTGCACAATAAGAAAATCTGGGCTTGGTAGCAGAACTTCTTTTTCAAGGTGGCTGTTGTTTGGCATTGATTTGCTTGTGGAAAGTGGGGAGTGACTGCCTTTACATCACTTTGTTTTTCTTCTCTTTAAACTGTTTTTGACTCAAGACAAAAGTTTTCTTGCTCTCTTCCTGTTCTACTAGGAGTGGGGCACAGTGAGTAAGCAGCTGTGTAGGTACTTAGTTCTCAGCTCAGTACCTATAGGTAATTGAGTATTATGAGGCAATAAGGTAATACTATAGCATTTAAACCATTCAGAGTTGAGAGACCTTGGTTTTATGTTTAGTTTAGACAAAAATTTGGTTACCATTTAATCAAATACTCTGTTTTACAAAGAATTAGAAGAAAGGCAGTAATACTTCCAGCAACCTCTAATTTGAATTTTTGGATGTAATGGCAAGCTTGCTTTATATGAGGTTATGAAGGAAACAAACAATTCTAGCTCACCAAGGCAATCCATCCTTCTTAGTTCCTTGTCCCTCTCGTTATTGTTGACTTGCTCATTTTGCTCATTTCAAAGTCATACTGTGTTAACCACAGTTACCACTGCAGAACAGCAGGACTGGCAGCTGTCAACAGAATTACAAAATCAAGATAGCGAATGCAGTGGTGTCTTGAATCTTGTTTTATGTTTTATGTTTAATTTCATTATTTAGTATAAAAATACATGTATATTATTCATGATATTCTAAGAGCTGCAAGGAAGAACTTGTTTATCAGTAGCAGAAATCAACACTACCACTGGCATGAGATCACCTCAGTCACATCTCTGATTGTTTTCTCCATTTGTCAGAATTGTTTGGGTTTATATAGTAATATAAAGAGTATGATGTAGATAGAACATTAGTTTCCAGCAACATGGAAACCTTAACTAAGATGTCTACTGTCATTTTCATAGGTCCCTTTGGTTGTATTCAAGAGAGAAAAGGAGGTAGCTAGGAAGCTGGAATTTGATGGATTATACATAACTGAACAGCCATCTGAAGATGATATTAAAGGACAATGGGATCGCCTGGTTATAAACACACCGTATGTAAAATTAAGTGTACAAATATGAATTGTTTGTATCTATTGTAGTTTATTAAGCCACTGATATAGAACCTCAACTGTTCACAAATACCTACTCTGTCTAAAAGAAAGGCATTTTTCACTCTGTACCAGGTACTACAGTAGTAGATTCTAATTTGAAATATGCCTTTTCATTATTTGCAAGAATTGTGCATCTTTTCTCACAATCTCTCCCTAAGATATTTTACAAGTTAGTCACTACCGAGAATCTCCCCTGCCTCAATTTCATATTCATACTCCATAGTATTATTCTCTCCTGCATCTTTTTTCCCATTTCTTGCTAACAAAATTTATAAATGACAAGGAAATTAAACTAAGTGTAAAATAGAAATTGCAGAATTTGAGTAGGCCCTATAGGCATAATTGTCAGCTTCTATGCATTAGCAAATACTACAGTAGACATATGCTGATTCTAAGAGACTCACCTGCCGTTCTGTATGTGGATAATAAAACTGCAGGCAAGAGAAAGAAAAATGTCAGCAGGCTCTTCCTGCTGAGCTATAGCAGTCATTCTGAGAGGTCACCTTGAATTTCTTTCCTTACTCCAGACGCTGTTTAGCCAAAATAGCTGGATACATGATTCAATCTAAATTGCCACAACAAAATGCTGTCAAACAGGTTATTTCTGAGTAAACCTAGCACAATTTAATTTGAAGAGATAAATTTAGAGCTTTTGTTTAAAGATAATTCTATAAGCAACAGTCATTTGCCCTTGGGCAAATTAATAAAAATCAGAAATGTGGGTAAATAGCTGATTTTAATCTTTCATCAAAAAAATGCATAAATATGTTCCACCAATTTGGCACACATTAGAGAAGTTACAATGCAGTTTTTATGGAGACATGTATGGAGGCATAAATAACTATTTGATAAAAACAAGATAGCAAAAATCACCAACTCAGTGTATCAGTTACACTATGCTGTCTAACAACCAAAATATCCATCTTATCAGACATACAATATTTTTGTACATGATAAATAGCACCATTGGTACTCTGATTAAATTTACAGTGTCCACATTATCAGAAATTCTTGAACGTATTATTTTCCAACAGAGAATTAAGAATTTTTCATTTATTTTAGCTTGAAATTTAGACTACAATAGAAAGTCACTTGATTATAATATTTTTCAATGGTGACAAAATATTTTTAAATCCAGACTGATCTTTTGCATGGAGACAGCTGAATGCTAGAAAATCAAAATAAGCAGTAGTAAAAGAAAAAACAATTGCTTCTCAGTTTATAAGATTCTCAGAAAAGTTTACTGTCAGCTATAGGTGAATTCAGTATCCTAGCCTGATTTGCTAATTCTGTGTTGTTTTTTTTTAATAATAATAATTTAATTTAACAATTCTTAGGGTCCTTGTCTCCAACAGGCAAGAGTAAATTATCATCCAGACTTTTCAGAGAATTTTTTTCTTTCTCACTCCTGATTCAGTTGAAGCGTAGAGAGAATAGTAGAGAATTCTAACAGTGAAACTCTCATCTGTTCTACTGATACTTTTCCAAGGACAGTCTTAATATTTTCAACTCAGTATCTTTGTAAAAATGCAGAGAATCCTTCTGTAAAGTTCAAACATCTGAAGTAATGAGAAGTATAGGGAAATCAATGAAATAATAGATTGATATGAGGCAGTGGAAGCACAACACATCTGCAACACGTTACAGATACAAACCTCATCATGAGGAAAAAGGCTGTTGTGAGCAATTTAAAATTGTCAGTGCTTTTAGAAGTGCCTCTAGATAATGTGGACACAGAGATCAGTTAGTTAAGTTGGTTCTTTTAGTCTTACAGCTGGCTGGGTACCCTGGTCTTAACATTTTCTTAGGACCTCTGTCGGAAAATGTTTTTAGCTGACTTCCTAGAAGAAACTAATTTGCATCATAGGCCCTGTTCGTGCTGGTGTGTGACCAGTTTCAAACACATGGGAATGAAAATGCAATAATCATTCATATTTTCTTCTGCATAGTTGCTCTGGAGAGTCCAAAACACAGAAATCGTTATCTTTTAATCCCATATGTTTTAACCTAGCCAGACTTACTAAGAATACTAACTACTAATATGCTAAGTGAAACAGATAATGCCCACTGAAGTGGCATAAATCTTGTCATCTCTTTCTTTAGCAATACTGATGTACCAAGACAACCTCATTTTCTGTCACTGTTGCAGAGTTAATTAAGCTGCCTTTTGTCAAGATAAATTTTGCAGAATATATAATATCTACATATCTTCTTTGATTTATGAAGCTCCTGAACATGAATAAGTGGAAGATTCTCAGTTTATTATTTTTCTGATCCTTGTTATGCCTTTGAGCCAGTAGTGGCACAGGCTCAGGCCCCATTAAAAAGAATACAGCAGAGGATTCCCAAACATAGGGAAACGTTCAAAAGTGCTACATCAGGCTGACTGGTGAAAAGGTACAAGTAGAAAAATCAGAGGAGGTACAAAAGAAAAATTCTAAACACTGACTGAAAACAGAGATTAGATCTAGCTTAGAGCACCCAAACCACACACTTTTAAACTCCTGACGAGCATATAGTATCTCTTAGAGAGCTGACATCCATTGAATCTGCTTCTAAAAATAATGCCCTCATAGATCACTATGGCCTCAAGGGCTAAGAGAAAGCTCCTGAATTTAGCAAATGCAATTTTAGTGATGGTGGAAACTACGGTTTCTCTACTGGGCAACTAAGAGCTCTTGTCTCATTTCCAACCTTGAACTATTGAAAACAAGCTATCTAGACATCCAGCCAGCCTATCCTCAGCAAAAAACAAGCATAAATTAATTAATAAGATGATATATTGCCAGCTTACTCTGACTGACATGCACTATCTAGTTAAGTTAAATGAAAGATTAAGGCTAAATTTAAGCTGACAAAACCGTTCCTTCTGATGGGAACTAACTCATAATGTTTGATGGCTATATCATCATGTTCCCACTGCTGGAGAGTACACACTGCTATAAATATGCTGAGATGTGCTTTTTATAATTTAAAAAAGTATTTTAAAAGATAGGATAAGATAGGATACCCTTTTAAATGCAGCAGGGTTGCATTTTGCAGTAGAAGACATACACACAAACTCCAGTAGAGACAAACTTGGCTTACAAGCATAAGAAATCAAAGAAAGAAGTAACAGTATAGAGGATTGAACCAGAATATATCAGCTGAGTCACTGAAACTATTTATCTAAAATGTCCATCTGGAATAATTTCATTCAGAAATTCAGTCTGGAAAAATCAAAAACTGAACATGTAGTAGCTGGGAAGATTTCCTCAACTCCTTTCAGTAGACCAGCGTTGGAGGAACTCACTCTTGCAATCTTAAAACTAGCTTTATTTTTTAATTATTTTTTATTTTATTGTCCTGTAGCTTGAAGAGTTATTTTGTTGGGTTTTTTTTCTTTACTTGGCTGTATTAGATTTCATTCTGTTGAGCAGCAAAAATGTCTCAAGCCTACCTCTTCCACAGTTATCAGTCTGATGGCTGCAACTCAACATTGTTTTCTGCAACATCCAGGAAACCGAGAGATAAAAACCTACGTAAACTTATAGTAAGATTGTTAGAATGAAGAAGTGCTTAAGAATAGCAGCTCTACTGGTATTAAGACAGTTCAAGAACAGTATTTTTATGATCAGATTGAAGGATAGGGAAACTTCACTGATAAAGCGTTTTCTCTTGTAGGTAACAGCTGCTGTATTTCTTAGTGTCTGTTATAGATCTCCTAGATAAAACCAGTTGCTACTAAAGCATCGTGGTTGCTCACTACTCTGAAAAAAAAGCAGGGAGTTTTCAAGAAAATGTATGACACCCAAAATACTTGCAATTTACTGCTCCATTTCTTTCTCTATTGTACGCTTTTCTTGTAATTACCAGGAAGGATATGGCTGTTCAGAAACAGAGGCTGGAAAAACCTCTTTAGCTGAACTGTGTAATAGCTTTAGAATTATGTGTTTTACCTAGTTTTGTTATGAAAATCCAGACCCTGTAAAACAATATAACACCTGAGAATGAGATGACCACTAACTGATTTTTTTTCAAAATATAATTGCATTTTATTTGTGCATGTAGATTTTTTGTAGCAAATCATTTGTAACTACAGAAAAAAAAATGAGGGAAAAACAATGCAGTGATTACTCTTTCAAAGAGGCTGTCCTGATAGCTGTTGTCCATACCAAAAGAAATTGTTTTCCTAATTCAAGTGTGAGTGAATGAAATTGTACCAGAATCTGCAGTGATTGTGAATTTTTGTTGTTTTTTCTTTTCCATAACAAGCTGGATAACTTGAAATATCTTTGCCTTATCTATGCAGGTCCTTTCCTAACAATTACTGGGATAAATTTGTAAAACGAAAGGTGAGCTTTTTGTATACAAATAATTGAGAACTGAAATTTGTTTTGTGAAAGTCAGTGTTGTTCACTGAGAGATTTACCTACCTGTGGTAATTCTATTGTATGTGGAGGAAGGAAGGAGAAAGAATGCTTTGGTTTAGTTCCTAGACTCAAATACATTCAATAACCTTGTGCTGTCAATCAGCCATCTAGGTCCATTTTACAGCCATTGTCATCTTTAGGATATAAAGCCCACTTGCCGCCTAAAAAAGGAAAAACATGTCAGCTTAAATGATGGTAAATTATACAGAAGCTTTCAGATAATGGCATTTAATGCTTCTATTTTTCTTTCATATGCTCCCTACCTATCTATGGTCCTCTTGGGAGTTCTCACTGTTCAAGTAATATTAATTGTAAAAGAGTGGGGTTTTTTTGTTGTTGTTGTTTGTAGAGGCTCGCATTTTTTGTTTCCCTTTTTTTTATTTTTTATTTTTATTTTTTAATTTCTAACAGCTACTGGTTTAAGGTAACAGTTACCAAAGTCTTTCTCAGACCAAAAGCCTCTTTCCTTGCATTTTTAGGTTATTAACAAGTATGGAGACTTGTATGGAGCAGAGCGTATAGCAGAACTTTTGGGTTTGGACAAAAATGCCCTTGATTTTAGTCCAGTGGAAGAGAGCGAACCAGAAGCGGCATCTCTTGTATCATGGTATGACTTCAGAGCTTTACAGACAAATTGTATGTTGTTGTAGCTTCCCTTTCAAAGATAAAAATGGATTTTATATTGAAATTGTAGTGATGGTTTTTCTCTGTATGGAAAATCCAAATGGATAAGTCTTTCTTGTGAAGAATTACAATAAGCAAATATGTTTTAAGACACACAAAAAAAGCACTGCTAACAAGCATCTAGATGTCAGATATCTAGTCAAAATTCAGAGATATCTATTCTTCCCTAGTTGATGAAGTCAGGAAGCCAAGTGATTGAAAGTAGCCCAGTCACATTTCACTGATGATTTTGGCTTCTTTAAGACATGGAAAAGGATTTCTGTTCACCAGTTATGTTCTAATAGTTACTGAAAAAATTATTAACTTTCCTTTTGGTAATATAACATTTTATACTAGAGAGAGCACCTGCCATTTAAATTTAAAACAGGTAGGATCCATATTTCATTACTTTTAACACACTTTTTTAAGTCTGGAATAGGCCAACATCAATTCTAGTGAAATCATTCCACCTATTTCAGATGTTAGATGCATGGGTGCCAAGACATAAAGAATTCTCTCTGAAAAATGAAGCATCCAAAAAGCCCAGATAATAAACAGCAAATACACATCACCACCTTCAACTATATGCACATGAAGTGCATAACAGTTTGTTACTTGGAGAATTTAGTACTTCATTTTGACACTTAATGCATTTCTAATCTGGTATTTCCTAGGTTAAGTTCCATTGATACAAAGTACCACATTTGGAAGCTTGGTGTTGTTTTCACTGATAATGTAAGTATGTTAACCTAGAAGAATATTCTTTGATTTACTCTAAATGTGAATGTGTGTCTTCCACTACCTGTTCTTATATTAAACAAATATATTCTACGCGAGTAGTATTGAATTACAGAGCCATTTTTAAAATAGTTTTTCTGTTTTGCCTTGAAGCAAATGGCTTTGCGTTAGCATTTTCTGTTTGATTCCAAAGGGAAATAATTACTTATTCACCATTAACACAATGCTAGCATTTGGGAAGTTAAAGGTACATTCATTTAATTTTGTATAAATCATATTAGCAAGGTGCCCTTTCTCAGATCTAACACAGTACGTGGAAACTTACCCTTTTTTATTCTTGAATTTGCTTGATATGTTTGGTTAATTCTCTGCTTTCATGTCTTCTCTGAAAGCCTCAAACATACATTAAAATACTCTTTTTTGTCAATATTCTTTTTCGCATCTTTTTGAGAATGCCCAAGCAAATAGAAAACCAAGGTGAATAAACTGAAGAAGTATAAATTCAGTACGCACTAGAAGTACACTGAACCACTGTTTACAAACAAGATATTTTCTTTCATGTCAAAATGTGTTCAGGTTCACTACTCGTTAAAAATAAGCTATACTGTGGACCATATGTCTTCTGGACATCTTGAGACGTAAAAATACTGAAATGCCTTAAAAATAATATAATGCATTTTACCTCCTTCAGAATCAGTCTTAAAACTGTGCTGTGTCACAAGCTCCCTAACCAAACCAGTTTTAAGGTAGGGGATTTCAGTGCTCATAACATATATGCTGAAAACTGTATTTAAATGTGTAATATAGAGAGGTCTCATTAGCATAACTAAGCAATAAACACAACTTTAAATGAACCAAGTTGATAAGAAACAGAGTCTTTCTGAACAAGTGTACTAGAGATACTACATTCCGATTGCATAACATAATTTGTACTACATTAAAACCAGATCATTATACTATTTCTTCATTTCAAATTTCACTCTCTCTGCAGTCATTTTTGTATTTGGCTTGGTACACAACTATGTCTATCCTTGGACACTACAACAACTTCTTTTTTGCTGCTCATCTGCTGGACATCGCTATGGGTTTCAAGACATTGCGAACCATTTTGTCCTCCGTAACTCACAATGGCAAACAGGTTAGTTTTACATATACAGGTTTGAAATCACTGCATTTTATAACAATATTAGAAAAAGTCCTGGGGTACCTAGGAAATATTACAGTACAATTCATTTTGATTATGAGTAGATTAAAGAAGACTCCTCCAAGTCCTCTGCAGCACATTTATTCCTATAAAAATATAACAATCTATACTCAGAGTGCTGATAACAAAAGGTGTTTTGTAAACAATAAAAATATGGATCATTTCAAAAGAATATATGAACTATGACCTAACCAGCTCCTTCTGTATGCTCTGTGATGAACAGGTTGGTGATAACTGACAGGAATTCACAATCTCTCCTTAGCTACAGAGGTAATAATGATCTGAAAGCAACTGAGATTTCAATACTTAGCTAGTAAGAATGTTCTTAGAGGTACAGACATTCTGCATTGTGGAATATATTTATATATGTCACTATGTCCTGAAAAAATCATGTTAAAATGCACTTCAAAAACTAATTGTGGAAACTTCTATGGGGAGTCACTCTTTGACCTTTGTACTGTATAAGCTTACATACCAACAAAAGCAACCTTTACATTAATGCTTTTTTTTTTTTTAATGCTGATCTCAACATTTAATAATGTTGAGAAACCTAAACCTAACAAAACTTCCCAAAAATTCCATTTCAAACAAACACATTTCATTTGTTCTCGAATACAGCTTATATTTTAAGTCTATTCTTACAGTCTGTTAGGCATATAAAAACACATAAAGGAACGTAACATTTTGAAGAGTCATAAAAGCATCCTCCTTAGTTTAACTTTTATACTCTTTGTGAGACCATTTTCCATGTAGTTTTGCATGCAAGCAGTTTACAGTGCCAATTAACCTGTATACTGATCCAAGCAATGGGGATATTTCAAAGCTGTCATTACTGCTCTCTTTAGTTCTGTTCTTGGAAAACATACCATATGATACCTTCTCCATACTTCAGGCAATAAACTGAGCTAGTTCATCAGTTAAAACAATGAAATTGAAACATACATTCATGTAATGTCTCCCTATACAGCTTGTGCTTACTGTAGGACTCCTGGCTGTAGTAGTGTATCTTTACACTGTTGTGGCATTCAACTTCTTCCGCAAATTCTACAATAAAAGTGAAGATGAAGATGAACCAGATATGAAATGTGATGACATGATGACGGTAAGTAAAACATCAATAGTATGCTTCAAATCTCATTCTGAATTCTTACATGGATAATTAAGATGAAATCACAGAACATCAGGGATTGAAAAAGCATCTTGAAAGATCATCTAGTCCAATATCATATGAAAGCATGTTTTCATTGTTAAAGCCATCCATCTCTTCTTCTTGCTATATAGTTATTTTGAAAATGTTTACTGTCTTAAAATTCCCTCTTCATTCTCCAGTGGTCTAAACTCATGTAGAGATAGCATATTGTTAAAGCACGTGGAACAAATTTTGTGACAAACTGGTCAGACCTACAAAAAACAGCTGTGTTACTGCAGCATACGTAAGCAACAGTTTGATCCAAACTTTTGTAAGCTCTTCTTATATAAAATATGTTTGCACTACTCCTGTTTCAGCCTGCTTACAGCTGATAATTTAGTCATTAAGAAGTCAAGGGTGAGTATTAAAGGGAGTGATAATCTATCGTTAATAATTTCCCTTATGATTTCCATCTACTGCAACAGAAACCAACAACAATTTTCTGTCATAAGAAAAGCTATTCTACAGATCTTTTTGTAAAGAAATGTGGCACAATTTCATGTACCGGAAACTGAACGTATTGAGTTTGTGGACACCTTATTTCTTTCATGCAATACTCGCTGCCAGCTTTACGTGCAAAAATAGAGAAAGATACCTCAGAATAGAGGTTTGCAATAGAGTTCAACTAATGATTTTCCCTCTTCTGGAATTTTCAATCAGTCATTGTAAGTCACACATACAAATGATACGAAGCATGAAAACTTAGTGTTATTGTTTGAAATAATCCCTCTGTGGATTGAATATAATGTTCTGGTCATAAAATGGATGTACTAGTAATAGGAATCATTAAACTTTTCACATTTTAAATTACTTCACCAAGTGAGGTAAAAACATAATCTGAAATTGATTTAAATGTGATTAAAATAGAAAAGGTATCATGTCAAAAGTAAAGCTGCGTTCTAAAAGTGGATGTATAGTTTTGTTTGTGTTTGTCTGTGAAAGAGCAGATGTCTCACTTCATGATAATTATTTAGCACTACAGCTGCTGTCTAAGGTGACTTCAGAACCCTAGTTAGTCTCAGAAATTTTCATTGTTTTTCACTCATACTCTATTTCTTAAGGTGGTTTACAAAATTCTGTAGCTGATTCATACAGAAACATTACATAGATGGACAGATTCTAAATGTTTACATGGTTTAAGTATCCACATTTTTAAAGATCATCCCATGAAGGCTTCTATATTTAGAAAATAAAGCACACAGCAACATTTCTATAAAGTGATTTCTTTCACATCAAACAGAATAGAGCCTGTTTCTGAGATCATAAATAATTTAAAATATACTGAAACTGACATCTAGTAGTGCAAAATGAAATTATCCAAAAAACACTTAAGCACAGACAGACCTACCTGCTGTGAATAATATAACATTTTATAACAGTGTTTCCTGAATTCCATTACAAGACTTTAAGAGATGTCCTCCACTCGCTCAGAGCAAATTTGAGCCTTAGGAATTAATAGTAATGGGTATAATATTGTTGAATAGTACCAAAGAAAAGAAAGACATCTCCTGAATGGTCTTAATCTGTAAGACATAGGAATGACAAGAGGGTAATACACTTGATGCTGACTCCTACCTCTTTGTAAGTTTACTTGAAGATGTAGCCACACTAGTTAAGATGCTTAAGAGATTTTTGGTTCAGCATGCGATACATGAGGAATGATATTACATCTTCTGTTTCTATCACTTTTGAAAATGAATTAGTAGGGCAAAATAATTCATGATAAATAAAATTTCCCACTTTTTTTTTTTTTTAGTGTTACCTATTCCACATGTACGTGGGTGTAAGAGCTGGTGGTGGCATTGGGGATGAAATTGAGGATCCTGCTGGAGACCCTTATGAAATTTATCGAATTGTCTTCGACATCACGTTTTTCTTCTTTGTCATTGTTATCCTACTGGCCATTATTCAAGGTACTTTCACTTGTGTTAGCGAGAGACCAGCAAGAAATAGAATTTAGTATACTTAAGTTCTGAGTGCATTCAAATAACATTTATGTTTGACATAAATTATACGGTATTGCTTCAAAGGCTAATTTCTGAGCTTATAAAGTCACTAACTCTGAAAGTTATAATTATAAACTTAATTTATAAATAATGCATTCTACCAAATATTACACAAAGTACTAGAAACAGAACTTACCTTGATTACAGCATTTATGAATATCTTGACAACTCTCCAGCAATGACACACTTTGTGGAGGATTGCTCTTCCTGCTAAGAACACTATTTAAACTTGGAGAGAGCCTTACTGTAGACTCTTTTCACAGCATTAGTTTGGAGCTAGTCATTCCTCTTGGGTTTTTTCTCTGACAAGACACCATGGCCACATTTTCTCATTTCCTTAGAGGATGATTTTCAGTTCTAATTTGTTTGCAATTGTGGCTTGCAGAGAAGGAGATATATATTGAATGACTGTCAGTGTTGAACACTCATTGTATAAACTGTCCTATGGTTGGAAGGAAAAAAAGTAAAACAGACATTTTTCAGGTAGTCTAGTGGCAAAGAAAAAAATATAAATGGTCTATATTTTTTAGATATTACAAAAATTTGAGGTTGCAGTACCTCAAATGACCTAACTTTATTCTTAACGCACTGGAAGTGAAAGAATAATGGTGGAAATGTGAAGCAGCATCACAAACTGTTTGGAGGGTGGTGGCTGTCTTGTGGAATCCAATTCTCCTTCACTCTACAAAAGGAAGCTTTTTCTTAAGAGGAAGTAAGAGAAATTCTCACTGCTGGGTGCAGTATAAATGAATACAAGATGGCTGCAAATTGATACATTTGAACTTGAATTATTCAACCTGTACAGAAGTATACCAAACTTCAAATAGAAAGGAGGATGTCTACCAGAGCTACTTTTTTGCACTACTTGAAATAGAAGCATTGCTAAGTACTTAACTGTTGCAAC
Organism: Phasianus colchicus; assembly: GCF_987193195.1. NCBI lineage: Eukaryota > Metazoa > Chordata > Aves > Galliformes > Phasianidae > Phasianus > Phasianus colchicus. The sequence goes on along the minus strand of NC_143440.1, from coordinate 31,240,025 downwards.
CTATCCATTCTATCCATTTGAAATAGGTCTGATTATTGATGCTTTTGGTGAATTAAGAGACCAGCAAGAACAAGTGAGAGAAGATATGGAGGTATGAGAGGAACATTATATTTTTTTCATTTCTCTTATTAATGTAGATTTTTACAGTTATAATTGAATCTTTAAGTTATAATTGATTTGTAAACACAAATTGTGTTTCCAGACCAAATGTTTTATTTGTGGAATTGGCAACGACTATTTTGACACAACCCCACATGGCTTTGAAACACATACCCTGCAGGAACACAACTTGGCAAACTACCTGTAAGTATATTTTACTATTAGAATTATTATAATGAGATTTTTCAGCTCAAAAGTAATTTAGAAGCACACACTGTTGTGTGTCCTAAGACAGAGGAATATTTCCATTCCTTTCTGGTTTTCCCCCTACATTTTGAGCTGTTGGTTATCTTTAAAGTGCTTGCTCTACATGAGCTAGCTTAGTGGAATAATGCCTGAAGGCACATCAGGCCCTTTAATCCTCTGTAATGAAAGCCACATATATGAAAGGGTTGGGAAACAACAGTTTACTAGCTAGTAAGTTGTTTTATCAATATGACCAAATCCCAAGAAAGTCACAACCGTCTTCTAGACTAAAACCACTGAAAGTTACTGCTGATTTAAAAATGTTACTTCTCATTGCCTCCAGAACTCTGAGTACATCTATAAGAGCTTATGGTAGCAGAAGGAAGGTCTTTGGTTTGGTTTGATTTCTATGAGTTATGTTCAAAATAATAATGAAAAAATGCATTTCTGGAAAATAAGCTACAAAAAATAATGTACAAATCTGATTCTGTAGTTTCTTACCAGCAATTTTCTGAAACCACTAAACAATTGGTGCTAGTATACATTAAGTCTATTGCCAAGACTCCTAAGACAGTGGTTGCATACTTTCATTAGGGAGTGTAGAGCAGATCAAAGAGGGTTATTGAAAGTGAATTTGGTGGCATTAGTTACCCTGACAAAAATGATAACTACACGAGCATCACGCCAGCAGAACCAAGGAGGCTGAACTGGTAGACCCTTCTATAAAGTCTGGCTTTGGAATACAATATTGTATCTGAGCTTAAAAAAACAGAACAAAACAACAGTGTGCCTCTTGGTATATATGTTGGTATATATTATATATATATACCAACATGGTTGGTATATATTATCCCTTGCACAGTAACTGACTCTGTAGAGTCAATACACGTTATTTATGTGAGTCAGGTTTCCTTCTGTATCCACAGTCTTATCAATCTACAGCCTCCAAGCTTCTCTTACTATATTGGAGCGCTTGATTGGCATGTGGGATCCTGTCATTCACTGTAAATTAAAAACTGGCATTTTCTTAATATTAGAACATATAGAGAATAATCTTTGTATGCAGGTTGCCTTTCAATTAAAAAAAAAAATTTAAGAAGTCAGTACATGTTCCTTTTTTAAAATGAAAACATATTAAGTTTAATTCCCAATGCATTACATCAAAAACCAGGTATCTAAGAGCAATGTCACAAAAAACAGACCAAGTGTTAGTACTCTACAGCCTTTCCAATTACTTCAATTTTGTACATTTGAGCACAAGCGTTACCTAAGATAAGGTTCTACTTGGCTGCACCACGATTTCCAAGCCATCTGCCATCTACCTTATAAGCTCATACTTCTTGCATAAATGCTCTAAGAACTTCTTCCAACATGAGAATTCGAGCACAAAAGAGCTATATATGTAGGCCCAAATCAGGTATTACTACTGATGAGCACTGAAATGAAGAAACTGCTGAAATACATTTTTCCACTTCTAAAGATTCTACAGCTGTTAGCAATTTCACAGGAGAAGTCCCCAAGGATAGCATTTTCTTCTTTAAAACATCCTAGAAGCCTAGGAACATGTTTCTTTGCTGGTTGCCACCGTAAACATCAAATCTCATTCTAGGAAAGGTTAGGGGAGAGATTATACTTCCTGCATTAATACCTGTTCCATGCACTTGTTTCAGGTTCTTCTTAATGTACCTCATAAACAAGGACGAGACTGAGCATACTGGCCAGGTGAGCTGAGAAAAAAAAAAGCTAAATATTTGTGTTGAAAAGATCCATCTTCCTCTTCTCCAGCTTTGTAGCTACGTACCACCAGGTGGAACTGATGTACCGCCAGTGGAGACATATCCCACTCCTGAGATTTTTGAGCAAGAAAAAAGGACAGGTACAGCAGCGTGCTGTCCTATCCAGCACTATACTGTGCCTGGAGAAGACAGCCATCAGTAGTTACATTACCATACTTATAGTCTATACTCAAATATACACAGACAGTATATGAACATATGTAAGTTTGGTGTTATTAGGCCCCACGTGTAAGGAAAATAAATAAGATTTAATTATATCTTATTTCAAATAAGCTGTTGCACCATACCATGAAAGTACCTCATAATTCAGTGTTTTCCAAGGAAACTAAAACACAATTTGCAATGCAGATTATAGAGGTTTGCTCTGATAGAATTGGACTGATTAGTTTTCACTTACCTGCACTGTTTTGACTTTTTCTTTTATTAAGCACAGTAACTGCTTACTGTTACAATTTAGAGCACTGGCTGTAAGGAGTTAAAATAAATGCTAAAAATAAATGTTAAATATAAATCTTAAAATAAGCATTCTTTATCATTTTCAGGAATCATTTGTGTGGAAGATGTACCAAGAAAGATGCTGGGATTTCTTCCCAGCAGGAGACTGCTTTCGGAAACAGTATGAGGATCAACTTGGCTAATATAACAAAAGATCCAGTATATAAACTTCTTTCCTTTTCATGATGTAAATTCTCAGCCTGTATTTGCTTTAAATGTCTTTAAACTTAAAGACATACATAAAATTTGAAAAAATTTCATAGGCTTTTTATATGTACCACGTAGAAAACTGGTCTTCTGTTGGAATTGTAATTTGAAAAAAAAATCTATGCCAATATCAAATCGAGCCTTCCAATTTAAACATGTTCTGATATTATAAGTTTTTAACTACACCATTTAACCTAGTGTTTGGTAAGAGTGAAAGGGCTAAAAGATGTCTTACCTGTATAACGTTTGACATTTAAGTACTTGAACATCAAAGGCCATGCCTCAGAAAAAGTACTTCAAGTGCTGTCCCATTTTTGCCCCACAATATTTGCTAGTCAGTGTATTAAGACACAGCTTGAAAAGCTTTAAGCAGATAAAAGGAAACATTTTCAAACACTTTGTTGACCTTGAATCATTAAGTGCCTTAAAACCTCCGTAGACATAGCTATGCAAACTTTTTATTTGTTAGTGTTCTAGGTGAACAGATCCATTGACTGTATTGCTTATCTGTCTTTCTGTATGAAACTGCACTCAAAGTTTGTATACAACCTTCAATAACAGCTTATTAGATGCTGCTGTTACAAGACACACCCTGTATCAAAATGAATACAGTTTAAATCACAGGCCAAAATAAAACAATGCTCTACTGTCACCTGCAAATAGAAGCTGCAAGGTTTATGCATTTATTTTTCTTCTAGTAGAAAGTGCCCACGCAATAAAATATTATAAACCAAATACTGCCTTCGTAATTTCTTTCTGATTTTTCTGCAATACAGAAATGTGATGTGCTGAAGCTGATTAAAAACATGTATTTGTTGTGCATTCATCACTTTATTTTAACGACTGCATATAGCAAATACAAGCTGAAATGATGACTCTGGGCAGTTTGCTGCAGCCTACATTTTAAGCAAAAAAAAAAAAAATCCCAACTTTTAATCACAAATTTTAGGTCTCTCTAAGACTGTTACACAGTCTTAAACATTACTTAATCAATCATACCTAATCAGATTTTGGTGGCACAGAATTTCAGGTGCCTGCAAATAAAACCAGGCAAGTGAAACAAATAAATGACATAAAGAACAGCTAAAGGAGGGTTCCACTTTCTACTTGACTTTAGCTATATTCATTTATTCACGTACGGAAAATTGGTTTCAGGAAATCATGCTGTCCAGCCAATCTTCAAGCTCTTCCTCAGTAACAATTTTGGATGTTTTCTGCTCTTGCTGTGGTGCTGTACTTTTCTCTTCTGGCATATCTGCTGTTGGAGGGGCTAGAAAAGAAAAAGGACAGACTTTTGAAAACGTGGAAAAAAATCTATACTGTCTTCTTCCTTCATCAGTTTGCTTTTATAATGCATGACTGATTATATTTTATTGAAACACAATCTCTCAAAGAATAACATTTCAAAAACAGTAGCAACAATTAAAAACAATGATGCAGTTTGATAAACTCAACCATAGCAATGCAGCTTCCACCTGATTCAAGGGGAGGCAAAACCTGATCTACAGCAGACTGCTTTTAAGTAAGCAAACCCATACTGCAATCTATTCACAACCCTGACATAAACAGAGTTTTCTTTAATGTAGGAAAGCAGCAGGAGACCACAACAGCAGATCACAATGCAATTAGCATGATGATTGTAATTCCACATTCTGATGGCACTGTTTTCTTAAGGGATTTACACTGTGCTTTGGAATATACCAGTGGAATGAAAGATTCTCTTCAGAGACAAGGCTTACTGCATTGCACATGGTGATATTTATGTCTTCAGCTATCTCTCTGTTTGAACTTAATTTTTATCACAACAAAACAATCATACACAAAAATCAGAGATGTTAAAGTTCTTTAACATCACTGTACAATGAAGAGAACTACAACTGTTCTCCTTCAGAGCTAACAGTAGTACAGATTCCAGTGGCTCACTGAACTTCTGCAATAGGAAAATTTGCATGTGTATTGTGTCTATTAAAAAGTTCATTTTGTATTATCAATGTTAGTAAAGTTTGAAAATAACATTTGTAGTGTTATCAGAAATAGCTATCAGGTCTTCATTTTATTATCAGAGAGAACTAAGGGCTGATAACATTACATAAAAACAATTTTAATCTTCCACTAACTAAAATTCTGTAACAGTAATTTAAAAAAAAAACCATCAAATTTGGCTGATTTGTAAGACCACTGCTGTTCTACAGAATTAATGCTTAAAATGAACATCATGACAGTGGTGAAACTTCAGGTGAGTGGGTCAGAGCACAGCCCCAGATAAATGAAGTGCCCTATTACAGAGATACTGATAGCAGAACTGTTTGTTTACTTGCAAGTTAGGAGTTTAAAAACAACACTGAGAAAGAAAACAGTGGAAAAAAAAATAAAGACACTGGGAGGAAGCAAAATCTTACCATTTTCCTTACTTTCCATTTTCAGATCTTTCTCTGTTGATATATTGTAGGATAATGCACCTGACACAGAATCAATGGGAGCATCCAGATTTAGGAGACGATCCAGTTCTTCATCCAAATGGTCAGTCTCTTGCTTTGCCAGCAGATGGGCTCTCTGAAATGATTCTGCTGCACTTGTCACAGGATCACTTTTAGTTCCAGGCTCCAATGAAGCAGCAGAATCACCAACAGATCGGGAGACCGACACTGTTTCCCTTTGAGACAAAGATTGTCGAAACAGCTCTCTCCTCTTGCTGTCTTCAACAACTTTAGACTTCATCTGTGGTAGCTCTACGGGTGTAGACGCCTAAGAATACAAGAGAGGACTTCAGAGTTTCTAATTATTAGACAGAATATTAAAAATCTTCATTTTCCTCTGCTTGAGCAGATGGATCTTTTTTCTGCTTTTGCTTTTTAACTTGTCTCATCAGTTCTTTTTCTCTACATTAATATTTTCTATTTTCACAGACTGAAGAAACACTTCCTTCCATACCTTTCTTTAACCAGAGCATGTTTTCTTCACTTGTTTGACCAACAGTTGTAGCTGTTTACACGCACATTAAGTCTAATTCACAGAACAAGCATATATGTTCATACTGGCTCTCTAGAAGTGTAAATCAAACAAAATAACTGTCTAACAGAAAGAATGTGGAAGCATTTTCAAAATCTTATTGAAAGTTTTTAATAGCTGCTAAAAAGATGAGCAAATACAAAAAACATTAGAATAATTCCATGTCACTCATATATACCTGGCTTGAAGTCCAATGCAATGCACACAAAGTATTTTGCTTAAAGGCACTTTTAAAGCATAAAAAGGGCTGATACAGGGATCTCCTACTTCACGACAGTCTCAAAAATATGTTTACTTATAAAATGCATTCACGTTACATTTGAAAACTAGGTTTAAAGTAAATATTCTAGCATAGATAATATCAGTTAAAATATTTACACTTTATTGTGAATATTCACTGAATTACCTGTACAAGTTCAGCAGCTACATTCAACCTCAGATGTAGAGGCAATTCTTGTAGGGCCTGGGCCAAGGACTGGCAATCAACAGAAAGTGCAGATAACTGAAATGTAAATCAGCACACTTGCATTAAAAAACAAGTTGAAACTGTTTATGTCTTCAGTGTATTAAATTCCTTTGCTCCACACATTGTAAGAACGTGAAGACCAATTTAAAAATATACAGTATCTAAAAGACATTGGCAATAATAGCAGGAATTCCTAGTTCTAAAAGTACACATGTACAAAGCATTTTGGCTAAATCTGGCTAAACACCTACAAAGCAAATTATTACTCAGTTAAAAACAGAGGATGAATGCCTTGGAAATCCAAAGTAGGAAACGGTTCCACAAGCTGACAATGTCATAAGAGACTATAGCGTCTGTACAGGGAAATCATATAAATCTAGTAACAAAAAATTGTAAAATGTCAAATATCATTGAATAACATTTAAGTGCATTGGGGAAGAGCTATGAGCTATGTACAGTTGCAAAAATATTAAGGTCAATAAAATATTGTGAATGAAGGTGAAAATAGAGACAGGGAGTAAGAGGAAAGGCTGATGATGAAGGAAAAGAGCTGAGAAATAATATAATGGAAATAGGAATTCAACATCCAAGTAGATATTTCACTATAAATGGTACTTAAATAAAAATGGAAGAAACAAAAACAAATGGATGAAAGCAGTATTTAAAGAATTATAAATATTTCATGACATATGCAGCTATTTGTGCAAGAAAATGAGCAGAGGAATACTTTGTTGCTGGAATTACCAGTTTTACTGGAAAAAAAAAACAACCCAACAGATAATCACTACTTGTTTGATTTTTAAATTGCAGTGTTCTGAAACGTTCTTATTGTGGGTTATCAATGTACAACAAAACAAATTCAGGTTTGCTTTTTTATAAAAATGAATAACAATAACAAAGTGTCAATGTCACTGTTACAATTCAATTACACGTTCTTCCAAACTGTTGCTTTGCCATTCCTTTCTACAAATAACAAAGACTGGGAAATATCTACTCATTCTGCAATCATTTGTATGCCTCTTCCACTTTGTTTTGTTCCCTCACATTAAGTTCAGTTTGATTCTATAATAACTTCTTCTATGCACACAAACAGGCAAAGAACTAGAAGCAGATCAACTAAGAGGCAAAGGCAGGGAATTTGGAGCTGTAGATGTAGGAAGAAAATAAGGGTTGAATCCAGCTTTCAGGGAAAAAAACAGACGGGCAAGAAACTTACAGGCTGACGAGCAGAAAGAACATGAAGAATTAGCTCATGCTAAGAAGCCACCTGGGCCAGGACTAAAACAAGAAGTCAAAGACATGATTTATTTGAAGCACAGAATTTGAATGAAGCAGAGGCAAAAGAACGTGCCCACCACAACACACTTCATAATTCAGTGCTGGACCGAATCCCAGATGTACAGTCTCTGCATCGGTAGACAGAGCATCTTTGAAACTGACTGGCAATGCAAATCTTCACTCTGCTCACCATGGCCTCAGCATATAAATGAGCTAATATGTTCACATCAGTTAAATGTTTTAATGACAAGTCTAGGAGGAAATCATAAAGAAATTAATATTCTGGATATGCACAGAGAAAAGGAAGCAAAGGTCACGTGCTGTACTACTGGCATCCTACATACTGGGAAAGGAAGAATATAAAACCATTGAAAGACCATCTCCCACTGAAAAAAATCACAAGATGGATTAAAAAATTGCTGTGCAAGCCACTTGGTTGTATTTTCTCATCTTAATTTGCAACTTTGCAACTTTAATATAACTTTAAATATCAGTGCCCTAATTATTTTCAATATTTTAGGAAATAAGCAGGAAATGTTCAAAATTCAAATCCATATAAATGTTTCAAGAGAGATAAAAGCACAGCTCTTTAGCAATTTTAAGAAAAGCTTCAAAGACAAAAGCCAGCAGTGTGTGCTTGCAGCCTGGAATGTTAACAAAATCCTGGGCTGCATCGATAGACGGGTGACCAGCAGGGAGAGGGAGGTAACTCGCCCTCTGCTCTGTCCTTGTGATGCCTCATTTGGAGTTTTGGGGCCCCTAGCACAAGAAGGACATAGATCTGTTGGAATGGGTCCAGAGAAGAGCCACAAACATGGTTGAAGGGCTGAAGGACCTCTCCTATGAAGAAAGAATGAGAAATCTGGGTTTGTTTACCTTGGAGAAGAGAAAGCTGCAGGGAAACTTCATTGCAGCTTTCCAGTACTTGAGGAGAGCTTAAAAGCAGGTGGGGGGCTAATTTTTTACATGGGCAGATAGTGACACGACAAGGGATAATGGCTTTAAACTAAAAGAAGGGAGACTTATGTTAGGTGCTGTCTTAGAAAGTAACTAAGAATTCTTCACTCAAAGAATGGTGAGGCACTGGAACAGGCCACTCAGAGAGGCTGTAGATGCCCCATCCCATGGGGGTATTCAACACCAGGTCGGATGGGGCCCTGAGCACCATGATGTAGTGGATGGCAGCCCTGCCCGTGGCAGGGGGTTGGAACTAGATGATCTTTAAGGTCCCTTCCAACCCAAGCAATTATATGATTCTGTGATCTTGAAATAACTTAGGTGGATTACGGGAGGAAGCCAGTTCATAGATTAACACATTCTCTAGTATCCCAATATAAAAAAAACAAGAGCAAAGAAACTGTAATGTCCTATTTATATTAGCACAGAAATCCACAAGCAAAAAAATTCAAACCTTGTTGAGTTCTACAATCATTTTGGAACTGAAGTTTCTAGTAGAGGATATACACTGTTAATTTGAATTAATGAAAACACATTTTGTAGTCAAATATGTGAATATATTACTATAGGTCCCATTACAGTCTTTGCTAAACTGTTCTCCTGAATACATTTGAAAATGGAAAGCGGACCTTATATGTCAGAAGAACAAGGTGATCTATACCTCTTACTTGCCCTTAACTTGACAGGTTTGTGTTCTTTTCTTTTAATGCTACTTAAAAACCTAGCCTGCTGCCTTGAACGTTCTTCAGGAGGAAAGAAAAGGACAAGACTCAAGAGCATCCAGCATCAGAAACAAATTAATAAATATATCTACAGATTAAAGAGTGCTATTATTCTGCTGTAAGCAGAACTGCATACACAGCCTGTGCCAGGCAATTATCTGCACAGAAAATTCAGTTACCTGCTTACAGTACATGTTTTCTGTATCCCAGTCTTTCTCTTCAGCAAATCGAAACTGTGTAAAGGAATCTCCTACAGAAAAGAAATAAGAAAATATTTTATTTTTTTAATAGCACACTCCCTGTAAGCTCCAAATCCCACAGAAATACATTTAATCAATAAACCTCAAATTTTCAGCATATTTGTGTTTAATTTGAATGCTGCTTGCATTCAAAATAGTAAACTTCTCTAAGCACAACTGAATGGAATTTATGTACAGTATTTTGAGAGTACCCTTTATGAAAATCTTTAAATGTGCTGTATAAACATTTTTTCAAAAAATGAATTACAAACGTTCTAGATATCAGTTTGTGCTGGCCAAGTAAATGTTTTCTTTTGTTTGGTAGTTAATGCTTCAGATTTTCTCTTTCCTTACTCGGGCAGCTCATAAAAAAAATGGCACTTAAACCACTGTAGCCAAAACCTTGCTTCATATATAAGGGATTGAATAAAAAACACAAAGAAAAAAAACTCACACCATTAAATAGGGCTAACTAAACTACATATGTAACCTTAGCTATGGGATCTTCTAACCTCCTGTCATGTTGCTCCAAGACAGTAGGAACCTTCTTTTCCTACAGGTAAGCATAGGGTGTTGCTTTAGATTCTACTGCAGTACCACACTGGATTGCAGTATCACACTGCAGTACCAGATAATCTTATCAGCTTATCTGTTGTAAAAATACACCAGAATTCCAGGAAAAAATATTAGTAAGGTCTATCAGAGATGAAACATGAAAGATTAGGGTTGCAGAGGCAGGCAGAATCAGATCCAACAACAAATACATAATCATGCAAAAATGCAGAAATGCAAAAATGAAACAACCGTGAAAACTTCTTATGCTCTTACATGTTATACCATTCAATTAAAACAGCAGTTGAGCTATTTTATAACATTAGTTATTCACAGTGTATGAGCAAAATCATAATTCTGGAATAAGTTATTACTTGTTAGTAACTGACAATATTTCTATATACATATATATAAACACTAATATTCAGTCTTTATAGCAAGCAATTTACACTTTCAAGTGCTTCTTTTGAATCCATCACTGTTAGTCTATTTTAAAAATTGAAAATGAATCATCTTCGATTCTGGCAGCATTTAAAGAACAATTTACTTCAAATTAAATAAGTAAAAGTGTGGGGAACACCTTTTAACTTCTTTTGATCAACTTGCCGTAAAGAAATATGCCATAAAAATTATGAAGAACAAGAGAACCTCAAAATGAAATAATGACCAAAGATCTAGCATAACACATAGCATGTATGTTGCTGATGCACAGCATGGGATGTGTGTCTTCCTAGACCATGCAGTTTGAGAACAAACAGCTGTTTCTGCATCTTTGTACGGACAGACAGTAGACAGTTGCTGAACTGTTCACAGTTCTATTCAGAGGTGTGAAGGAGGTTAAATTTGATCCTGAGAATCACAGATTACCTGGAGAAATATGGTACTTTGTGCGTCTAACTATAGATGTGAATGTTTAACTTTTCATTGTGTTAATAACACAACTGTGAGTAAATCCTTCTGTCAGAGCATTGAGAACATTGCTCAGTAAAAGCTAAAGCTAAAACTTAAAGAAATCCAGATTCACTCTTAATGCAAATTAATTTAACTGCTCATTTTTAAAAGGCTCAGTTTAGTTACACATGTAAAGAAGTAGGTATGAAAAATGATTAAACCAAATGATTCTCAGAGCCCTCATACTATTGGGAAATAAGTCACGTATTTTCTTCAAGACAAAGAAGTAAAACAAAAGGATGAGTGGGTGCTCTAGATAGCTGAGAATGACCCGATGTAAAGCAGTTAAACAAACCTACTTCACCAGGAAAATAAGCCAGGATCGAGATCTGACTTGTGATTCTCCACACTTAGAAAGTCGGGAATAACAGATCCACAGACACTGTATTGCTGAATTAAGGGGTATGACTTAAACGGTAGTTTAACTAGGCTCTTAAATAGATTAACAAAGCATGCCTTTCAAATGGAAAAGCAATAACTACAATTCACAGTAGCACATTTAATGCAAATTAGGTTAATGAGAATGTTGGTCTAACCAATTATCTTTTCACAAATTCCTTTACCCTGAAAATAACTTCCTTTTGTGTCATGAATACTAATCAAACATCTTGCAATGACTCAGAGTTACTTCCACCATAAGAACTGCTTTTCTTCATTTGAATTTGAAGAATTTTTATCTTCCTTACAAACATTATTTGGTCTCCAAACACAGAGTAGCTAAAAATAATGCATTCAAGTAAACCTTACACATCATTTTTGATAACTTTTACAATAAATCTTAATAATCTTTTTGTAAAATGTAACTTTGCTATAAAAGAATAGCATTCTAAAGCACAATACTACACTAAGACTGGAATATATTTAAAGCTAAATCAATTGATTCAAATAGAATACATGTCTCACAGTCTCATTAGTTCAATAAGGTCTTCATACAAATATCCACTGAACAGCAGAATCAACAAATCCCTGTAAGCTGTACTAAACGTTTTCTAATATGTGAATTGACATTAGTATGAAAGTTGAAAGCCTGAAAAACACATTTCAGTGTGAGAAGAGAACAGCCACACTAGAAGCATAATTTTGTTCACTTTAACTCTCTAATTCACTGAAGACAAAAGACAAAACATTACTGAAGACGGAAGAAAAATATTTGGTAGTCTTAGAGATCGTGAAACAGATTTTCAGACTGGGAGGAGGAACAAACAATGTAACAGAGGCCTTCAAAGACAACCGCCTTGGTACAGAAGCACACACACAAATACAAGAATATCAACTGTTTTAAACAGAATTTATCTTCTCCTAAGCACGTATCAGACATTTTGATGAACTCATGCGGGATTTTCCATCCTTTGTTCATTCTTCATTTATTTAACTACCACAACCCAATCCTCTATCTACAAGTCTGTTCGGTCAGCTAAACTATGCAGTAAATTTATGATGGCAGCTTGCAGATGAGCAAGATAAACCACAAAATAACAGCTCAGGTACATTTGGGAAATTAGTGTGAGACCCAGAACACCTCAATACTCATCCTGAACCTGTGCTAACCAAAGTACTTCCTGCGTTACAACATGAAGGTTACAACATGAAAATAAAGAAGTCTATATCTTTATACTAATGATTTTAACAGTTTTTTTCCCAGTTTTTCCCTTCTTTCTGTATCGATCCCCAGCTCACTGCTATTTAAGAAGGATGTAATGTCAAAACAAGCTGCCTGCCTCCCTTCAGTTTTCTTCATAGGATTCAAAAACACAAGAGGAAACAGATGCTATTTTTAAAGTAGAAAAAAAAAAATCAGATTCTCCAATTCAAAATTTTTTTTGCAGGGAAAAACGATCTGAGTTGTTAAAGCATGCCTGGTGCTTGAAATGTTATCTAACAGCAACAGCTCATACAGGAATCTGACCAACTCTCTTCAGGAGTTGGGATGACAACAAGCAACATATTTTCTTTAAAGAGCAGAAAACTTCACATAGAATATCCAAGACAAATCCATCAATCAAACAAAAGGTAGGCAGTGAATTTTGGATTTATGAGTTTTGAGCAAATGAATGAGCAAAAAGAGAAAACTACAGTCTATCTATTTGTGATGAATTAAGTGCGAGTGCATCTTCATCAAACTGGAGGAAAAAGCATGAGGAAAAGTTCCTACTCACCTGCATCATGACATGCTCCCTAGAGCAGATTCTGGAAACAGCCACAACTACACACCAGGCACTGACAAATCTCATCCCTACCAAAAGATTTATTTTTTTTTATCCTTACATCGTGTTTCCAATACTGCAATTTACAGAGCAGTCCATCTACTATTAAAGCTTGTTCTAAATAACATACCTTCAGATAAATACCACAGAAGACACCATTTTTTCTCCTGCAAAGAGAGACTAACCTGTCTATAAATGGATAACAAATATTCTTCCAACCATAGAGAATCTTTTTGCAAGGAGTATTGTATGAATAATTTTATACACACCATAAACAGATATAATTATGTGGCCAAAGTAAAGTAGCATATATTATATAAGAAACTCTTGGAAGACACAAAGTTTCATGGCCCTCATAGTAATGTCACTGATTCCTATTTCTACATTTTTAATTACTCAACTCTGATAGGATACACACTGTAACTTCTATCTTTTACTACAACTAAGGCTGCAGTGTTTTACTTATTGCCTTAAGTGTAGACTGAGGAACAGAACGTGGGAAAACAAAAAGACTCTGAGAGAAATCAACATCTATTAATTTCCTTCAGATATTATTAAGAACAGTCTATTTCAAGTAACTGCAAAGTCTGTCTTTTATCAAGTGCATGGCAGTTATTTCCAAACAACAGGCCTTCACCACAAATGCTTCAGCACAATCTACATTTTCCCCTGGTTCTGCTATTCAGCAGTAGATTACACGGGAGTATTACAAAATCCAAAAGGCTCACACAACAATTCAGCATAAAAATCCAAACTACCAAAAATTCTAGAAGAATATCTTACATGTTCTTCTATAGATAGCAGTAGAAGACCTGGAGTTCTATGCAAATGTACTGAAGTCAAGGATACCCATATCCTGCACCGTGAACTATAAAGCATTTTTGTAATCAGACTGAGAAAAAAAAATGTTCAAAATTAATTCCCTGGCACAACTGTCCAGGGCTATTGGTCACATTAAAAACAACCACAACAAAACCAGGCAGATCTGACAAACAGCATGACCATCTGATCAAGGTTAAATCATACTCTCAAAATGTTAAATCTTTGCAGATAAACAAATAAGGAGAGGTCTTTGGAAACTGCTGCCATTTCCAGAACAAGGAGCGTCTACATAGGAAGAATAGAATGAGTTTAACATAGAGGATCACAAAAGCAAGGTTAGATACCAGTTTTTCAAATGAGTAGGAGGGTGAAACCAACCAGTCCCAGAGGACACAATGGTAAAAGAGGAAAAAAAGTATATGCAAATTCTGCTTGCTTTAAAAAAAAAAAATTAAAATTAAAATCTAAAGGAGAAGTTAACAAGAGTCAGGACAGGGAAAAGGTACATATAAAAAGGTATTCAAAGCAGTTCAGGGAAACAAACGGAAGTTCCTGTGCTAGTGTGTGAAGACAAGTGACTAAGAATTAAGAGAGAAAAAAATGGACCCCTTGGTGAGTGGTGCAGACGCTACAAGTTTCCATGGAACAAGGAGGAATAGAAGGAAACCGCAAGAACTTATGAATACAAAGATTTCACATCTGGTTCAGGAAGTCTGTGGGACATAAATAGCTACAAAGTAAGAAAGTATTTGGGAAAGCAGTGTATCAGGTAGCATGCTCAGCCTGCCCTGCTAAGATGGATGGAGTCTGCATCTAATTGAACATAACCAACATTAAACAAAACAAACATGTAGCATTTACTTACAGAGCTCTACAGAGAGCTACCTTAATGAGTCATCTTTTTACACAAAAAAATAGGAAGGAAAAGTATGAAATGCACAAATTTATTTTTATTCTGTAGCTAAGAGTTCTTTTGGATTGTTTCAAGTTCTACACCTGCAGCATTATAAGGAGAAGAGAAATATATGTCCATCTTCCCTATCTATCACACGTGTAACTGTAAAGATAGCCGTAAGCAAACTCTGCCTTGTCATTAACTTTTGCACATTTTCTAAAATGTATCACTACTTTTAATGTATAATTTTTTCCTCAGTACGTAACAGTGGTAAGTCTTGCAGCAAATGCAAACAGACTGCAGCAAAACATTAAAACAAAATGCACTGAACAAGACAAAAACATTTAGAATGTCAACCAAATGCAGCTATTCATAAATACCAACTCCATCTTCTCCACTTTTATACTGAATAAACATTAAAATGATATTTAAGTGTGAAGTTGTTGATTTCCCAGTAGATTAAACAAACTTTTTATTAAGTTTAAACTAGTCAACTTAAATATTTACATTTTTCCTGATGCTTTATGACATTTCCTATTGTCATTTTCCTTGGGTTGCTAATCTACAACATACTTAGTGGCTTTTAAATGTCAATGCAACCAGCTTGCTAGATTAGAGGAAATATAAAAATCCATACGGTATGCTGGGTTTTGAGCAGTAACATTGAAGAGAAGGACTGAAAAAAGGCAAAGATGACCAAACTTCTTAATGCAGAAATACTCATGACCAAAGACAACTTACTTATCTATGTATCTATTTATTTTCAGAAGCAGCAGAATTATATGTCAGGAGACTCTCCTTAGGGACAGGAACAGCAACTCATCTGAATAAAGGGCTTGCATGGAAAAATGCTGTGTGGGTGATGAACACCAGCACAACCCAGAGGGGCTGTGGTGTCTCCTCCTTGGAGACCTTCAGTAGACACCTGGACTTGGGCTGGGCACCCTGCTCTGCATACTTTGACTTCTCACACTTCTCAGCGAGGTACTGTGAGAAGTTAAAATATATATATATTCCATAATTGAAGACATAACCTCTCTGTACTTTATTCAGGAAGCTTCCATATTTTCCAAGTCACTCACAAAGCCTAACTACTACCATGTTTCTAATTCCAAATATAATAAATGCAGTACTGTATCCAACAAAATAGGTTTTAAACTAATCACTAATTATTGGAAAGCTCAGATTCAAAACGCAGTTCCTGGTGTGAACTTGGCAGAGAGCTCTTCTTTTGGAGATAGGCCTCTCTCAATTCTATAAATTATGTATATTTAGATTATTGATCATCCAACCTCCAGCATAAATAGTGCATTCAAGTATATCATTCTACTGAAGCTGGAAGATGAGCATATCACACAGTTCATTATATCAGATATTTTTGTGCTTTTTTCATTTAAGAAAATTTAACTAAAAGTATTGCATTGCATAAATTTACAGTAGGACAACCCCTGTTTTCTGTAGATATGCTGTCAGCATATTTGGCCTGAAAACTTCAAAATTATTCAAATATCTCTCCTTTTTACAAAGAGCAGCAAATGAAACAACTATTCCACATTGTGCCTCCTTCCAAAGCCATTCTAGTCATTCTACTTTTCAAAGAAGCAAACCAAAAAGAGAGAATCTTAGAAAAAAAAAAAAAAGCAAACTTTAAAATACTTTATTTTAAGCACCCTGCTATTTTTGTTCTGATAATAGTGAAGAATTTGACTCAATTAGAGAAAAAAAAACTCTGCCAACTATTCAAGCTTCAATTTTAAGCATTTAAAAGCAGTCAATTTTTGTTGATGGTACACAGAGTCTTTGACAGCCTCGCGTTATTAGAATTTCTTAACCCAACAAATTGCTCAAACTTTTTGTTAGCATTACACTTCCATTCCTAACTCTGTACTTCACAGAGCATTTACAACAAAATATGCAACTATATAATCAATAAGTATTATTTATGCTGCTGTGGATATTTTTAATACATCACTTCAGAATTTTAGAATTTTTCATGAAAGCAGAAATCACTATTCATGAAAGTTGCACAGCACACCATTTCTATGAGACTTTCCAAAGCATCCATAATTTATAGATTAAGGTGCAAGCCTAAAAGTATTCAAGCATTTTGATACACTGAGTATGAGGCTTGGCTCTCTTGTAGTTACAAAAGTTTCTGCAAGATATAACAAATCACACTACTAGCAGATGCTTGCAAGATTTTTACGTTTACCGCAATGAAACATCAAGAGATGCAGCTCCAGAAAACAAGACACTGGAGAATTTTCCTCTGATATGTTAATAAAATGACAGTGATTACAATTAGCAAAGAACAAATCTAGTAAAGTTCCATTTCTGTAAGGATAGAAAAGCCTGGACAGTGTTTGCACATGCAAAGTACTCCTAAGTATCCAAAAATATGAAGTGTAATGGCTCAGAGAGTTTTCAACACCAACTTAAAACTAACAGCAGACTGCTAAGTGTTCACCTCAGATAAAAAAAAATACAAACAGCACTCTGCATTTCTTTACTTAGGGCTGAAGAAGCCTCTACATTCTGGGCCTGCTTTATACTTGGAAGAAAAATTGTCCAACCACAGAAGCTAGAAGCTTATCTTTGTTTTTTTCTCTACACTTATCCCATTACTACAGATGAACTGTTCTACGCAAAGCTTAAAACCCTGTGTTAATAGAATTAAGAGTTCTGTAAAGTGAAAAAGAAAAAAAAAAATCCTCGCTATCTACAAGTCTTTAGGCCATGTTAAAAATGAAGTTGCAGCCTCATAAAAGCTTTTGCTCGTGTTTTGTATCAGGTTCTTCGAACCTATTCCAATACATTTATCACAAATAAAGACTGGGTTAGCTCAGGTATAAACACCAGTATCTCCAGGGCAGTGCCTGGAGAACACACTATAGCAATTCACATTTGTAACTTACAGTACCTCCTAGGAACATACCCTACAGCCATCTTACACAAGCTCTCCTTGCATGGCAGTAACAAGAAGTACAGCTGTCACACAAGCTGGAAAACTTGCAGAGGTTATACAGAAAGATGAACTGCACTTTTGTGGATGACAAACACCATTTGGGCTACATGCTTGTCACTGATAGTGAATTGCAGATCTGCATAACACATAATTTTTATTTAAGAATCTTCTGTATTCAAATAGCACAATATTTAAATGTGCTTTTTAGTGTTCATTTTTAAATATTCATTTAGGAATTTGTTTTCTATAGCAAAGGTTAGAATGGTATAATCCAACATTAAGAAAATAAAATTTAAGTTGAACATAACAGTTTAATTACTGCATTAATTCCATTGCATACTGTATACAGTGGCACCTACAAGCCTCTGAAAGTCAAATTAAAAATTTACTTGAACTGTCAAAGCTCACCTGCACCTTATAGATTTTTTGAGACATGAACTGTTCTAACCTGCCAGAAACAATTTCCTTACCTAAATCTAATCTATTATGAGTCACTGTAGAAATTAAATATACTACAAGACCAGCTTAGACAGAAGACTCAGAACTAGGAATTAGCGGTCACTGGTGTGAAAGGGAAAAACAAAGAATTTGGGAAAATCATACACACTGTAGTAAAATTAGTTTTTCAAGTTAAATCTCAACCACTCCTATGCCCCCAAAATTTGAAGAGAAATATCACAAAAGTCCTAGAATACTGTACTTTTAGAAATGCTTTTTATTGCATTGTATAGTAGCGTAACATCCAAGATTAATAACTCATCAAAAAAAAGGTAAATAAATGCAACAATACCCTTAAAAGCTGACACGCAGCACACATCTCTCTGATTCTACAAAGATGAAGGCACAACAGCTGAATATGACTCACATTCAAAATACACTTACAAAAAAACCTGTCAGCCTTAATGGAATTCATTTAATTCCATTGAATAAAGAAGGCTTGGCAATCAATAATATTAGAAACAATTTTCTGTGACTTCTACGACTAACGAAATGCACACCAGGAAAGTTTGGAAAATGCCACCTACAGAATTCATGAGCAGTCATTCTGTTTGTCTTCATGCATTTCACTGTGGGACTACAAGCAGAATAATAAAAAAGAGACAGAAGTCATTGGCCTCTTGTTAAGCCAGACTTTCTCAAAGTTATTTACAACTTCGATACTTAACCTATTTTTAGTCCCAGACATAATTATGAGTAGAAACCAATTATTACAATGGTGGGTGTTCCAAAGAGGCCTCCAAGATTTCCTGGCTTTAAAAAGAAGGTTTCTTGTCTATAGCAGCCTGTGCAGGTGACTGTTCCACAGAGAGTACAGATGTGTTATACTTTTTGCCCCCCAATAGCTAACCCTGCAAATGGGAAAGCAGTAGTCAGATCTATTGGCCTAGGCTGAAGAGGCCCCAGGATTTGGGAAGAAGCAATCCACAGAAGCTGCTGATGGTAGCAGCACTGTGTAACATCACATCACAAGAACAAGAGACTTGGTCTAAAATTTTTGTTCTGAATAAAGAAGCCAGACCTTTTCATAATCATCACAGAACGTATGGAAAACAAACAAGCAAACAAAACAACTCTAAAATTCAATTAACACAAATTTCTTTCACAGAATCATAATATCCCAAGTTGAAAGGGACTTACAACTATCATCAAGCTCAGGCTCCTGGTTCAACATAGTACAACCCAAAATTCAAACTACATTTCTGAGAGCAATGTCCAAATA
Organism: Phasianus colchicus; assembly: GCF_987193195.1. Taxonomy (NCBI): domain Eukaryota; kingdom Metazoa; phylum Chordata; class Aves; order Galliformes; family Phasianidae; genus Phasianus; species Phasianus colchicus. Next base: position 31,220,402 of record NC_143440.1, on the reverse strand, counting down.
CCTTGAACTTCATCAGGCTTGGTGCTCTGATCAAGGCCCTGGGAAGTCTGCTCCATTGCCTGACTACTCCCTGGTGAAGAACCTTTTCCTAACAGCCCTCGCTGGTGCAGCTCCATGCTGCAGCATTCCTTTCTGGGCGGCTGCTTTCCAGCCTCTGTACATATTTCCAGAGTTGCCCTACTCTAGATGCAGAATCCAGAATGTGAATTTAAAAAGTGTCATCAAGTGTGTAATGAGAGTCAAGTATATAAAGTGCATGTTTTTTGGTTTTTTTTTTTTTTAACAAGAAAAACCAAAACTGCTGGGGCTACTTTGAGTTTTAAGTAACTCCAAGTTACTTGACAATAGTGCAAAGTAGAGAAGTATGCATCGATTCATTCAATCATAAAAATATGACTCCATATTGAGTCACTGATTCAGCCTTGATTCAGACCATTCCTGGAACGAACACAGTAATTTGTATTGTCTGGAAATTCACAGACAGATAAGTTCACCATTATGGTGGAGCCCTCCATTATGACCTATCTTTCAGAATTCCAGGAAGTTTTGCCCTCTAAAACAAAACACAAAAAACTCTACCCAGTTATTCTACAGTGCACTTATCTGGACTGTAGATTCATTTAGCTTCTTGCATGTCTATAAATAAATAATGAAAAAAGCTATTGCATGAGGTGCTACATGTCTGTAAGAGGTCACATGACCTAAAAGGGGACTACATTCATGCTGGAAAGTGCAAACTTGATTTCACAGTGCAGTCTGACATCCATTAAAGGGCATTTATTTACGGTTCCTTGAACTCAGAATTTTGGGTTTTAATTTTACAGGGCAGATATAGTAATAACATCTACTGCACGCTTTTTCACTGGGTACTTTTCATAAGATGCTATTCAAAACAAGAAACAAGCACTCTTCTTTATTTACATGCATATTATTTGCAGGCTGCCTTTGATACCTTTTACATTCTTGGACCATGGCTGACTGCATTTGGCTGTCACTGAATTTGTTCATAGAACAAGTTCTCACATTTTCAATATGCCAGTCTTCATAAATGAAGAACTGCACAGCCTGGCAGCATCCACAGGCCATTCCACTGCAGTGTCTTCCTAAATATTCTAAATATTCTTACTCTAATTGAAAGGTCAAACAACCTGCACAGGTGCTTAATTAAAAAAAATAAAATATATGCTACATTCTCACTAGGAATCTCATTTGTATTGGCTAGGAGAAGCTTTGTATTGGCTAGGAGAATAATTAGAAAGTAGGTACCTTAACAATTGCTTCTAATGGACATAAAATGACTAACATGAATATGACATAGCAGATGAAAGTGTTTGATTCCCCCAGTTGAATTTACCACCTTCCTTGGAAACAAGAAATAATAGACTCCTCCTCTGATACAAGATACAAACCTCCAGCTATAATAAGGGCTTACTGTCTCTTTTCAACAGTTTTACAATGAGACACACTTTGGAGAGTAGAAAAAGCTGGAAACAGACCACATGTGTGTGTCATGGACTGTTTACCCCTTAGACATTCAGTCTGCTCTACCATCTCAAAAATGTATAGACATTTTTCGTATGAGGAGAAGATTATGAAAAACAGATACGATCAGCACAACCATTGAAAGTGTGCTTGTTTGCTGAACACTGTGTCAGCTGATGATCTTCCTGGGTTTCTCTACAGGTTTTAAGCACTGATGCATGTAGTCCCTAAAATCTGATCACCAATATCTCAGTAGTAAAGGCTAATCACGTAATTTTTTACTGCTATATTTTAAATTTGTTGCTCTGGATGGATAACATTAAGCTGTGTGTTCATGTGACAGCAAAAAATACAGCTGTTTTTAAAAAGTTTTGACAAATTTGATGTTTAAGAATTGATTACAAGTAGCTAATGTTTAATAACATCAGAAGACCAATAAAGGTTGGTATATACACAAGTGTATACTCAGAAATAAAAGGAATCATAGGATAAGCAGAAATTCTCAGTGTATTTTCCTTCCATCAGTCGATACAACATCAGCGTTTTCTGATTTACTGAAAAAATATTTTTGGTTGTAAAATAGATCAAAGTTTTAATACAAATTCTATTTCTGAAGCAGATGAGACCAAGCTATACTTTTCATCTAGCTGTAACATGGTGAGCAAGTCTACCTGGTACAATTTCAATCTCAGGTTACTATGGCCTTGGAGAGGAACATGAAAAATGAATGAGAGTTCAGAGAAAGCAGTTCACATATTGTTGTCACAAAAGTGACAGCCAAAGAGAAGTTAATTTTCAGAAGAGAAACCTGAATTTCATGGTCTGAGAACAACTAACATTACGGTAACATTTGATTTCCTCCTCTCATTGTGGACCAGTAGTTCTCAGCTCCTAAGGCCAGACACTCCAAGTAAATTTAAAGGTTATTAAAAAAACATAATATGATATTATAATCCTTTATTACAAGACTACTGAAAATAAGCTAAGACAAAATGCAAATACAATGTTTTAAAGCCTGAAAAAAGCAGTATTATTGTATTCTCATTTTTAAATATAATGTACATAAATCATGTACATTAATAAGCACTTATTACTCTAGTTGGCAGCACGTTTCTTCTCTGCATTTTCCTGCTATAACCTACAACACTTCTCAGCAGATAGGGAAAATAAATAAATACATATTCTTTCATTTACAAATATACTAGTGATGGAAGACCACAGTAAGTAGCCTTACTGAAAACTGTGAAGTGGTAACAGTTTCAGAAACAGCAATTAAGAAACAATGACTAAAAATAAAAGATCTTATTTTAAAGTGAGGCTTTTCTGCAAGACAGCTGCATTTACAAGTTCATAAAAATGTACAATGCTTTACTTCCACTGAAACAGCATTCAAAGAGTCCAGAAGTTTTACGGCCAAAACTAACCAAAGCCCCAGCAATCTCTACTCTGACAATCTCTACCTCTCCCCCAGGTTATCTTTAGATAACATTCCTTACAAGATAAAATAGAAATAACTCTTTGCCGCAGCAAAACCTGAAGGTTCTGGCTGTGTAGCTGCACATCCTCCCCTAGGCTGAACCCTGACTGAGCAGCCTCATTTTGCTAAACCCACCAGAAAAGTACAGCTCATTTATTTGCCAGCAGTGAAATGATAAACTAGTGTAAAGCAAGACCCTTTAGCACTACTGATCAGAATGAGTCTCCACGTTTTTGTTTCTGAAACTGAATGAAAATGCAACGAGCTCATTTACTTCAAAATGAATGTCTGAAAATGACATTATTTGCTAATATTAAAAAATCCATACACTTTGAAACAGAGTATATTACTCAATAACAGATTTTCCCAAGAAAGTATGTACAACACTTACAAAGCTGAAGATGTAATATAAAAGCACAAGTAAAGAATGGGCTTGCGTGCATTTTGCATGTGCTGAAGGCTGCACAACACACAAAAGAAATATTGCAATCACTTCTCTTATTACACCTTTTTCTCAGTCTACTGCCTTAGAGAAAAGCATTCATTTGTGAATCATCAGTGAGAGAGATATAAATATTTCAGAATGCACTTTTTTCTGACAAAATTGGGGCAGAGTAGCCATGCACTGGAATCTGAACCATAAAATATAATTTCTTCATGTGTTTTCAAGGATAAAGGGGAGGAAAAATTAGAGAACAGGATTATGTAGTAAAGTCTAAGTATTCCCCGATTATAAGAGGATGCATCATACAAGAACAGAAACATTAACTTCAACATCTTCTAACTCCTGAATGCCTGCCATACTAATCCTAAAACTGTCATTTTAATCTATTATTATTTGCATTACATGCAAGGACATGTTTGTAAAACCAGTTAAGTACTTAGGCGTCTGTACGTAACCACCTCCAACACCCGCCTTTGTTCTTGTACCTTTACTGAGATGCCTCCACCTTACATTCCTACTTTGTATAAATGAGAAAGTAGACTGCATTTCTCCTTCATGAGAAGCACTGCTCATAAAGCTACGTGACAGGTTTATGGAAGTATTCACTGTTCTTTTTAGGAGAACTCTATACAGAAGAAGTATTTAAAATTTCAAAGTTTATAAGTCAAATTTAAGATTATACCTAACAATAAAATGAAAGCTTAGCTTGAACAATACACGGTGAATATCAGTAGAAATCATGTATCAAGAAAAAATGAGATTTCATAAAATTTAATACAGGTCAGAGCCTTCCTAGTCCATCACAGCAGCCTTTTAATAACTGAATAACTAAATAGCATAGTGCTGAATGATTAAAAAGAGGTCTCTAATTTTAGTCAGAAATTAATCTATTTGTTCTAATGAGACTTAGCCATGCTGATTCCTATTTCAGTGCCAATGAGCCTCATGGGAGAAAGCAACTATCATTACACAGCTCTAAGTATCTGTCTGTAGCTGCCACTGATCCTTATTCTAAAAGCAAGACACATTCTAATTGCACATTATACTAGTGTCTTTCACTTCCATACTGCAAATACTTCTCATGTGGAAAAATCAAAGGCCCTATTAAAAGTATACTTTTAATTGATAAATTAATTGCATAACATCAGTTACGGTACTACAGAATTTTCATGGCTAAGCATAGATAAAACTACAGCTGAAAATACTGCTAAATGTTTGTGCTGTCACACCATGGTCTTGTCCTAGTACTTATAATGCCTTACTCTTACATATACCGCAAGCTCTATAAAATGACTGCTACAGAGCACAGTTTTTCTGTCCCTTAAGATTAAATTTTATCCCCATTACTTACCATTTGTGATCTTTATTATGCCCTTCACCATAAGTATAAATCTTATTAAGCGGCTTATTAAAAGCTGGCAAGAGTCTAGCACTTTCTGTTGCTCGAACTAGCAAAGAAAATAATTAAGGCATCCCTCATTGCTATATCCCCATCCATCTCTGGCAACAAAATAATTAATTGTTTCAGCCACGTATAAATGATATCCCATTAAACCATAAAAAGGTGACCCATCAAATAACATTCTAATTGAGACTGAAAAATTTCAACACATCCATTTGGGGTGGGGGGGTTTAAACACTTTTTCTCCTTTTCCTGTCTCTGAACCCTACATAAGGCATGCACCTGCCTCATATAACACAATCTTCTCACTATCTGTATCTTTGCATAAGTATTACAAGTCCTCTTCTCACAGACTCATGAACCTGCATGTTATTGCTAGGATAACACTGGCTAATGGGAGTGAAAAAGGTATTTCCATAAGCATGACTAACATTGTCTTAAGTTTACACTTATCACAGGAGAGAATGGAAAACAATTTATAAACAAACACAAAACACAAGAGTTGAAATTATTACAGGAATGAGCTGAGATGTGAAAGAATTCTATCAGGATTCTATCAGTCCAGATCAAGTGGAAGTATCTTTTGCTCTAACTGCACTCATAGCTGGAATAATTTCCTGTATAATGATAGGACCAGAATCATACTCTCTATCATTCCTAAAATACTGAAGAGGTTTTTTTCTTTCCTATAGCCTTTGGAATAGTTTAAGTAACTAATACAATCTACACTACTTTCAATAAGGAATTCATACAAAGATTTGGTCTGAGAGGATATTAATCTTTTAAAAAGAAATTACTTTGAAAGATTATAACAAATAGTATATTATAAATGTACATGCAACAAGTTTAATGACCACAAAAACATAACACTAAAAAAATAAACAGCAGATGCATAAAGGCTACACACAGAGTTAGGTCATTTTGGGATATATTTAATTACTTAACAATAACTCATATGGAAAAAGAGGTTATGAGATGTATTGTTTGTCTACCCACCAGTTACTTTTGATCTATTTCAAAAATCTTAATTGAATACAGTAGAGGTGAAGCTTTTGAACAAATGATGCTCCAAGTTTTGTGACCTACCAACAGATAAGGACACCCTGAATGCTTTTATCAAAGGAACAATAATTTGAACTCAGCTCCTTATTCATGGGGGAAAAAAAAAAAAAAAAAAAGTAGCAACCAGCAAGGTAATCAGCAAGTCCAAAGAAGCCTAACCCAGTAAAAGCACGGACTGACATCCATCCGAATTACTAGGAAGAGAAAAAGGGCACAGAGAAACAAACCATAATGGGGGGGGAGAAAGAGGAGGGTGGAATACTTGTCTTGCCTATAGGAAAACCTGTTTTTAATATCAGCTTTCAGAAAAGACCCTTTTTGTTATTAGGGCTTTATCTCATGACATTAAAAAGTTTCCTTGTCACTGTCAAATCCTGAGCTGACTACACAGTCTTCTGCTTACTCTGATTTGTGTTAACGACTTTCCAAAATGAAATTAAGATATGACAGTTAGAAGGCCATAGCCTTCATGAAAATTTTCAATTAAGTCACAAAAAACAACTGATTTTTTTTTTTTTTTTGACAACTTAATGCCAATTTACTTCTTGATTTGTTATATTTTGTGTTTTCTGCTTACTGGCTGAGTTCGGCAGGAATTTTAGCATACAGCATTTCTGAAAATCCAGTTTATAAAGTCTTCAGAGAAAGGAGTTTGCTGTTAAGCATATAGATGTTATTATATAACAAATTGCAAATAAAATGGAGTGAAGAGGAGTAGAAAATGTGCAATTATTACCTTACTTGACTGACTTTCCAGTTCATATTTAACTGTTTTATAACTCATTTTCACCTGTTTAGGATTCTTTTACTGTTTAGGATTCTGTGCATATGAATAAAGAAAGTGCTTACTGGGGAGAAAGATGGTGGATGGAAGCAACCTAAAAGGGTTAGTGTGGTAATCTTTGAAGATGAGATGAATGTTTTTTGTAAAAAACCTCACACTTCCATTAATCCTGCACAGTTACTTGTATGAAAGAGCAAAGAATGGAACAATGAATTTAAAATTAAACAAGTAAAGCGAAGAAAAACAAATAGGTTCTTTTTTCACTGGAATTCTACCCTTATGGTGGTCCAAAAGAACTGTTTGCAAATTAGGGTATAAATTAATATGAATGAAGGTGGCAGAACCCGTCCTTTAATATATAATGCTATTTAAATGATTATTTGTACTACTGCATCCAGTAAATTAGTTTGCAAAATGCATTATATAAACAAATTACTGACATATAATTTTCTTAAGCTTGTAAAAGGGACAGAGGAAATGGTACTGATTATTTCCACTATTATCATTGTTAACGTTGAATTTAAGGGGCTCCAGAAGGAAGCATTTAATTTCAAGTTTCTCTACTTCAATCTTTAAAAGAAGCCTCTGATTCATTATCAATCTTAGAAATAGTAAACTGAATTTTATACTGGGGTATTTCCCTCATAGCTGTCTAGACACATAACATACCAAGTGCAGGTAATACAAGCTTTGACCCACCTGTAAACAAAATAGCAGAAAGGCAAGGCCAAGGTTTGTTCTACATGAATCTCTAAGATGTGGGCCCTCATAAGCATCATCAGCCATGCAAGCACATTTAAAATCCTCAAGATAATGCCAGCATTAAAAATTAATACCAGAAGAACAGTGTGAATTTCTTATTTCTCCAATTTCATTAAGATCAAAATTTCAGTCAACTGTTTATCTGAACACAGCTGGCAATGCTGAAATTAAACTCAGGAAGGGGAGGAAAGGAAGAAGCCTTCATATTCACTTGAGCCTTCCCCTGCCTTCAGGCTCACTGCTCCTCAATCTGCTGAACTTGCATTCTGCAGTTTAACACTGCAACTTTTACCTATGAAAACCACTGAAGACAGCATTCTGAGACCATTAAGAATTGTAAAGTAAGGTGCTCTAAATGGAAAGTTTTCTTTTCTGCTCAAGCAATTATTTCTTGCAGACCTTCTGAGGGCTTTTTTTTATTTTGTTTTTGCTTTTATCCTTTCACTCTTATCAAGCAGGCCTTACTTAGCTCATTTAGAAAATTTACACAATTTTCTTTAACAAATTCCCTTTAAAATATAACATGACACCAATAGTACATGGGATGGAATTAGTCCTATATGATCACTTTATCTGTAACTAAATGAACTACAGCAATTACAGAACATCAGATCTCAACATATGTATAGATAAAGCTCCAAACTGCTAATTGATTTCAGCTACATTATTGCAAACATATTCCCACTACCTCATGGCTATTGAAATAGATACACAAAAAATATTTGCAACTTTTGCATAAATCTGGCTACTTGAAACAAAAGGCTTAAAGAGAACAAAGAGAGATTGACCATGTTTTACAACAAAAAGTTAGGTAGCCTTTCTGGTACAATTTTTAAGGTCATGCCTGGGGAAAGAAGAGACACTTCCCAACAGTTCCTCACCTTTTGAGGTGCCAAGTAGTGGAGAGATGAGCTTCTTCTCAGGTCTACAAGGAAGATGGGGCATTCAGCTGCTTGAATTAAACAACTTTAGAAATTTAGTACTGGTAGTACCTTTCAAAAAATATTTTTACAGAGTTGAAATGGGATTTACTGAAACAGGTAACTGAATTCCATTTTAAAAGTAAAGATTGTAAAATGATCAACTACCTCACATAGAAGCATTTTTGATTTTAACCTGTGCATTTGTCCATGAACATTCTTCAATGCTAGCATTAAAATTAGATGCACATAATAAAATGAGGAAAAAGTAGAAGGAACAAGTAGACTTCCTTTGGTGATTACACTCCACTTAAGCTCAACTGAGTACTAAAAATTACTTGTATTTATAGTCTTTTTCTGAAAATACTATCAGAGCCTCACAATGCCTCAAAAATAGTAACATAATTAATTTTAATTTTGCCCCATAAGTAGGAGGAAGACTATCTTCAATTTAACTTAAAGTTTTAATGTGATGGAGTTGCAATTCATAATACGATTATACTTTTTCAAATTTTTGCAAATCTTAACTTTTCCACAGGAAAATCCCACATGACATTATTCTAAACAGATTAGAAAACGGAGTTTTAACAATTTTGAGAGCTTTTCTTAACTTTAAGAAGAAAAGGTCATCCTTTACCTTTTCAATCTTTGAAAAAGAAATTAATAATCCTAATCCATTCATACCTTCTGCTTTGAGTGCCTTAATACATATCACTTCAGATTAGGCGTAAATAGTGATGGAAAAAAAGTATGTACTCTGTGGAAATGTTTATTCATACTTGTGACAAATTGTCTTCCTACAAGTGCTTCTTTCTTACAGTTTTAGGAAATCATAGGAGAAGAAGGACAGTACAAGTTTTAGACTAGCAAACTTTTCACATGGTTTTAGCCTCTGAAGAAATATCAGAGAGAGAGGGATAGGAAGACAGAGAGAGAGAGAGAGAGAAGAAAAATTAGGTTAAAAAAATGCACTTAATAGAAATATTGTTTCTCCTAAAAGGAGTAGTGACACTTCGTGTACATTCTTTCAAGTGCTCTACAAAAGCAAAATTTTACCTTGGAGTATATTTAAAGGTGTCTGGCACATTGAACAAGAAATGTAACTTCTGAAAAGATATTTTAAGATTCTGAAAGAAAGTTTCTCCTTCATTATCTTTTCTACTGCCATTAACTCAGTACAACTAAGTTTTAGAGGGATGAAAGGTGAGGGAGAGCGCACATTTGAAAATGGGATTTGGAACAGAACAAGAGGATTTGGGGAAAAGTCTCAGGATGGAACTAATTAGTGAAAACAGAGTGTTATAAACACATCTGAATTAACGTACAGAACAAAATACTCTATGAAACATGGGAGCTCTTCAAGTTTAAAATTCAAAAGAATTCCAAGACCTAGTAACTACTGGCTAGTAAAGCAGAGATCAAATTTTAAGTGAAATGTTTACATACGTCTTTGTCCATACACGTATTGCGAACACACAAGTCAGATGAAACATTTGAAGATTCTATTCTAAAGAATTTAGATTTAAAGATCCTATTTCTATTTACTCATATAAATGAAATGTACAAATATTTCAGGACTTTTAAGAAACAGGTTGAAATAACAATATTTACTACTTTATTCCAAAATACACTTTGGCACAGTGTTTTTAAAATTATCTTAAGAAGTTTATACACCGCTACCAAAAAATATATCTCAGAAAACACCATTTGGGCATTAATCTTCCAACATCTGAAACTCCAAGCCATACTCACTAGAAAAAAAAATATTGCAAATTGGCATGCTTGGTGTGTAAAATGAGCTAGCATTTGTGAAATTTTAAAATGGCTACCTACATTGAGATCTATGAAAAACAGATTTTAGGAAAGTACATCCAGTGCATCAAATACTGATTAAAAAATTTAGACTCCTCAAGTTATAATCATGCTATGAACAGTTCTTCAACAACATTAAATAATTCTTTCAACTTGTTTACACCTTCACCTTTTTAATTAGGTACACTATTTTGAAAACATGCCTTTGTTTATCAACTATGATCCCACCTGCAGAATACATTAGGATCACAACAGAACGACATGTAATGATGACACTAGCATTATGCACAGGATAAATTCATTAGAAGAAAAATGGCAAATTTCCCAATGCTGGGAAAGGTGATGATGACAATTTGCAATAAGTCATTCATTTCTTTCTTTCATTACAACCAATAAAGAGTAGCTACAGATGAAATAAAGAGGAGGGTACAGGCTGGATAAGGACAGCTACAAACACTATAGTTAAATTTGCACGAAGGACAGAATTCTCAAAAGCGCGAAATCACAACATGGTTCTCAACACAGCCTTGAGGGCTCTGATACATGGGGAATGCACACCTTGTGGGTGCAACCCATCACACAAATGAAAATTTTCAACTAGGAAAGTAATGTCAGTCTAGCCATTTTGAATGGATTCTACTGAACACGGAATTATCTTTTCAAATAAGGAGAGAAGTAAGAATCATGAACAAAAAGTTCATATACCAGTGAATAGCACTGCTTTCCTTTGTTCATTTAACTACTACCACAAAAAAGACATAGAAAAAAAAGAGCATATGAGGAGGGGGGTGATGACAACATGCAGGGAGGAAATTGTATCTTTTCTGATTGTTGTGGAGGTTTGAAAATAAATCAACACATATGCACATGTTTTAAAGGAAAGAAAAGAATTTAAAGTACGGATAATAATATAAAGATGTACCTTTGTCCGTAACTGCAAAAATCAAAACGATATGCAAGAGGTCTTTTTGTACATGAGAGAAATGGAAGCTACAGACAGAAAAGCAACTATACTGAAAACTATTAAAGATTGAAATTGGAAAGAACAGAATTGCCTTACAACTGTACAAATGTGGGGAAAAAATGGCAAATTTAAGGTTTTCTTTTAGTTTTAAGCTTTCACCATTCCCAATGTATTTTCTCTCCTACGTAAGGTTTCCTCCAGTTTATTTACTTATTTGTTTTTTATCTGACTCACTCATATGTAGTGGAACATCCTAGACAACCAAATGAATATAATACATTATGACAAATTATGTAAAATTAAAATCTTCTAGAACAATAATCCATTTAATCCTTAATAGGTGACTGTAGAGAAATAAAAAAACTACTTTTTATCTTCCATTCTCAGTAAAGAACAAGTGTGAAGACAGAAAAAGAAGCTAATATCATGCATGCATGCATGGCAAAGTGCTGGTAACCAAGCAACCAGCAGAAAACATGTCACAGGGAAAAAGCATATTTACAATCTTAAAGTCTCATTTATACACAGTTATAGATACCAGTTGTATGAAAGGAGGCTCACAAAACAATCATTTAACTTTTTTCTTCCTCTCCATTTTGCTTTGATTGATTGATACTCTCTGTTTTTATTTGGATTAATCTCCTCAAAGCACAAAGGCTATCTTAATTCCACATTTTCTTCTTGAAAATAAAAGTAGTAATTCTTTATGAATGGGTGCACAAATATAGATTGCACTCTTAATACTGCAAACGTAATATTTCCTACATATACTACTTTGGTTTTGCCTTCTAATAAGACTCTGCGTAAGTACTGGATGTAAGTTATTCATTTTTTTTTTGTACAATCAACAAAATACTTGAGTAAATTTACACTTAATATTAAACAAACAGTATACTATACACGTTCAGCAAGATCATGCATGCTGAGACGATTATTCACATACATGGCTACATTTCTCATCTTTGGTTTTACAAACCAAGTTCTTTGAAGATTTAGTATAAGTTGCAGAAGTTTATTAAATGCCCCAAAGCAGTAATTACATATTTTTTCTGATTAATTTTTTTGGCCATTTTGAACATAAAATAGCAAACAGGAAGGTTTTCAGATAGATTATTACTGATGTGTTTCTGAGACAATGGATACAGCAGAAGCAATGACTATCACTCCTTCTTCTAAAGGATTCTCCAAACTTGTAAGAAAAATATCATATTGATTGACCTGAACTACTCATTTGGGGAGTAGAGCAAGGAACGGGGATGCTAAATACATTCTTTACATTTTCATTACTTTGATGTTGTTGTCTCATTTTTATCTAAACACAACCATGGACAGGGATTGTGCAGCAAAAGCAGTAGGGAGCCAGCTCCTCACTATGCCTCAGATACCAAACACACCACAGCACATGCACAGAGGGGACAGGTGGGTTTGGGAGCAAAAGTAAAGTCTTCACAGGCAAATTTCTGCCATAGACAAACACCATGCTGAACTATCCCTCCTGCATAGCATGTATAATTTCTGATACAAATGATGGTGCTAAATAATCTACAGTTTATCACATACAAAGACACAAATGACACAAAGGATTGCTCCTAATTTCTAATAAGGATCTCTAATTAAAAATATTTATTGCTTAGTAATCAAAACTAAAAAATACTATAACTACATAGTCATCTAGAATCCCAGTATATAATTTAATTTTATTTGATCTCCATGATACTTGTACTCTTTATTATAATCACATGTACAATTGAAATCATTACTGGTTATAAACTCAAAGAAGATTTAATAAGATGACAATATAACCGATCTGATTCTGAAATAAATTTTCAAAAGGCAGGGTATGAAGAGCAACAGCAAAAAAGTACAGTTGGTAATTTCTAGGACTGTCAATGGCATCAACCATTTCTTCTTTCAACCATCAGTGAAATAGAAGCATGCTGTATACAACAATAAAGAACAATATAACAATAAGCAGAGACAGAAATAATATTGCTAACTGTAATTTAACATGAAATATGAAGGAGTTTTGCTAAACAAGCCTTGTGTGAGAAATGAACTTTACTGCTTCCTCAGTTAGCAGACACAGACTGAAACGGAACGCAGAAACGGTGATACATATGTTCATATATTTTCCTCTGTTTTCATTTCTACAGCTTATGGTATGTATGCTTCATTCGTATAAACTTTTTATTTTATGTAACAATAGCCCAAAATAGCTACTATTTTTTTTTTTTATGTTCCTATTTAGACTCTTGCGATGTCACAGGACTTGAAAAGGCTTTCTCTGATCATCTAGAGCCTTTTTCTTCCCAGCAGGCTCACCTATTTCTATAAATTCCTGAAAAATGTTTTCCTAATTTCTTATTAAAGATCTTCACTGGCAGATATTACATCAGGGAGTTTATTCAAAATGTTTCATTGTCCTCATGTATGAAAAAAATATATTCCTATCTAAGTTATAATCTGTCCCACTGCAACTTGTTACATCACTTCAAGTGATGTAGATCTAAAAGGTCTCCCTTCTACATACTTCCAACCGCTATCAACTACATTAGTTATCCGGTCAGTCACAGCGAGTGCAAGCTTCAACATCTTCACGCTTTCACCTGTTGAAAACCTTCCCTCTGCAGCAGGAATTCCCTTATTTTCCTTATTTTCATTGCTAATATTTCTTAATGAACCCACAGCACAACAAGTAGCAAAAAGTTAATTAGAAAAGAAAGGTTTTTTTAGCTACTCTTGTGTTAAGAGTCTTTGCATGCTGTCAACCTACTATTTTCCCACAGCAGAAGCTTGCACTGTTCCTTGATAACACCAGGATCATCTCCTTTCTTCTATCTCCACTTTCAAAAGAGCCCTTACATAGTCAGAATTCTTGTGCATAATATTTCTTTGTCTCATAAATAAAAAAGATATCTTTCATCATTTTCTTTGCTAGAAAGGGAGAAATTCCAGTGAAATAGTAAACTATTTTGTTCACATTTGTCAAGAGTTCCACAGTGTTTTATTAGCAATTAACAAATCATAACAGGAGCTATTTCTGAAGATTTTCCTTCTGTTAACCATTTTATATGCTTTACATGCTACTCAGTAAGCTCTTTTCAGCAGATCAAATTCAGTCTTTCAAATTTCAGTAATCTGTTTAAAAAAAAAAAATAATAAATCTTTTTTCTGCTAATGTTTTCCCTAACCTTCACACTTGCCCTGGCTTCCCCACCAGAACGTTACAGATCAGTATTGCAAGAAAGCCAGAAAGTCAAAATAAACTAAAACACAGCATTTTCCAAGACACAGTCCTTCTAAAAGAATATTTTACAATTTTATATATGAATTTTAGAATAGCCCAAACTTCTGTATTGAATGCCAAAGATCACAAGGAAGAGATTTATTATTTAATCATAAACGTTGAGAAAACTCAGAGCCAACCTTAAGAAAAAAAAAAAAAACCCTGTTTAAATACATATCATACCTACTAACAGTATGTTAGAACAGTATGTTCCAATACAGTTTTCAGTAAATCTGAATTATACAACTTGCAGTATCATCTGAAGCATTTCAAACTTACAGTGCACTGAAGTTGCCAAAAAACCCTGAGAAGCAGATGGGCACCACTGCTGTTAAAATGCAACCAGTTACACCGGAAAAGAATCGAGTCTGTCATACTTAGAGAAAAAACGTTTGCCTATTTTCCTATTATTTAAGTTAAAAAAAAAACAAACAAACTATGGTTCTTTTAAAAAGATTTTATAACAACATTGCTATTTCTATTCTATTTAAGAACATAATAATAAAAGAAATAAAGAAAAAAAGAAAACAACATTATCTGGGCAACAATCAAATACAAAACTCCCAGCAGCAGTCTGCCTGAACCCTCTTTCTTTCTACAGCTCTTCTTACTGATTCACACAAAACAAAGCTTGAATAAAACCTTAGTTGGTTTAAAAATAATAAGAAGCTGCTGCTTCAAGAAGAAAAATTACAAATTTTCGAAAATGTTGTAGTATTTTCTGAGCTTTTAAGACATTTCTTCTTCATGTTTCATTAAGAGCATCATCATGTATCTTTATTCACTGAAGAAGCACCTCTCACATTCACTACAAGATCATAGTTCTAATGTAAGTAAAAATTTATATTTAAATTGTAACGCTTAAGAAAAAAAACATGTTTCAGATCAGAAATCATTACTTCAAAGTCAATGTCAAAAGCACAGAATTATTTGAAGCTTACAGCCTTCTATGCTTGATTACTCAAGTATCATTTTCTGAACATTGTTTTCACCAAAGCCGGTGCCTTCTTACGCCAAGAACATCCAAATTGCCATTATGGTTTTTTTCATTCTTGAATTGAAGCTTGAGATAACATTTTTAAAGACATGTCCTAAGGATTATTTCAAAATTTTACAAGAAATTTGTTCTACCTGCCTGGTGTACACAGAAGATTGAAGTGATTTGGAGCAGACGTTTGAAATGACTTAAATTGGTATCTTCGTCTTTCATTTTTTAAGACAAAATAAAAGATTTTTAAATATAATCATACAGCTGTACATTTTTATACCAACAGAATATTCACCATCTCTCACTCTCAGAAGCTGGCTGCTTAATCAGAAAAAAATGGGCTTTATAATGGAGTATTTCATACTCAGACATCCTCATTTGGACTAGCTTCAAAGCTGAGGTTGTTCACCAAGGTGTTTACACAGACAGCAGCAGCTCTTAGGCTGCTGGAGGTAAATGTCATTCCTAATTAGTTAAACAAACAGCACTTCTCCTAGGCAGAAAACACTGTCAGCAACAATATAGTTATTTTTGGTGAGTTTTGTTACTGTGATTAAAAAAAAAAAAAAAAAAAAAAAAGCAGCCAAATGTCTTTGGACCATTTAATCTAATTCACAAAATATTCTCAGTATCTGATTGATAAAGCCTATTTAATTAGTAAGTGAAGTAGATACTTTTAAGGCACTGGGAGGGAGTAAATCTTACAAATTCATTAGCATAACAACAGAGTAAAATAATGCATGCACCATCTCATACACATGCCAAAAGGGGTTCCCAGCAGAATTTAGAAGATTCAAATAATAACATTTTAATCTGCAAGTATTAAATTTTAGCATTTGGCTCTATTTTAAAGTGGCAGCCAACAACACAGGCTTTCCAAAAAGCAATTCTCTGAAGTGTGCTACAATGAAATGCATTAGGCAATGGTGCATGCATTAGAAGGTGAAAAACAACAGGAAAGTGAGGAGCAGGGAGGAGCAATCCAGTTCATTGATAATGCAGGCACAGACCTGTATTAGTTCACAGAGACATGTGGCTACAGGTCATGCAGCTGGGAGAGCTAAGGCTTTCTCTGTGCTTGTGCACAGCCCTATTGCCTCTCACTTAGTTCTCAATGCCCATGCTTCTTTGGTCAGCAAATCTGTCATTTTCCACCTGAGTGCATGTGGGCTCACAGAAAGGCACTGAGACAGCAGCCTTTTGCTGTCAGTATGCTGGTTGCTCATGGCTGGAGAACATGTGATGGAAAGCAAAAATGTGAATCTTGTGTTCCCTCCTCTCAGAGACTTGAGTAACTGAACAAAATGATTCCTTAAAAATACACTTTAGATAGAGCACAGAGCATGATATTCAACTGACATACGCATTCACACGTTGAGTCAGCTAGAAAAGCATATTAAAGAAGTCTAATATTTTCAGAGTTAATCAGTCAAAAAGAAATGCAAAAGAGTCACACTTAGATACCATTTAAATAACTAGGTAATGAAAAGTTACTGTGTCTTTTCTACCCTACATCTTCAGCCTAGAGGTAGAAAGGAGCACTGGCCACTAAACATGCATTCAAGAAAGATGCAAGATTTTTTCTTTAATATTAAGAGCCTCCTCTTCCTCTACACAAGTATGCAAAAATGAAAAAGCTCAACTGCCAGGATTCATTAATCAAACACTGAAGTGTTGACTGAAAAGAGCTACAAAGAACACTCCTTCATCCATATAAAACGGCAAGTCATTATGTAACATCATGAAGAAACATATGAAAGCTTTTCATCTTTTCTACTTATTGGTCCCTCAAAATGCACTCTCATTGGTACCTTTAGACATAGTTATTCCCTTTCCAAATCAGAGCAGTACTGGTTTCCTTTGTCATTTAGACTTTCCTGAGGTATTGTTAAAACTGTTTTTTAAGTAGTTTATGAAACTGGACTTGTTACTTCATCCTTCTTATTTGCAAGGGTTCTAGTTTATGTTTATATGCTGACAAAATTATAGGATTAAAATGCATAAAACATGTAAAGTTACTTTATAGATTGGACAGTAACACAAAAAATTAGCAAAAGAAAGAAAATTCCAATATTTTTTGAATATTTATTTATAAATTCATTTCATAATGAGCTAGATTTTAAACTCTGCCACAGCACTATTCCCTATTTTTTCTCTCCTAATTATTAGACACGAGTTATATTTTTTAATTCTTGACTCCACTTAGAAATATTCAAGCATATAAGAAGAATTTTTAGAAAAGCCTGTACACAGTCTGAACACAGGACAAGCTGATATATTTTCCCATACAATACAGACCTAAAGGCATACAAACAGCAGGAAACAAACAGGTTCTTGAAGACTTTTTTCCTACCTGCCCTGGCAGACTTCACAAAATCATTTCAAGTTCTTCACACTGGTGAAACTTTTCAAAATCCCTTGAAAGATAGCTCTATTCATTTTCAGAATATAAATAGCTATATCATTTGTTGCTTCCCAAGACACAATGGGGACTATACATCACCGCTATAAATCCACCTCAGACACCTGTTTTTCATGCATGCAGTACTACCTGCTAGGTCATGCACTTCTACCTGTTGGGTCAGAATGACATATACGGTCCTTAAAGAATATTCTTTACATGATAAAATATACAGGAAACAAACAATCTTTCAGGTAAGGTTGAAATTTAACAAAATTTTAACCTAAGCTAATTGAAGGACAAACAATATGATTTCAGTGATACAATTATATACCTAGCAGAAAGTAAATCCACAACATTTTCCATCAGCAAATAGCCAAGAAGTTCTCTTAATCTCAGTAATTTTACAGCTGTGTAACAATTTTAGAAAAAGGGAACTGGTTTCAAAATTATATAAGACATCAAGTGAGAAGAGAAAGTATCTATATGTGAACTCTTTCTGGAAACAAGCTGAACCTGGGCATTTATGGATAATTGCTTTTACATCTATTTGCAAAATAGGGCTTTTTGAAGAAATGCTGATTTCTGTAGTTCCATTTAATTCTTCCCTTCAAAAATAAATACACAATTCTTTCAGTGCCTGTTCTTTAATACACTGAAGATTAAAACAGGAAATATCTTTTAAAATAATTTTTTAGACCTTTTGGAACAACACATCCTAATATCTTCATTAGTTCCCATCAGATCCCATCAGATCCATACTTCTGTTACAGAATACAGGTGAGATTAAATCTCTCATCTTTTACTGTATTTCTCATCTAACAGAAAAGAGAGGCTTTTGCTATGGAGAATTTCTAGCAATCCTATTTAACTAAGCAAGTTTAATAGCACCACTATAGCACCATTATTAATTTCAAAATAAATACAGATATGTTTACCGCCAGCCTGCAAACAGAATTATTCCCTTCTATATTCTCTCTTATCTGAAGTGAAGAAAACTTAATATTAAGTACGGAGTCTGTTTTGATATTTTCTTAAAAGAAGGAAACAGCAGAAATAAAACTCTAACACTTCCAATAGCTTTGAAATCTGCAAAAAATGGAACTGCTTTCACAAATTCTTACAGTCTAGACCCTTTCAGAAAATATATCAAAGTACTTTAAAATGAAAATCATAATAGAACACAGAACCTGGAAAACAACTAAATTGAATAAACTGCTGATGTTTAAAATAAAACCTCCAGGTAGACCTCCTCTGCTGTTATTCAAAGCTCCATAAACTTGGGGGTGGGAAGGGAAGCTAAATGGAACGAAAGGAAATACTAACAGAAAATGATAGGAGAACAAATGCAGGCTTGTATGAAACCTAGACAAAGACACACAATTTGCA
The DNA here is from genome assembly GCF_987193195.1 of Phasianus colchicus. Classification (NCBI taxonomy): domain Eukaryota; kingdom Metazoa; phylum Chordata; class Aves; order Galliformes; family Phasianidae; genus Phasianus; species Phasianus colchicus. Next base: position 31,201,228 of record NC_143440.1, on the reverse strand, counting down.
ACTGCCATTGTGTTGTAGCTTTTTACAACGTAATTTCTTTATTCAGTGGTTCAGGTCTTTTTCTTAAAACATTGTAAGAATGTCACCTGTAAAATCTAACAGTCAGATGGAAGCAAAATACCCCAAAACCAACTTTAAGAATCTGATCTCAAAAATATAACAGAAGATGGCTAAAAATTAATTAGACTTTGGGAAGGGAAGGGAAAGGAAAAATGCATAAAGAAGCAAAAACAAAGGCTGGACACAGACTAAACACTTATCTAGAATCAAGTGGAAAGACTGTATCAAAGACACCAAAAGGCTTTTAAAAAGCTATTTCTACTTTTCAGTTGTAAAGTATATACACTCTTTCTTGAGTACTGTATATACTTAAATACTTTCTTAAACAAGACGTTTAAAACAATTTTAAAATATCCAAGGTCTTAACAAGACTTTCCTTTCAAAATAAAGCCAAAGAAATTGGCCTTTGAAATGAATAGCTTACACTTAGTATGGATTATTAAAGCCAAATCAAATGAGTATTTCTTTTAAAGTTGCACGTTGCCACTGAAGCTTTTAAAACATCACTTAAATGATATAAACAAACGTCCAAATGTCTGCAATTAGTTTTCACTACAGTGAAGAAGTTGCATAGATGAACTGAACAAGGGCTCCAAAATGGCAATGTTCACACCACTGCAATTGACTGGGGAATAAACCAGTGAAAAATGTTCCTTAGCTGCCTCCCATGACATGAGAGACAAGGTCAGCCACCTCAAGGATATATATAGCTAAGGGGGACCCTCTTGTACCCTCCTAGACATATCTGCATCCCCTGCTCCCAGTTCTTCTCTGAAATGCCTGTATACAAACGCAAGAAGCATGGGGAATAACAGGAAGAATCAGATATCTGTTTGTAGTCACAGGGCCATGATCTCATTGCAGTCACAGACACGTGGTGGGACAGTTCCCATGACTGGAACCCTGTCATGGATAGCTATGTACTCTTTAGGAATGACAGGGTTGCAAAGCAAGGTGGTGGAGTTGATCTTTATGTGAGAGAGCAACTGAAATGAATCAAGGTCCACCTGCGGATGAATGATGAACAAAAGGACAGCTTATGAATGAAAATTATGGGGCAGGCTAATACAGGTGACACCTTTGTGGGTATTTACTATCAGGCTGCCTTGATCAGGAGAAGGAAATTGATGAGGTCTTCTGCAGACTGCTGAAAGTACCCTCATGATCAGAGGCACTAGTTCTTCTCTGGGACTTCAATCACCCTGATATTTTCTGGAAAAGCAACACAGCCAGGCATACAGACTCCAGGAGGTTCCTGCAGAGCACTGATGATAACTTTCTGATACATGCCATGGAGGAGTTAATGAGGAGAGGTGTGCTGTTGGACCACGTTCTCACAAAGAAAGACTAGTTGGGAATGTAAAGGCTGGGGGCAGCCACGGCTGCAGTAACCATGAGAAAGTACAGTTCAGCATTCTGCATGGAAGAAACAGGGCAATAAGTAGGATTGCAACTCTGGACTGCAGGAATGCCAACTTCAACCTCTTCAAGTATTTACTTGGAAGCATCCCACGGGCTAGAGCATTAGAAGGTAAAGTTGTCCAAGAGAGCTGGTTAACATTCAAGCACCACTTCCTCCAAGCTAAAGATTAGTGCACCTCTAAGAGTAACAAATCAGGCAAAAGTGGCAGGAGATATACACTGATGATCAAGGAAACCATGCAAAAACTCAAATGGAAGAAGAAAGTCTACAGAATGAGGAGAAGGGGGTCTAGTCACTGGGGAAGAATATAGAAAAGTTATAGCGCGTGCAGGGATGCAACAAGAAAGGCTAAGGCCCAGGAATTAAGTCCGGTAAGGGAGGTCAAAGACAACAGGAAGGGTTTATTTAAGTATATCAATAGCAAAAAGAATAGGGAAAATGGGGGCCTGAGTGAGGTGGGTGCCCTAGTAAGAGAGAACAGTCAGAAAGTAGAATTCTGAACACCTTTTTTGCTTCAATCTTTACTGAAGAGACTGTCCCTCGGAAATCCTAGACCACTGAGGTACAGTCTAGAGAAAGGAAGACTTCGCATCAGTCAAGGAGGGTCTGGTTAGAGATCATCTCTGCAAACTCAATGTGCACAAATCCATGGGCCCTGGTGGGATGCATCCATGAGTGCCAAGGGAGTCGCCAGAAATGACTGCCAAACTATTCTCTATCTAATCTATGAAAAGACATGGAAAGCAGGAGAGATGCCCGAAGACCGGAATAAAGACAACATCACTCCAGTCTTCAAAAAGGGCAGGAAGAAGGACCCAGGAAACTACAGGCCGCTCAGCCTCACCTGAAGGTTATCAGGAGTAGTCAACACGGATTCATTTAAACAAGGAAAAATCATGCTAAACCAGTCTGATAATGTAACTGATTATGAAAGTACTCAAATGTCAAAATTATTTCTTAGTGAGATATGAAATTCTCTTACTGAAGAGGTTATACTTTTCATGCATCCCAGATGCTTACCTTGTTCACATTAACCTCTTAACAAACACAAACAGATGGGTCTAGCTGGATATAGGCATGATGGAGCATTATGGTAGAGTAGAACATGTTGATTTCAATACCTCTGGCAGATGGGAACCAGTCAAAATTAGTTTTAGACTAAAAATATTTTGCTACTTCTCTTTAGAAAAAGAATATTGTTTTGAGAGGGTTTTTTTTTTTCATATTTTATGCATGGCAAACAATAGCAGCTTTGCAACAACTTCGTCGTATACATTAAAATCAATTACATAGGCTTACCGCATGTCATTTTTATGCCAGTGGATTAATTACAAATTCCTGAAAACAGTAGCTTATAATGGAAGTGCTGACACAAAGTTAAGTACAGCAGCAAATGTTCTGCTATTATGAAGTTGTTATGGCAACTAGAAGGATCGAGTTGGGCAAGACAGAGAGAGCACAAGCAATACTTAATCTTTGATATCACCCCCAAAAAACTCTTCTAAAATCTGTGTTCACAATATCACCATTCCTACCTTCACAATAAGCAATTCAGCTGCAAAACTTGCCTTAATACAGGTGTATGCGTATGGAGGGCAGTGTAGGGGATGTTCCTGGTCCAGTGTAAAATTAAACACAAATGAAATGCAAGGTCATATTCCACCTGGTGCACACAAATATGAATAGCTTAAAGAAACAGATGGAGTTACAAGATACCTAGACAGGATCTGCTTAGCACATAGTTACCAGATATAAGTTGACAAAAACACAGCTACACAAAAATGTTCACTCCTCGATAGTGGAGTTAACAGTATAAAATGTGACTGTATCATACATGTTCACAAATAATTATCCATTAATAAAAACGCATTTGAATAAAGGACCATGTATTTTTGTGGGTTTTTTAAAATCACTTATTCTTGCCAGTTCTGTAATGAGGCAAAAGCAGAAAACTTAAGAATGATTCTAATATTTAAATAATAAAAAAAAGGTAACAGGGCATTCATTTTAATAATGCATTAAGTAGAACTTATGTTAGCTAAAATCTTCATGTTAATTACCTGTCTCAAAAAATTGTTTTATATTTTAATTGCAAGAATTATCCTAGTGAAACTTCACTGAACCAAGTTTCCAACTAGCAATAAAATCAAGCCCTAGAAATAATGTTAGCATCCTCATTATTATACATTTCTGTCCAAGTATATATAACAATATTTCCATTATAAAAGTGGAGAAATTATTTGCCTCTCTTCCAGAAGAATTTCATCTTAAAGCCACCCAAACTCAAATCTAACCTTGACTACCCAACCTTAACTCTAGAAAACAAAGCCCTCAGAAGCCTGATGTGACAAGAGTTGTGCTCCATTTTACAATGAAGTCTCTTTAAGAAAGTACAAATTCTTATTTTCACTGGGAACAAGCAGATATTCATGTTGAATTCAAAATAATTTTAAGATTCAGGTTTTCATGTTTTTAACTTTCACTTTAAAATTACTCAATGTTAATCACCTAGTTTATTACAAAAAAAAAAATAACTTTTGAAGACTGCTTGCACTTACATAAACATTTATTGTTTACTTATTTTTGGAAATACACAATGTAGTACTAAATGTTTCGCAGTTCTACAGATGAATTTAATTAAGTGGGGAAAAAAATAACAATCTAGCGGTGAAAGAGAATTATGTAATCTGCCATAATAAACAATTATTGATATGAAGTCACAATGAAACAATACCTGTCCACTTCACCCCCCTTGCACACAGAAGAAAAAAAAAAAAAAGGCTGAAAAGGAAGAAAAATAATTTTGCTCACAAAAGCAACAACTGATTGCAGGCAACAAAGAAGTATCAATAATGAAGACATTTTCTTCAGAACATAGTTCTTCAGCAGTTTTTGAATTCTGGTAAATACACCTCTTTTCTCTGAAAAGTGACTACTGCACTTATCAACTTGTGTGAAACAGGTAATCATACAGACCTGTGAACGCTGAACGATAACACAGCAAAAAAGGTAAGAATGGGATTTTGATTTACATAGCTTTTTGGCAGGTAAATGGTAAGTACATGACATAATTCTCAGAAAAGGAAAATGTTTAGAAGTATTCCCTAGGAGTATGCATTGTTCTAATATTTTTCAAATTTATTTGCAGTTCTAACATCAGCTGTTCCACACAGAATATTTTTTAGAATCATTTCACTGAGTTATGCATTTACTGATCATTCAGTTTCATTCAGTTTCAGTAGAAAAAGTTTTTTCCTGATATATTTAACAAATCATTTCTGTGCAGGGGAAAATACGGACTCTCAGACTTAAAGAATCCATCAATATTAATCATAAGTGGAAAACAAGTGCAGACCGTAGCGCATGGCTTTATACTGTTTAAAATCTATCACCTTTGATGCTATAAGATTTCAAATCTCCTTGAGATCACCATGAAATTTCAGCAAGCTTTCACACACATTTATAACTGAAAACATTTTTTTTAAAATATTATTTCTTTGCTCAATTTTTAAGCAATACCTAAGAAGCAATACTTCAAAGGAAATATTATTCACTTTACGTTTGATTTTCAGATGCATAGTTTCAATACATTGCTATTCAAAACTACCTAGTAGTAATTTTGAGGCTTCTGGCCTCATGTACATTCATGAATGTTTCAGTTTAATACCAGTGAAAAACCAAAAGATAACTAAAACAGCTGTCTGTTCAAGAACTATATGACTTGTCTCCACTACATAGTAACATTCACTTTTTTGTAATGAGAACTTAATATAGAAAACTGAATGGCTGTCAACTAAGTCAAGTGAAGCACACAGTCCCCTATGATTCCTTATTCCTACCCTGAAGGTATGAGAACTGAAGTCTTAACTGACCTTATTTTCCTATGCGGAATTCTTCATCATGCCATTCTGTGAGTGCAAGATAACCACATTCTGCAAGAATTACGCATGTATTACAGTGCAGATTGTCAGTTACTATACAACAAGTCACAAGAAAGAATACAGGCACTAAGGAGTTGTGTATGCTTGAAATTTTTGCCACTTGAGATACAACACTCTCCACTGGACCTGTTATTCGTATCCTTTAGATACGTAGTTTACATCCAGCTTATTCCTGTTGTAACTTGATCAAAGAGAAAAGATTTTCAGACTGCTAAACTGAAAACGCAATTTCTCTTCTTTGTGCTACATTCAAGGTTGAAAATTTTCGCCAGATCGTTCTTAGGAGTTTGAATTCTTAACACGAAACATCTCCTTGGTCTTAGACTCAGGCCTTATACTCAGCTACCAGAATCACTGCCACATCCTAAACTTTTTAACAGGCTGCTTTTATCCATTTTACCCTCATTTCCAGGTGACTTAGTTTCTGCTAAGAGGGAAAAAAAATAGAGGTTTCATACATAAAGTACATATGTCCACAGGTATGTGTATAAGAAAGGCTCAATTACTTCACACTTCACGACTACTTTATGGGATAATTACAGAGTAGATGCTTGAGTTCTCTGCACTGGAATTTACAAAAAGGAGGCAAACTGAGGGCAATGACTGCCTTTGTCTCCTGAAAGACTAAGAATACCAACTGCATAAAGTTATTTCATTGCTGCACAAAGATTGTGCCTTGTCATATTTCAATTCTCTGGAAGAGTTTCATAACAATCAGTACCTTCATAAAATATCCTAATAAATTTGGGGCTCTGAACACTCAGTTCAGTTTAGGCTGTTAACTCCAGGTATGCACCATATGCTTAATCACGAGACAGAAAGCGTTAATATTATTTCAGAAAATGAGCATGCCTCATTCCTTGCTTTCAGCATGGACTTTACATCATGTACTCATTGTATCCTTGGCAACTTAACTCCTGATCAAAAAGGACAAGATTGACAACTTAGATTTAAAGTTACAGCCATCATGTGCTACTAGGCTTGGACTTTGACAGGAATGAGATTATCAAACCGAAAAAAAACCCCTATATCCAGACATTCTGCATTGCTTCATTACAAGAAAGATGAAGATAACTTGGAGAAGTTCCAAATATTGCATTAATTCCCCACAGTCCACACACGTTGCCCCTAATGTCAGTTAGGTAAATAAGATTTTACCTATATTCTTTTAGGACAGATTTATGAAAGGGTTACACTATCATAAAGTGAGTTTTTCAAAATATGTATAATTTCCTATACATTAGTCTCGAGAAAGTGGTTAATTAACATTAAATCAGACAATTTCAATTTCTAAACTAAATGGAAGTGGTTTTATAGACAGAAGGCCATTGTTTAATACAAAATGTGCAATGAATCTAAACATCTTTTTCACAAACATAGTCCTTTCAAAAATGCCTTTGAAGAATTAAGGTTTCAGGAATGAGGAGGAGAAAATAATAAAACTCCTGGGAATGTGTAGGTTTAATCCACACTATAAGTTATAAATGAAAAATCAGAGAATTATAACCAGGTTCCCTAGCTACATGAAACAAAGTACAAATCACATTTTTAAAACAAACAAAAGACCTCTATGGAGCTTATTTTTAATAAAAGCTAGTATGAATCAACCTGAATGCAGTTTTTACCCTCATGTATGATATATCTAACACATCAAAAAAATTCTAGTCCATTTTACCTGATTAGACCCCCAAAAAATCTACATTTTTTTCCTAGATTAATTTCTTGATGAAAAGCTGTTCAAACAGAGTACCTACCAAACCTAGTATTATTATCTGATGCTTTTTTCTTCTTGTAGACACTGCTGTCCATCAGAAGAAATAATTATGCATGAAAGCATCATCCTGTCAATTTTCAGTGACTGGTTTGAATAGCTCATATCTTGCTACTCATTGATGCCATGCGTGCTCACTGTCCTGAGAGATGACAAAACACTACACCCTTCGGGATTTTCTCCCTCTGTTCTAAAGCAGCATTTCACATCTGTGTCTGACAGAAGCATAAGGAGCTGAGGGAGGCAGACCTTCATCATCCTTCACAGAATGGGTTAAAAGTTAAGACGAAGTCTACTGATCCTACATTTTGCCTACAAATTATAAAATGTGGAGGCTACCGAAGCGTGCATTCCAACTTTTCAGTGTTGGAATCATCGACAGAAAACAGATGGAATTTACTGGATGCTAAATCTTTAAATGAATTTTTAATGGGTACTGAACACTCGAGTTAGCTGAAGTCAGTGCATTTGCCTCTTCTCTTTTTTTTCCTTTTTGTTCGAGGGGGGGACAAAAAAGGGGATTTAAAAGATGCAAAGTTCACAGGTTATTTTCTGTTGCCTGATTAAGGCAGAATAAACAAAAATACTGAATATGGAAGAGATCAAATATTGGAGATACCTGGAAATGAATTGGAAACGACCAACACCACAAGATGAAGCAGCAGTGAACAAGACGCTGTGGAAAAAGAAATCACAAGACGAGAGTGCATAATGCATTTCAAATTGAAGAAAGCTTCCTATCTGCTGAGTGAACCTCAGTGTATTCTGACAGAGCATAGATAAAGCTTCAGTCAACTATATCTCCTAGGTAAGTGTCATTTCACATGCTGCTTAAATTGTTGATTACATGAATATATACTTCAGTGTAAGTGCAATAATTCACTGGATTTAAATTTCTTTGGACTGATAACGAAGTTTAAATCCTTTCATGACAAATATTTTAATGTTCTTAGATTTCCTACGCTGCTCAAATACAGTTGTCTTTTACTATTAATTACTATTAAGGTTATTTAAAGGAAAAATATTAAATGCATTCTCCCCCGATTTGTAGTGGAGTGAAATAGTTCCTAAGATTTAAATCCTTCAAAATATTCTTAATACATATATCCATGGCTGTTTGAGAAAAAAAATAATAAAAAGAAATGCTTCTGTTAATATTAGCAAAAAGCATTTACTGTTATCTATTTAATCTAGCAAAACAAACATTTTGCACCACAGCAGTAATATGTAAAAGGTTGTCTTCTATTATAGGATAATAAATCACCGTTTGTGTTAAATAAAACTATAAGTGTTGATTAATTTATTAAAGGCAAATGACAGCACAATAAGGAAGCAGCACCACATTAATACACTTCAAGGTAGTGTATACATAGTTTCAGTATGAAGACTGGGCACCAGTGCCATAGTAAAACTACAAAAAGAAAGGTTCAGGTCACTTCAGTTTTTTCACTCATTTGGAGCATCCACTACATAATTCACATAGATATTAATTGTACATGGAAAAAAACTTGCAAAACAGTTTAGGGTGAGATCCTAACACCTAGCAGAGCTTGAAAAATAAATACAGCATCTGTTAGTCAAAAGGCTACACTTAATAGCCACGAAGATGCCTGTGCTCACACACACACAAAAAGCCCACCCTCTAGCACTAAGAAAGCATAAATAGCTTCGTACTGTTTAATGCACCACTTTACCATCATATTGGTCAATTCTGTATTTATCATCTTTAAAATCCTACATCTTTGCTCATACTGTCTCTTACCAGCTTCATGCCTTTTCTTTATATCTAAGATGCAACGTTTCTATTTCCAGCTTTGTTTAAAATGCCTCTCCTCTACTTCTCTCTGTATGACTTTCCTCTTTGCTATTTAGTATATCTTTACTTAATGTATCCATCAATCCTTTTCCTGTTTTTTCCTCTTTTTACATTTTTCTAACTTATTAAAATAGTCTGTGCTGTGCCTGTGGCTTGCTAGAAGACAGATTAATTTACCATTCACTGCCAACTCCTTTAAACCCTCCAGTTATGCACAAATAAATTTTACCAAGTGCTGTGGTATATAACTTGCATGCCATGATAGAGCTCCTTGAGACTGAAAACCAGAACTTGATACTATGCAGAACTTTTTCTCAATTCATAAGCCAACAGAGTTCCCTCAAAATGCTGATGTTCCTTGTATATCAACAACCTTTGCAGCAGATGGGTCACCTCATGCGTATTACTTCAGAATACCTCATGCACCTTCTCAAGATCCCACGACTGACTGCCATGATAGGGAAGAGAAAAAAAAGTTTCATACCCTCTAAACATTCAAGCCCACATGTTCTGCTAACTACAAGCAGGGGAGTTCCCACTATTCCAAACATTTTTCCATTTTATTGCTGACAAGTTCCAGAACCTATGGGTGTCTCCAGTTTCCACCTTTTTCTTTTATAAGTACTATCATCTGCTCCTTTCACAACAGCTGAATAAAATTCTAACATCTCCCAAACCATTTTTTTTTGCTGTGTCTCGCCTAATAAAACAATCTAGCAAGAGCTCTCCCTGCCTCCTCACTGCACCTATACAACAAGCCTCTTACTTAAGATACAATGAAAAAAAACCCAACAGCTAAAAAGTAGATTCGTTACAGTACATACCAAAGTAATATCAGCTCTGGTTTTAATAACATCAATTCAGGACTTGAAGAACTTGAGCTGACAAACCTTATAACACTTATAACAATGAGCAGATGCCATATAGTATTTATCAGCTGATTTCAGAAGACAGCTTTGTGTCTATTGAACCTGGTTCAGAGTTGGCAGTAAAAGAAAGCAATAATGTAATGCAGGTTTTGATTCTCCAGTTACTGCTTTCACAGTGGAAAAGCTGGATGCTGCATGTGGCTTTTAGCCTCCTCCTTTGTAAAAGGTATCGTTTATCATGTTTACTAACTGCTAGCCAACATGTTTATTTAAGAAAAAATAGGTTATTATTCAATAAAGCTCTCAAAAAGCTTATTCAAAATGTACTGTTCTAGAAATCTTTGAACAGAGTTGCAGCTAAGGTTTCTTAAGGTCTCTGATATGCAAATACGTGAGAAAGCTTTTCAAAGAGCAAATGGAAAGCTTTAGAAGTCTGTATACAACCGTAATATTTTTAAAAGAAAAGGCATTAAAGATCTTCAATTCTTTTCAGATGCATTTATTAATAACTTCTAATTTATGACAAATGCTATTTTCATTTTCAGTGTATTATTCCTCTCACACAGCTTCAACAAAAAAGATAAGAATTCAAATGTACCTGAGCATAAATGAACAGTTCGTTGCCAAGTTCCAAAACCTAAATTGCCATGGAACCAGAATATATTTTTTTCAAAGTTTTTAACTGTATAAAAGTACCTAATCTGAAAGCACTGATTTGATATTTTCCATTTTCATTGTAATCACTTATTCAAGGATCAGTAAACATCTGACAACAAAATCTTTTCATTTCCTCTCAGTATTAAGTTTCTCATCTACGTGCAATGGGTAAACCATGTCAAAAAATAACTACAATCAATTGCCTAAATAGTGTATTTCTGCTCAGCAGAACAGCACACATGACACATACATATTGGACCCTCATCCCAACTAACTCAGTAGGTAACGAACATTGAAGTGATGTTGCAAGGTTTAATGAGCCTTACAGAAATTATGAGAATGACACACAAACCGAAAGTCCAAACTGCTCCTTCTTGATTTAAAAGAATTCAGTGAGCAGCAGCACAGACTTACAAGCAGAAATATTTCTAAATTGGAATATCCTCTGTATCCACTTCTATGTCTACTCAAGACAAGTACAGAAAACAGAAGATGTACAAGCTAACAGAAAGCAAGGAGCAAAATCCACAACTACTCTTACAGTGAAAACTCTGGTGCAAAAAGTCGATTTTACCTTGAACTACAGCTGAATACAAAATTCACCATGGTCATCTGAATCTTCCTCAAGCCCCTTGACTACATCCTTCCCACCACAGCACAGACTTACTGTGATGAGAAAAAGGGCACTGAAGCACTTCAGGACATGCAGATAATACCAGGCAGTAATTTGAATGAATGTGTTTATTCTTTGAGAAAAATCTGCACATCATTTGAACATCTGCTCTAGATCGTTAAAGATGATGTTTTCCAGAAAGCCTTCAAGAGAACCATGCAAAAGCCTGAGAAAACACAATGCATGGAGCTGCAAAATAGTTAGCTTACTTGGGTGAATAAAAGGAAATAAGAGGAAATACACAAGTAATCTCCCTTCATGTGGCATTTAATAACAGTTTAGAAGCCTACAATTTTTGAATTCAACTCATATCTATGCAACCAGTTTTAATAAATGAAACTACATTAACAAGAACACTTGCAAGAAAATCCTAAACAGCAAAAATCTTTTAAGGTAGCTTTGATTTAGACCAAACATCACCTGTTTTTAAGACATGAAAAAATATTCTTTCTTCCTTGAGAAGCTAAGCATCAGAAAAAAAATGAACCAATAATCTAATGGCAGAATACAATAAGGACCTCCTATGATCTGTGCATGCCCCAGAACAGTTACTGTTATAATCACCTATTTCAACAATTCTTAAGACCTTTCCACAGTTAGATCTAAAACTATAAACCTATACGCATTTACATTAAGCATCTGTTTTTATTGGCAAATGGCGTTAATTCAGATTTATTTTGTTCTCATAGAACTAAAAGAATTTTTTAAAACCTATTTCAGGAATCACTGCTACTGCTGAATATCCCTTCTGTATTTCAATTTGAATTTTTATCACTTCAGCTTCTGATTGTTTCTTTTGAATCAGGAATCTTTCAATATCTTGACTGTTCCTTCTACTTGAATATGTTTATTGTCACATTTCAGTCTTTTTGTGAGGAATACGTTAACTATCCTTACATTAAGATTAATAATGCAAGAGATTTTTTCAACCCTAAAAATAAAAACAAAACACAAAACTGTATTAAGTGAATACTGTAGCACCATCAGCATTTTCAACACTTGAAAATGAGCCTTGGATGCAGCCTTATTGAAACCATACATGTGAGCAAAAGAATCCTAACAATTACTGACATATGTAAAGGGAATTGAGTTATCCTGTTTTATCACAGCACCTTACTAGAAATTTGTGCTTGATTAGTAAGCATACACAAAACTTTCTTAGCTCATTCCTTTATGGAATCTCACTGAGCTAATGTAGTTTGCATTTCTTCTACTTAAAAAGAGGTCACCAGCTAAGCCCTCTGTTTGAATGGGTGTGGTACACTGCAAAACTTGGATGCTGGGTCTGAATGTACTTTTCTTATTGTTTATCACTTACCAGTATGATCATTAATGATTTTCTCAACAATGTTTTGACAGTGAATGGAAACTCTGAACTACAATAGGACTCTTACTAAACCCTTCAGGTCTCCAACAGAAATACTGCCATTCATTATTCCGACTTGTGATTTTCAAGATCAGTGAACTCTCATATTCTTAATCCAGATAATTTCTTACCTATTATTACATCAGTTTGCCCTGAAATACAGAGTAAAATGTCTACAGTAATTAGACAGTATATTTATCAACCAAACCTGTAATTAGCTGAAAGAATTCAACCAGGTGTAAAGAGACATCTTTCATAAAGTAAAACTGACCAATATTAGTTATATTTCTACCCTTTTGTTGCAAAATAAACACATAGTCTATTTTGCAGAGTGAGGTTGGGCTAAAACAGTTTATTGTCACAAGGGAGGACACACAGGAAAAAGATGCTCAGCCTTCTACTGATATGAACTGGGACTTAAAAGAAGTAGGAGGGCTCATATACCTTCACAGCAGATACAAAGTGCTTTGTAAAGAGGCCTGTTAGGTCAAAAAGTATCTGCACAGAAGGAAACTTTATCCTAGCAGATGCAAATACCTGCTCCTAATAGCTCAGAACTTGCAGCAACTCCTCCTGGCGGTTTTCTGGGAATACTGTGTCTGATCAGCTTTCAGGTCTAGCAAGGCCTGTTTCCACATTTCAAATTTTAATTAGATCCTGTATCAGCTTTTCCATTCTTTTTTTTTTTCCCCTCGGGACTGATGTCAAGCACATGGGCCTACATTTACCCAACTCATTCCATTTGATAGCATTTTTTCAGTATTCAGGAAATATATTCCTTGGTCTTTTTCAATATTCCTGCAGTCATGGGACATTAAAAAAGCAGATTTACATAAAGCCATCTTGAACAGTATTGAAGCAATAAGCTTTATGTGGAATTCAACTTGCTTCTCCCCTAATAAAAACTTTATGTTAAACAAGGTAAAGTCAACAAGCTTACAAAACACAACTGAAAACAGGAAAACCTGCAGCAAGTGAATTCTTTATACGACTGCAACATGATCCAAAATTTTCTGACAGCATCTCAAACTGTAAGTATTAATTAATCAGTTTAGCAGATGACAAATAGGGAAGAAAGAAGCACACTGCACAATAAAGGTCACACCAGAGCAAAGCACAGATTCTATACAGCCTACATATAATCTACATTGTTGGGCACTGCTAACAGCATAAGTCTAGGGATGGCTAAGAACACAGCATACACACAGTGGCACTTATTCAGACACACTCTGACAGCCTCCAGCTATATGTGGTCAGGGATTTCTGGAGTCAGAGACACTGCCTTATTTATAAGATAGCCTTCAGAGAATTTTTTTCAGTCTGTTTTTGAACCTGCACAAAACTTAAGCTTCTACATGATCCACTGACAAATTTTCAAAGCTTAATTACAAATTATACCAAAAAACTCCTCCTTTGTTTTGAATCTGCTGCCAATCAGCTTCATTCAATACTCTCTCCTTACTCTTACAATAACGATTTCTTATTCACCATGTCCATCCTTTCAAGATTTCACAACTACAACAAGCTCTTCTTATGTCTTCTTTCTGATTCAGTCTGGAAGACTGAAGAGCTCCATTCTATTCTACTCATAGTATCCTCAGTTATGCTTTGTGTGAAAACTGTTAGTCATCATGCTGCTACACTCTGTACCTTCTCATTTCCACTTTTTCCTTGAGGAGCCTTTGGGATCCAAACTGGACAAAATCTGTGATGCAGCTGTGCCACTGATTGATTTATGTACTGATGTCATGTTTTCCAACTTGTTCTTCTCCTAATTTCCAGGATAGATTTCCTTTACTGTTGAGTACTAGTAATCACTTCAGAAGTCTTTGTACGTGATAGAGGATTGTTTCCCACCCACCACCCCAAGTATTTTAACTAATCTTTATCTGTGATTCATTCTATCATTTGGGTGTTTTTTTCTGCAGCTCTCTTCAGTCTTTGGGATGTAGAGACAGTGTAGAACTACCTTCTAACAGTGAAGGTAACAGTGCAACTGTCTGCAGAGGTCTGAGAGCCCAGTGAGACCACCTTCCTAGAGTTCTGGGCATTCTCCGCCATTGTATAATTATTTAAAACGAGACTGAAAGTTGTTTTTAACAGTAGCTGTACTAAAAGATGTGCCCTAATTCAACTAAGATCTAGTTCATAACATTGTTATGACTGCTCATGCTATCTAGAAAAGTTTACCTTGTCAAAAATGGTTTCTGTGGCCATGTAATCAATAAGTTTTACTGGATAGGTTGGTGCCTTACTAGATAACCCAGTTCACTGTTCTTCAAGTAATATCCAAATCAATAAGATTTGAATTAGAAAAAGAAACAACAGCAATTTTCACTGCCTCAGATTTTCCCAAATGCTACTGAAATCAATGCATTATGTTTGTTATTTCTCACAGTATACAAGTTAATAATGAAGCAAATTTAACTGAATGTTTGTTGGTAGTATTTTGTGTTTAATGCCTAAAAGCAAATAATGACAAATACTGTAAACAAACTATTAAAACCATACACGTTTAAAATGTGTTTCAACGAGAGAAGAGGAGGAAATGGAACTGTTTCTAAGTTTAGCGGAGCCAAGCTGTCAGAACACTGATAGCAAAGAGCAGACTCCAGAAAAAAAAAAAAGATCCCAAACACCTATACATACTCTCCTTAATAGGCTGTTCATGAATTCTTCTACTTATTGTAATGTAAATTACATAAATCATCCCTAATACCATTATGCGGACGTCATCTCTTCCTGACTGATATTGTAGGTGTACATTATCACTGTCACCAAAATACATCTCATCCATGTTCTGTCCTCCTCGGATTAATCTACAGTGCTTTCCTTTTACGATTAAATGAATCCTATTCACGTAAAATTACATTTTCAGCAGTAAGTGCTCAATGCCTCAGCAACAGTTTTCAAGAAAGCAATGCTCCAGTCTTTTAAATATACAGTATAGCTTGTTCAATGAGTTATTTCTGTAACAGAACAAACTTATTTCACTAGTCTTTTTTTGAATGAAATAATTTCAGTCTACAACCAGGCTGGGAGATTGACAGGCTTCAGGAATGTAGTTCAATTTTTTTTTTATTCAAGATGCTTGAAAAAAAATATTGTCCACAGTATCTGTCACTACCTAAAACATTTGAAACTGTGAAGTAAGCATTTTTATATATCTCCTCAGCTTTTTAAAAATAATAAATATCCTCCATTGTTTTTTATTCATGGTAAGACTATAAATATTGTTTAGCAAACAAATTTGTAAACAGAGGTATTTAATAAGTACTCCAATTCTTCTTCCCAAAAGAATTCCATTGTTCACTACCTCATTTTCTCATAATTAGCATAGCAGTAGAAAATGGTACTATGCTATTATCATTTAAAGTGGAAAGGAATGCAAAAAGACCAACCCAAGAACTATTACAGGATTCTACTATTAATAAATGAACAGTCAAAAGAAAATTCCTAAAATTTGAGTGAACTAACATAGATAAACTATTTTGATGCATGGGCACTAAACACACATACTGCATTTAAAAAAAAATAAAATAAAATGAAAACAGCAACATAAAGATACTGCAACCAAATCCAACATTATGGAGACTTTAAAATGCTTGGTCTATCTGAATATTACGTTCACAGAGATATTTATAAAGATCAATTTTCTCTGACAAGTTAAAGTGTACTCGTAAGAAACAGGGATGAGTTCTGAGGCTTTCAGATTGCATTACTACAAGTTAATTTAGTCATCTCATACTTGTAGGCAATTTTCCTCTAAGTGAATAGATTGTTCTTCTCTGAGGGTTCTATCCTCATTTTTTTTCCTCTCCCTCCTCCTCTTTCTTTCCCATGGTCAAATACAACTCAAAGAAATAAAGTTGTTTGTGGGATAGCAAGAAGATATATAAAAAACAAGCATAAGTGAATGCCGAGTAAGGTATTATGGAATGAACAGAAGAAAGGTAAAATAATGGGCAGGCAGAACCATGGAGCAACAAGAGAAAATATAAAGCAGGCTCTTGCTTGCATTAGAAATGGGTTTGCTCTCCACATTCTAACTGTAAATACATATTAAAATAAATTAGAAATAAGGATTTCTGGATCTCTGTTCCTCAACATATTTACTGCTAACATTGAAGTTCCACAGTCCAACTCAATTTAACCCAGTATGCATGCACACTACCACAAACAAACAAAAATCAACAACAAAAAAGTGCTCGCTCCTTCCCTTAATCCAACCAATCCTTGGATTTCACTGATTCCCCAAGGTCTTTCCCTTTTCACCTGTTCAATTTCATGTTCTTGCCAACTCTTTGGCACCATTCGTGTGCTCAAATCAGGCAAGCAGATCTATATCTGGTGACGGACCATAACATTACTGAAGTGCATTTCAAATTCACTTGCTCAGAAGAGAAGAGGTGATTATAATTTATTATTGAGATCAGAAGCAATATAATACAACACAACTTCAAATTCATTACATTTTTAGTGATAAGAACTTCACAGCTGCATAACAAAGAGAACAACAAAGACAAATACTCAATAAAAGCAAGAGGGAAGCAGAAACATGTAGCAGACAAATGAACGGATGAAAAAATCCAAAATAACTTATAGCCATCTTTATCAGAATTCACGTTTTAGTAGTGGCAGACATGACTACAAAGCAATTAATGTTTACATACAGAGTTATTTAGAGATGCAAAACATCACCTAACAGCTACAGGTTTCTTTCATCCAGTATTTAGTGCATAGGAGCAAGGGAAGTCAATATGAGTACCTTTTTTCTTTTTGGAAAAAGTTAGCCAGCTTATTTTCAGGGTAAGTGACAAATATTTCATTAGTTGGAGTAAAACACTTTCTCCACTCTCACAGAAGTTATTTTTCCCACCTACTCCCATCTGAAGTGACAGGTGATAGCATAAAATGAAAGGGAACACAAAAACACCTTCCATTCTCACTGTTCTGCCAGTGACACCGGGTCCCTTTTACACACTGATCAGGCAAAAACCACCACCAACTGCTGTATACAATTCCTTTTTGGGTTTTGCCCTGGGGGTAATGTAACCCTAAAAAGGATACTTGAAAGGTGCAGCAAATTTATTGTTGCTTTTCTAAAAGGAAAAGTATGCTTTTCAAGATAAGAAAGTAAAAAGAAAAAATTAACCACATCCAAGACAGAAGAGAGAGAATGAATACACTACCCTTTCTAAAACCATCACTGAACACCTACAATTGTTCTCTGAACAAAGCAGAAGGCCAAAAAGGGTACGGTTTGTTAACTTTTCAGAAAACATAACTGGTTAAGAATCCTCTATGTCATGTGCAGAGACCTGTGACAATCACTACATCTGAAGGTCACAGACTACAAGGAACCCTACAAGCATTTTAGATATTCTTTTTTTTCAGGTAGGCAGATGACTTGTTCCCAAGACTGAAACGTAGTATTTTATGGGAAATCTAGATAATGATCAAAGGACAAGAGACCTTTCGACTCCCAAGACTATTCACCACTTAAATATAAATTGTGTCTTGGTAACATCTCTCCTATTTTTCTGTCAAAGGATTTCAGTCAAGAAACAGGTTAGCCTAAAGCAGATTCCATGGTATAACAGCCAATCAACATTTGAACTCTGTCATGTTGATCACCTAAAAACTTTATTAATATAAAATACGTCTATAGAGAAAAAAATCTGCTCTAATAAGACTCCATCAGTAAAGAAGTCAGTATAAAAGTGTTTCTTTTCCATTATAATCATTTTGGTACACTTCTGTGAACATCAGAACGATGGAAATGAAGATTACCAACAGAGCATCTTTTCTAGAAAGATTACAAAGGCTATAAAGACTTTCTCTTCAAGATTATCACTCTTGAACCCCTGCATTTTGTTTGCTTAGAAAAATTTAACCCAATTTAACTCCCATTACCACTGAACTATGAATTTACAATAGTTAGACTTCTAGTATCTCCTTTCTGCCAGCAGAAAATTAACCACGTGCCTCAAGTAAAAATTTATTTTCAATAAATATCTGCAATTATTGCCTCTATCTTTTACAACAAATTTACGACGCTACAATCAATACAATGATTACAACATAATTACAATGATAACAGCATACCGAAACACACCGTCTTGAATTTATTTTCCCATCTTAACCCCGTACATTTTGTAGCTAGCTGATACACACTTTTCAGTGACACATTTTCTGCATGTTGAAGCACACGCCCATGTTGGAGAAAATACCACATTATCACAGTCTGTTTTCAATCAAGATCTTAAAAAGAAACAGAGAAGGTATGATCAGTTTCACAATCCGAATTATCTGTAGCAGATTCAGAAATACCACGCTTTATAAAATGGGATGATGAGTGTGTGTACTGTCAAAGGAAGGTCATCTGATTCACATCCCAGTAAAGGTTGAAAATGAGTCAGAACTAAAGAAAACACAGTTTCTCCCTACTTGCACCTTACTCCGTCTTTCAAGTGAGATTCTAAATTAGAAGAGATTCTAGTTCTTATGTAGACAGTTTGCAAGAAAAAACAAGAGTAGATTTCCCTTAAGTGTTGGAGCATAGATAATACATTTTGGGAAAAGTTACAGTTTGGGAAAAAAAAAATAGTTTGGCAAGAGTCAATTTGCCTTTAAAATTCTTCAGTAAATTTTCCTAAATCTGGACACACACATACAAAAAGCCCTAAATAAAACAACAATAAACAAAAAATAATAATTAAAAAAACAAAAAAACAAAAAAAACAGACCTTTCACGTGCTCAGTGTACCTTCCTGTACAACAGCCAGAAACACCAGAGCTGTCACTCTCCTGAGAGCTGAGAGAGACAGTAGACAAGAGAACAGAACGCAGATGTGGAGCCAACACATGATTTGGACAAGTATAAAAATACGAGGAGGGGTGTCAAGCGAAAGTGCAGCCTAGAAATCAAATGCAGGAATAGTGAAGACTTGAGCAACAGAATGAGATAAAAGTGAAAAAAGACAAAATGTATGCATTTGGTTCAGGAAGCCTCCAAATCAGATGTGAAGGACCAGGAGAGCCTAAGACACTGGCAGCAAATGCAAGGAATAACGGGATGACAAATGGGGTAGGAAGAAAAAAAAGAGCCGTGACAAAAACTAAGAAAGAAATTGGCAGACTGTGCCCATTAGATAGCTTCACATTTAATGGCCTTTCTTCCATTCCAAAAACAGTGTTTAGAACAATCACTGCCATCACTAAACAAATTTCTGAACACCCTACTAGCAGGTGTTCTAACAAGCCTGTCTCCTCTAATGTTGGTTCACACACACAATCTAATCACATCTCTGGGCATCCATCAACAAGTAAGGAAACATTATTATCACAGTTAACTTCTTTTTAAAATGATATTAGGAAAAACAATATTTTTATGTGAAACAGAACAGTTAAGTCTGCTTTCTGCAGTGAAACCAATCTGCTATATCTGATACTCTTACTATCCTTGACATAAACGATAAAAATAGAGTGGCTCTTTCCCTGATGTAGGATGCAGAGAGATGAAACAAAAGTGGATTAAGTACTACCATTAAAACAAACACAGATCATCCAAATCAATCAACAACTTTTAATATTATCATGGAAGTGTATCTGATATGTCCTAATGTCATTATTGGAAGAAGGCAAGGAAATGGAAGTTCCAGCTCTGAAAAGCTTAAAGTCCAATTCAGGTGACGTAACGATGGCTCAGGACCCTGCTCTAATTCAGGAGACTCAACAGAATCAACAGTATAACAGGAAATCTAAAAGGGAAGAATGAAATCAAAAGTAATACATGCCAAGGAAGAAAATCAGAGAGTAAAAGGATAATACAGAGGGAGGGAGGGAGGCAGAAAGTAAGCAAAAAGGAGAGAAAATGGAATGTAGGGGCAAAAACATACTGGATTTAGAAAACCAAAGGCGGGAGGTAGTAAGCATACTATCGATCTACAAGTCAGAGTAATCATCTTTTTGGTTAGAGAATTTCACTTGCAAGAAAGTCAGAGATGATGACACCACAGCAAACATAACGAGCAATATGAAGCCTAGTCAGTACAGACTGAGTTTTAGGGATATTAAAAAAAAAGAAAGGACATTATTAAACAGCAGAAACAGTGAATCAATCAAATAGACATTTTCAGAAAGCTCTCAAGCCTCTGCTTTAAATTAGAGGACATGGAAACAGCAAGAAAAGTTATAAGGATAAACTGTTACATTTTTGAAGTTACTGATTTGTGATTTCATAACCAAAGCATAATTAAACTCAATTCACTGGAATCACTGTTAATATACAGTAACAGCAAAAGATTAAGGCAAGTGATTTGAGAACTATATTGGTCAGAGAACTTGTCAAATCCAGAAATCTGGAATTTACTAAATGAGTGCAAAGTGTGAAAAATGAGAAAAAAAGAATGAGAAAAGTTTGCCACACTGATTTTCATGGGAACAAAATGTAATCCTTTTAATCTGTGAATGTTACCCTGTTTGATTCTAAATCATCAAGCATCCAAAAAAAAAAAAAAGAAGAAAACACCTTCAAAAACATTGACACTGTTCATTTTTTCCTTCCATGAGCCATCATTAGTTTTGCAATACTATCACAGATAAAATGCATGACTAAATAGTTCTGAAATATCAGAATACTGAAGCAAAAAATACATACGTACTCAAGACTTAGGATTACCTTATGTGTCAGTTATATAGTTCTGATAATATTTTATATATACATTGGGCAGGGTGGGGTACTGTAGATATGAAGACATATATGGGTAAGTACAGATCATCCATTATGAGGAAAAAAAAATTATCAAGAAGATGCAATTAACACTTAAAATCTGGCACTTCCTATTTTTAGTTCAGACAAAAAAAAAAAAAAAAAGACAGCTTGTCTGATTAGAACAAAAAAAAGAATTTCTGTAATGTTAGTAATGTTAGGAACAGTGAAGGAGGAAGTACTGAGCAGATGGATAATCATCTTACACTGATGCCAAGTCCTGTAATTTTACTGCAAATCTTTACGAAGGAAGGTTTTTCTTTTGGCTGGGAAAGCTATTTCAGCAAGGGTGGAGAGGGGGAGTTAGCATTTTACTTGGTTTCAAGATTTATGTCTCTATCTTCATGTACCTAAAATTGCAGTACTACTCATGTCTATTAGCAAGGCCGAAGTTGTAGACTGCCTACAGCATAGCGGTCACAGCAAAAAGCTTTGCAGGTGGAAATAAGATCACTCCGGATAAGGAATGTCCAAAGTTAGGAAAATGGTATCATCAAAAAGAAAAGGAATATTCTTATGTGCTGGAATGGGTCTAACAAGGACAAGCAAGAGAGGAAGCACATCTGGGAAGTTCAGAGAACACTTATGGAATGAAGGAGGAAGAGAAGTACAACACAAGAAGAATACAAGTAAAGCACATGCCTAGAACTCTTTATTTCAAAAGTGCATATTCTTGGAATATTCGAGTGTCCAACTAACAGTCCATAACTATCGTGGTAACTTTCAGTCAAGATTAGTAACCTGCTACTAATAAATAACAAGCAGATAATAGCTCTGTGTTCTATGGCAACTGCTGAACAGCAAGGACATCAAGCTTTGGGTCCGTTGAATTTTTGTCAAAATATGAGGCCCTAGTAGAAAATACATCTGTTCCAAACACAGCCATAAAGTCATGCAAGAATAATAAATCTATCTTATTATTTTTAGCACAGAGCTAGTGCTCTCAAAGCTGATAAGCAGCAATTTGTTCTTTAGTCTAGATATTTCAATTGTACAAGAAACAGAGGCAATCCATCTTTACGCAGTTGCAGGATTTTGTGCATTTCTTCTGTTATATTCCATAGGAGGGCTGGGAGCTTATCAGCATACAGAATGACAATGGTTCTGCCTTTCTTATATCTTTTTTCTGTTAAAACAAAAGGTCTGATTTCCTCTGTATGCTGTCATAACTATTGCCTGTCTTTGTCTGCTTCAGTGACATAAGAATTGGGGGGTAATAAGAATTATGTCAATAGCAGGTATGTCTAAAAGGAAGTTATACAAGTCGTTTTTCATATAAACTTTCAAGGATCAAGAATTACAACATAAATATTCACGCGCTTGTAACAGCTGTACAAAATAACAGAATTTTGCCATTTAATTCTTCCTGATGAGGATTTGCTGACCAATGAGTAAAACTGCTCAAGTGAAAAACAGCAGAAAAATGGAAAGTTTGCAGGAAATGAAGTTATATGGAGACACATGGACATAAATCATTTCACGGAGCACACACGCAAAACAAAAAGTAGTAGAATTTGATACCAATGCAAAATGAGAGCCCTGATACACACTAACGAAATTCAAAACATTGAGTAAGGCAGTTCTGAAAGAGAACTGATTTTCAACTGTTCCCTTGAATTCTGCAACTCAAAGGACCATTTTTTAGAATCAGAACCATGCCTGATCATTTCTTTGAGCACAGTTAGCACAGGAAATAAGAAAACTAGTTTACTCTGTACGTTGCAGCATTCTTCAAAACCTCTGTCAGAATATCCCTTGAATAGAAAACTTGTAAGAAACCCCTTTTTTAGCACAAGCTTTGCACTACATTTTCTGTTCAGCTCAGTGAAGATGATGAAAATACAAGAATATATTGCAATAGACTTATCAAAATCATACAGAGAAGTCCAAAAGCAAGAGCTTGCGAAGACAGAACAGTGTTTTAGGGAACGGAAAGTAAATAGCTCAAATTCATGTACTTACTTCATATAACTTCTACTATGCTGCCCTTTTGGGTTCAATTCCACATTTCTTACAGCATTCCAAGTGCAAGGCACATTCAGAAATTACATGAATTCTTACAACACCAAAATCATTCCACCAGTTTTGTCTGAACTACACAGCCCTACTCTTTCTTACCATTTAAATTCAGCTATGGCCCCAAAGAATCGTTCAGAATCATTCAGCCATGGTCCCAAAGTGGGAAAAGAATCATGTCCAAAATGTAATTTTTTTCATCTAGTGAGTTATCATATCTTGCAACTTGGTACACTATTATTGAAGCATGTATGCTGGCAGCTTTTTGTTGTTGTAGTTGTAAAGTGCATCAAGTTTAAATGAAAATAATCAAATCTGTAATAAGATTTCAGAATCGTATTTTTAAACCTAAGGCACCTACTCACAACCAAAAAAAACATGACTGAAATCTATTTTGGACACTCAGTCAAAAAATGAGGACAGCTCTTTAAACATAGCAAGATTCTTCTAGCAAAGTGAAGTTATCCTATTATTTCCACTTCTCTTGTTCTTTATGCTTCAACAATGTTTTTTGCTAAATTGATTCAAGACATTCCCTGAAGGCTTACAATGGTCTTGTAGCATACCTGTTAGGCACCAAAAGCAAAACAGGAAAGGTTACTTTGCTACATACAAGGTTAACTGATGGATAGATAAAATGCCAAAAAAAGAAATAAAATAACCTAGGAGCTGAAGTATCACCCTACTTTACACACAAAGTAGCTCTGTGTAGCCAGTGACATCAGCTGTTAGCAAAGCCACCAAGTAGTTCTTGCTTAAGACCATTTTCAGCCTGAAATTTTCCATACTAATGGTTTGCTTCAGGTAACTTTTCCTCACTTTCCTGTCATCCAAATATAAAAAAAGAAAAAAAAAAAAAGGCAAAGAATGGCTGGAACATTTTTCTATTATGACAGAACCTATGAAAAAAAGAAGCCTTTATAAACTCTTACTTTGAAAAACTATAAGCATTTCTCTGCCTTGAGTCAGTACCTTGATATCATGCTGGACGAGGGTTGTACACTTTGCTCATTTTGGAAAAGATAAAACCTGATCTGGTAAAGCTACAAGCTTCTAGAATTCAGAGTTTGTACATACTCAGTGGCCAAGACCTGCTGGAGCTTAAGAACAGGTTTTTAATCTGAGCTACTGCCAAGGGTTCTTAAATGGCTGCATTAATTATATTATTGTTTATTAACAGTAATTGCAAGACCTTTCTAACCTTTCAAATGTAAGAAAAATGGCACTTTAGTTCCATTCCTTCCCCAGTACTTCCCTAGCTGTTTTTTGCAATTGAATTGGATTCACTGAGCAACTTCCAAATGCTGAACAGTAATGTCCTAATAGTAGTCAAAATCAGAGATGCAAGCTTCTACTTAGACCACTACAAATAAAATTATTCCATCCCAAAGCCAAAGAAACCATGAGAACAAGAGTCCATAGCACTTCCACAAGAAAACAGATAAAGAAATGAAGCAACTTGAAATGTGACTTGAAAGATTATTTTTACAAGATCAGTAACGTTAGTCAGTTCAAACTGATGCAAAGCAGCATGGTTACAAAACATGCAAAAAGATTAAGTCTAATTTAATATCAGGAGGAAGACCACAAAGGCTGAAGACATTCCTAACACTAAATTAAATATATTACAGCTTTGCCGTAAGCTGGAGCCATATTTTATGTTATATACAATAGAAATATCTTTGCATCAGCAAAGAGGAAGATGTGTAGTATTTAAATTAACAGACTGCAGAGAATTAAAAAACTTACAAGTACAAAGCAAATGCCATCGAAATAACCTTCTTAAAACACAAAAGTAAGAAAAACTGAAAACAGGTCTACAGTAACGCAATACATAAGGTAAAGATCTGTGCATAACACAGTACATCATGTCACCTGTCTAACTCAGTGCATTTGTTTTCAAGGTTCCCTTTTAATTAACAAGCAAGCATTGATATCTTAGCATTCACTGTCACAGAAGAAACACAATATCAAGTAATCAGTTATGCTGCCTTATTCCTCTGTCAGTAAGAGCTACAAAAAATTCTAACAACCAACTTTTTCTGTTGATTTATTTCACTTTGAACTGTTACAGTAGATACTATAATTAAGTCAAAATGGTTTAATGACCCATCTCCTGACATCAGGGACAGCTAATTTTTCCTGCATTTGAAAATGATAAGTGAGCCAGAGTATTGGACTTAGAAAAACTGAAGTGGAGCTACAATCTTAACATCTTTTGAATGTGCACATAAATTATATCATGTAAGTCATTCTGTATGTTCTCAGTACAGGAGAGAGATGGACCTGTGGGAGTACATCCAGAGGGCTACAAAAATGATCCAAGGGATGGAAAACCTCCCTACAAGGACAGGCTGAGAGAGCTGGGGCTAGAGAAGATAAGGCTCCAGGAAGACTTGAGAGTTGCCTTTCAGTATCTTAAGGGGGGCTATAAGAAGGAAGGGGACAGACTCTTTAGCAGGGTCCGCTGTGATAGGAAAAGGGGAAATAGTTTAAAACTGAAGATTGGATACAATAAAGAAGTTTTTTATGGCAATGGCAGCAAAGCACTGGCACATGTTGCCCAGAGAGGTGGTGGATGCCCATCCTTGGAGACATTTAAGGTCAGGACGGATGGAGCTCTGAGCAATCTGGTCTAGCTGTAGGTGACCCTGCTCATTGCAACGAGCAGGGGAGTTGGATTAGATGGCCTTTAGGGGTCTCTTCCAACTCAAACATTCTATGATTCTGAAAGAACACACAGATCTAGTAATCCAGGCATACTGAGAATGACAAAGAGTTAACCACAAAATAAATGTCGTAAAGCAAGAGTTCACATTCTTTTACGCAAGTGTTCATTTTAGGAAGGTACACATCCTCCTACTTCAGGGAAGCCTGGCTTTGTTCATCTATTGATATCTTTATGCTACCTACCTTTGCAGAGTTACCTACATTAGCTCATTTTAGTTAGCAAACAAAAAACACATTTCTAATTCTAAGGAAATAGAAACTGTTTTAAAATGTATTTTCCACATGTATGATCCGCTCACTTTACAAATATTATAAGAATGTAAGTATAACAACGCAAATAAATTTGTCAGATTTTCACTGCTGACAACTCATCAAATTTGTACCAGATCAAAATAGTGACATCTCATTTGAAAAATTAAGTAATAAACAAATATCTGTAACCATTTTTTCAATTCACAGTCCTGTTCAAAAGCATATAAAATATTCAATACATGGTTCTCTTTCTAACTATTTCTGTAACTGTTTCCTGTAAATGTTATTTACAAGTGTTATCTTGCCTTCATATTCTCCCAGTTAACATATTTATATCACAATCATTTCTTCAGTATGCATGTATGGTGAAAGATGTTCTCATTTTTCATCAGAATACAATGATATATATATGGGTTTTTTTAAAGGAAACAACTGGAAGTAGGAAAACTAAAGCAAAATAAATCAGTTTTGCAAACTATAGATATCAGAATGAGTCTGAACTGAAAGAAAAACAAAACTGTGATTTAAACCACGCATTTAAGAACATATTACTTATGTTTGAAGGTTGTACAGCTGTAAAACAGTGCTTTCCTAACCATAAACCTTTTCAAAGAATCAAAATGATTTGTTTTTATTCAGTAGATAAAAATTCAAGTTTATTCAGTAATTCACAAAAATACCTAACCTTACAAAGAATACAAGTAAGAGAAACATCTCAGAATACAAGTAAGAGAAACATCTCAGAATACAAGTAAGAGAAACATCTCTAGATTAGTATAATTAAAACACATCATGTGAAAGTTCTGACACATTGAAAAGACTATATTGTTTACATTATGAGAAACAAAATAATGAGAAATCAGAATTAAAAAGAGTTCAAGAAATATGAGCAGACAGACACATTGCTAAAATCATTAACGTGGCTAAGGAGAAGCGTTAGAGCTCAGAAAATCAACTCATTTTTTAAAAACAGGTATAAAACCAGCAACATGAGTTTCTAATGCCCTCAGTTTCTCTGCATCCAATTGGCTACAAATAAACTTTTATCATTCGGTAAAACACAACATTTTTAATTCGCTGGAACTTGCTGAAATTGTAGTTTTAACAACACAGAAATCATTGGATAATAAAAAAGATGGTGTAATAAAAAAGCAATCATACTCACTAGGTCACCTATTCTATTTTACTTCAAAACAACTTAAACCTGAAGCACTTTTGAAATCAAATGCACAATCAAGCTGAGTTGAGCTACACATGATCTTCATTCCTTTTTATGCAACTCCAAAAAAACTGTATTATTGCTACATGAAGGACATTCTTCTCCTCCCCCTTAAAGCAAGTACTATGTTTCCCTGCTGTTAATTATCAATTTATATTAATGTTAAGAACAGACACAATACAACTCCCCCAAAACACATCTACCTAAAAGAAGATAAAGTACATTCCAAAAGAAAGATTTAGTATTAAAAACAGGACTACTAGCAAGATCTCAACTTTCGGCATCCAAAGAACAGAAAGTCAAATAAATGCATGGTAATAATTGTGTTGGACCTTCACTTACCAGAAATGCAAGTTACTATAAGTAAACAGTACCTTGTTTTATTCTCAGTTCAAAAGTACCATGCATGGTACCAGGCAGCTATGCAGCTCACAGTAGGCCCTTTGATTTAACAATTTTGAGTTGTAATATCTTTCCTCTCAAGGCTATCTTACTCATCCAACACAGAGGTCCACAGTAGATCTCCTGCCTCTCACTCTGCTTACTGTGCAACACGCCATTCAGAGAAATCAACATACATGCCACAATCGTATTATTAAAACCAGTGATTTAGGCCCAGTTTTGCAACACTTATGCAAAACTGAGCTTCAGAAATTGATTCTGACACACAGAAGGAAACCTCTGAATCTTATTTATTTAATGCAGGTAACTTTTAATTTTTCCCTGTGACCTGTGAATGAAAAATCCAAGTATGTGGAAACTCTGAAATCTCTCAGATCTAAGTCGTACCAAGAAAAAGAAGAAAGAAAAAGCAAACAAAAAAGGTCACTCTCTGTAGCTTTTTGCTGAACAGTCTTCTAATACAATGGCACATGAAGGGACTCTAAAATAATTTTAGGAAACTGTATTTTGTGCAATTGCCCAAAATTGTACATGTGCTACACATGTATTGATAAAAATAAATAAATATGATCCAGTACTGCCTGTACCTCCACCTCTTTAGTCTACTATCTCCTTTAAAAAACAGAAAACAATTGATCTTTTTTTAATCAAAGAGATTAACACTTGCTATTCAGACACACATCTGTAGAGTGCTGATAACAAATCCTTGTCGAAACATACAACAGCAAACAGCTGCTTGACTGCTCTGTTGTTTTTAGTCACTGTGGCAGCCTTTTTTGTTTTCTGGAAAACAACCTAATGGCTGAGATCACAAAGAATTCTCTGTGAGGAAGAAGAAGCTCAAAATAACTGCATTCTGCGTGTGCTCAGATCCATACAGTTTCACAACAAGGCTATAAATACAGCAGTTCTCTTTTATTCCCTGTGTGCTTGACTCATTGTAGCCCATGGAGACTTCTGAATAGATCAGTGGCAGATTTACCCAGTATTCTAGGCTCCTTTCTCATCATCAAGGGAGGAGAGCCAGAAAAACAGTAATATTTCAAGATGCAAAACTAAAGAATTGTATATGGAGTACAAAATGCTTACCTGCTGAGCTAAGCAAAACACTGAAGTCTGTTCCTCTCTGTGATTCTCCACATTCTCTCTGTCCCTCTTTCTCTGCATCCTCATAGCGGTTCCAGTTTGAAACAATCTTTCTTCTTGAGTAGTTTTTCACTTCCTCTTCCTCCTCTCGTGATTCAGTATCACCATCATCCTCTACCTGTCATATTTAAACAGACAGAAAAGCCATTACAACTCAATAGCGTTTAGCTCAGTATTTAGATTGTCACAAACACAATTAACTACAACCAGAGAATTCAACTCCAGAAAGACAAATCAGCCTGGGTAAGTGTCATCCCATCAGAATTTTAGATGAGGTGCAACCATATTCCTGAAATACATGTAACACCTGAAATGTATTCAAACTATCTAGCAGAGCTTCCTATAGGGGTCAAGCAGTGATGCTGGTGCCAAATACTGCTGTTGTCCCTCCTGTTCTGGAAGCCCATACCAAACAGCTTTCTGATACTGCGGGGCAGCAGAACTACTCATTTAATCACAGCATCTCTACCCAAGTGTTGCAGTGAAGCAGATGATAATTGAATGAAGTGTCTGATGTTTGTTGCGTGAAATTTAACAAAGCCAACATCACAAATATTGCAGAAGAAAAGCACAGACAGGCTTATCCATGTAATAATTTCTATTTTAACCAACTTCCTTCGAGGCCTGAACTCAAGTAATGTGGAATAATTTCACAAATCCATTTCCTTCACGAAAACCATTTTATTGAAATACACAAGGAAAAATTAAATAGACTGCTGGCAGTCAATCTACCTGCCCAAATACTTACAACACGCTGGGATTGAAGGGAAAACTGATAAGAGAGTCAACGTCAGGTTCAAGCATTTGCCAAAGTACTTAACCACTATGGAAAACTCTCCCCTGCATCAAGTAAGCTTTTCCTCCACAGTGGTTCGTCTAGAATAACCATTGCTTCACGGATACAAAAGTCTCCTTCATAATGGAAGGAGCGCACAATAGGCAAGAAGAGAACCTAGAGCAGCTGAAGAATCTGAGCAGAAGATACCTTCTGCAGAGGTCTAGAGCTTTCAAGAAAAAGAGAAGGGGAGTCAAGAAAGAAGAGATTCCCTGTGTGCCTCAGACACTCCTACTGACAGCTTCACTCTTTACCTCGCCTTCACTTCATCTCTCCTTTTACAAACCACAATGCACTGCTGCCATAAAATTTAATTTCGCTGTCCCAACTATAAGTGCATTCTCTGTAACCAGAGCAGTTAAATACAAGTTTGTCAGCACTGCTGCACAGCTTAAAGTAACTTCATTCAGTATAAAATAATTTTAAAAGGAAGTCACCTTACTGTAAGTCATTATATATCTATAAACCAAAATTCCCTTATAGCTCACCATCAGACACTTGCTTTAAGGAGGACCTTGGCTTTGATAGTTTAAATCACGTGTAATCCTGAAATAAACGTGAAGAGCAATTCTTTATACCAAACAAATGTCCTTATAAGTGAAGAGCTACAACATCTTGTGCAGAAAAATTGCTAAAGCCTTAAATAGTTACTGTGTCTCTAAAACTACACTAGGTTTTATTTTTTTTAAGCACAGTACTGTAGAATTACACGCTGGTACAAGACTGGACAAAATGCCACATCATACAAGTAATAAAACCAGAACTTCAAAATGGCTTCAATATAAACAATCCACTTATATTCACAGAACAAGCTTCTTTCACCAGCGTTCCAGGAGCCCTGCTTAGGAACAGCATGAAGGAATGCTAAAATCATCAAAGAGCAGAGAAACAGATTAGAAGCAATCATACAGATATATTCCCAGTTGTCAAAAAACTGACAAAAGGGAAAATATTCTGTGCATTCTCATTGGTTTTGTGTAATTTTTAGAAAGAAAAAGAGATGTTATCTCTCTGTCAGATACAGATACTAAAATAGTTGTGAACAAATGGCTGGTTGCATGAGTGAGAGGGTGAAGTCAAAACTCTACGTTACTGGGGACTGACCTAGAGCTACAATTTCCAAAGAACAAAGGCTAAATCCACTTAGATTAAGATAAGAATGGATTTGGTTCTTTTTCTTCTCCTACAAATTAAATGATTTGCTATAATCCACTGAAGCCTAATGGAATTTTGTGCCTGAAATAACTGGGAGATGATACAATTCACAAGTGAAAGCAAGAATAGTGTTGTACTTTCTTTTCATTACAAAGAAGAGATCAGAATCATCCGAGTCACCTGTGGTACTATTACAGATCTGTTTAAAAGACGCTCTTCTTTCAGCCATCAACAACAAAACAGGAGTATCACCTTCTTAACAAGCTTCCACTAAACTAATATGGATTGAAACGTTTTCTCTTAAATACAAAATAATGATGGACTGAATTCTTTTTCACATTCTGTCATTAGCTATAATGCTCACCTCCAGTAAATTGCATTTCTTAGCAGTTAATTTGAACTTGAGTTAACTTGAACTTTAAGAAACAAACCACAATTTCCAAAGAGTGTTAATAGGCTCTGTGCAGTCTAGTTCCTTCAGTACTAACCTGAGATTTACTTTAGAATTGTATAAATTTCAAATACAAATCCCCCTACTTCTCCCAATAAATATTTCAAGGAAAATGTTACATAATGCACGGTCCTGCTACAGGATGAAACTGAAAGTAATCATACTTGAATATTCAATATTCAAACAACTTAAAGATGCATTTTGAACATTAAAATCATGGGTTATCAAAGATATTCAGAACATCTCTGATCAGTGAAGCTTCAGAAAATAATTTGCTTCTACGATCTCTTATGAGACAGCTACCATCTAAAGTAACAACTTCAGAAACAAAAATAATCATCAATCTTCACTTCTTTCCCCTTATCTGCCTTAGCTACCATTACTGAAAATTAATTTTAATCAGTACACAGCAGACTTCTATCTATAACAAAACAAAATGCTTCACCTTCCCCCATTTCCCATTCTTGAATAACAAATGACACAAGCTGAAATAATTTCTTGAAGTCAGTCCTACTATGCATGGTGATATAACAGCAAGTTAAGTATTCATCTGCTCCACTTAAGATAGCATTACATGCACTAACATTTGCAAATTTAATTGCAATTTTGGTGACAGTATACAAAAACCCAGTTAAATAAAACCAGGAAACCTTCTGCCTGTTTTGTCTTTAAGATGTGCATTCTGCCTATATCTAAGCTAATTAAGGTCCTTCACACAATACCAAAAGAACTAGGCTACTGTACACAATGTAGGGCCTTTTGCAAGGACATATTTTTACCATTTACCATAGCATACAACTCCACCTTCCTTCTGAAGGAAAGTAAAATGCTCAGCACGTAGGACTCTAAGAATATTTTAGTATACTCTCCTTTAGACACCGAATCTGCATACAGGGCTGGGAAGATATGTAAGCGAGAAAAAGTGGGAAAGCAAGATTTCTGTTTGACATTTGTTACAGACAAGAACATATAGATGCACACGTTCCAGAACTGAAAGTGTCAAAATGAAGTAAACATTATTCTGAACAGGCAATTTCCCCTGGGGTCAGACTTGGGCACCTCCTGGAACCCAGAGTGTTTTGAATCAAACCAAGGCTGAGGCACACAATGGAGAAAGTGTAACTGACCTCCCACATTCTGCTTCAGTGACTCAAGCACCCTTCTCTGTAAGTGCAGTCAGTCCTAGCACATTAAGCACTAACACTCAACGAGAACAGCTGAGCTCACAGCTCTTTTAAAAACCTAGCAGTGCATCAGTAGTCAGAGCTTCCATTATGACTCTCTAAAACTTTCTATGAGGCTTTCTATTTATTACCTTTAGGAAGCCACAAGAATTGCTTATAGTCCTCTTTCTTCCTGTTTAGTTCTATTAACTTCGTAAGAAAAAAATTAAATGTCTAATCTCTGTTCATGCTTAAAATGTTCTGCAACAGCTTGGAGGAACATACAAACAACACACGCTCAGTTTATCTTTCTTTGAGCCAACTACCTTTTCCCCATTATATAGCTATCAGGCATTATTATATTTTCTTCCTACTGATATTGTTAGTATTTCTTCCAGTTTTCTTCCTAACAGCACCCCTTCAGAGAACATGTGAAAACATAAGAGTTTTGAGTCAACTGTCTTGAATTCCCTTTTCCTTTCTGGACACAGCTGCAAAGCTGTGGCCAAATCCCAGCGATATTCAATACCAATTTTTCTTCTCATCGGTGTAAAAGATTAGCAAGACAAAAAGAAAAACATCTCACAGATTCAATCTGACCGACATGATCAGCTGTACCATGAATGAATACATTTAAAATAGCAAGGCATCTCTGCAGGGACAATTTCTCCTTTCCTCCTCACTCCAATGTAAGCAGCATCTATTATTATAGCTACATTCTCACAGATAGAACTCCTAAGTCAAAGGGTCAAAAAAGCATTCATAATTAAGCAACAAGATAGTTCAAAATCTTAGCACTTTAAATCATTGCATGGAATACAGTCTGTATGCACAGACTTGTATTAGTGGCAATGTAACAAAGGCAGCTGAAATGAACCACTAAGTGGTTCCTCTAGGCAGATATAAAGGGAAGTAAAATCACATGAACTGCTCCAATAAACACATATCTCCTTTTAATTGCATGGTTCAAAAGTAATGCTGGTGTAACCAAAGAGATGCCAGAAGAAGGCACCAGGAATTATCACAGAACAATAAGTATGTTATATACTAGTTGCTTGGTATTGCTTGGCTGTTGCTTGATTTTATTGTTTTTTTTTCCTCTCAGCTTAAATCAAGAAAGACACCAAAGAATCCCCACAGGTTAATCTTCTCTCACTACAGTTGACAGACATGTAATGTGTAATGGTTACATAAAGAATAATAATATTTAAAAATTTATTCTGATTTTCCTCATTTAACTAATTACTTTCCCAAACATACATATA
Source organism: Phasianus colchicus (assembly GCF_987193195.1). NCBI lineage: Eukaryota > Metazoa > Chordata > Aves > Galliformes > Phasianidae > Phasianus > Phasianus colchicus. The sequence continues at coordinate 31,167,245 of NC_143440.1, read as the reverse complement.
CACACGTGTTGTGTGTGTGTATATATATACACTTACTGCCTAGTAAGTAATTAGAGATTTATTAAAATTAAATCTAAAGTTGTCAAAGGATTACATTACCTGGTTTAATCTGGGAATTTAAGGGGTTCTTAAAATAAGAATTACATAGTATATAAAAGAAAAACAGAATCTACATTTAGAACAATGGCAAACCAAAGCAGAACCACATCTGCAAGCTGATTTTTAGACTGATGAAGCTATCTTACAAAAGACAAAGTACCGGAGCAATTTTATCAATACTGATGCATGTTTGTAGGTGTTTAGAATCAAGATGCCCTATTTAAAGGATGGTAGCTTTATCAAATTACCTCAACAGGCATCTGAAATTCAATGACAACACAAAACGTGTTCCATTATGATAAATGAAAAACAGGAATTTTGCTTTAAATTTTTTTTTAATAATTTGAAAAACACTAATAATTAACTATTATCAAGGTATGGATCTCTGTCAGCCTATTAAATACATACTCCACTATCAGGGAAAATCTAACGAAGTACACCATCATACCGTTCTCACCACCTACGAATATTAATGATAAAATTCTGTACAGAGAAGACGACTGCAAGGCATAACAAGGACAGAAACCACTTTAAATCACATAAAAGCAATGTCACTATGAAGAGTAGGATACAATCTCCCAAACTATTCTTATTCAGTACTCTTAATCTAGATTTTAGAAAAGCAAATGAAAGATTTGCAAGAAAGATGTGGAGGAGCCTGCTGGAGTGGATCCAGAGGACCATAATGATGATCAGAGGGCTGGAGTACCTCACCCATAAAGAAAGGCTTGTTCAGCTTGGGGAAGAGAAGGCTCAAGGAAGACCTCATTGTGGCCTTCCAGTATACTTGAGGAGAGTTTATAAACAGGAGTGAGACCAACTTTGTACACAGTCTGATAGAGATAGGACAAAGGAGGATGATTTTAAACTAAAAGAGGGGATTTTCAGATTAGATATAAGGAGAAAATTTTTACTCAGGGAGTGCTGAGGCACTGGAGCAGGCTATCCAGAAAAGCTGTGGATGCTCCATCACTGGAGACGTTCAAAGTCAGGTTAGATTGTGCTCTGGGCAGCCTGATCTGGAAATACGGTAGGGGGGTTGGAACTGGATGGGCTTTAAGGTCTCTTCCAACCCAAGCCATATTATGATTTTATCTTAAAGTTTCCAGAAGAAATAACCTTTCTGCAATGCCATGATATAAACCATAGCTTCTTCCAGAGACAGATGAGAATATTTTGTAATAATGCTCAGCAACCTGTCAAAAAACTGTGAGCAATTACCTGATCTATACTAGGTTGCCTTCTATAAGCACTATATTCGCAACAGTCTGATCAAAACAACACTATAAAAGTAACTAACTATAGCAATCTTATCCAATTATATTATTTTAAAGTACTTGCTATTATCACCTGTAAGATGCAAATAATTGGAACATCTTAAAAACTTCTAATGAGAGACCCTATTCTCATTGCTCCCTAAAGAGAGAAGACACCTCTAAAAGGTGTTGTCGCTGCTGAAAAGTTAAGGCATGATCAAGTGCCAAGAGGCTACAAATCCTACTTCATCTTTTTCACAGACCTTTATTAATATTTCCAAAAGTCACAGCCACATTTTGATCAAATTTTACATCTCACTGCATTAGAACAACAGCTTTTATTATGAGCTAAATCTCTCCCAGGCAAATCTCTGCCCAACAGGCAAACAGCCCGATTATTTTATTTCTAACTACTGCTTTAAATGGTGGACTATCTTCCCTTTCAAAGAGCTAGAGAAGAACACATCAATTCCTACACCCACTTTCCCTTGTTATCTCAGAAAGAATTCTGCAAGCCATTAGCACACTATTGGCTGCCTGGTCCTTAAACCAAAGGCTTACAGAGGAACAAAAGAAGCAAGCTCTGCTACAGGTTTCTCTTACTGATCATATAATTAACAATTACTGCAGTGTATGTTCACAGGAGGAAAGTTTCAAAAACTCGAAGTAAATGAGATTTCATATTTTGTTTGTTAGATGCAGGATTCTCCAGGCTGCAAAGCTACCAGCTGAAATTTAGCTCTTACAGGTTAGAACTCCAAACTGAAGGGCTTTTGATGGGAGTACATTATAAGAATTATATCACTGTAACTGCAACACTGGTTGTACATAAATGGAAAACTTGGTCGAGAATCAAGGAGTTGCATTAAGTGTGGAAGCAGTCATTTTGCCTCCCATTCCTGTGCCAAACCACGATGGGAGAAACGAGCCTGTAGGAAGCCTGTCCAGCTGGTGGCTATAGATAAAGACGCTTTTGATTTTCTAAACTTGCCAAACCCATACGTTTCCACCAATGGAAAAATCAACTATTTTTTCTTAAATTCAGTGGAACGGATTATATGAACATTATTGGCAACTACACAAACCCATCAAGTAATTTCTGTAAAATTGTCACATGGACCTGCACAAAAATTGGAAGCTGTATTACTTTCAAACTGACACTAACTTGAAAAAAAGCTAAATGTTTGCACTCATTTTTTTGGCTAAATGCTTGTAAGAAAAACATCAGAGTCCCAATCTTGACAGAAACAACAGGTTTTAATACAACCTCAGAAAATAAGTACATTGCCACAAAGGTTTTAGCTTTTTCAGTTTTAATTATTCCTCCACATAGGCTGCATCTGACAAAATCAGGGCTTTTATATATTGTATACATATGGATGCACATATGTGAATGTTTTATGCCATATTCCAAAACAAAATAATATTTGGTATTTCACAAAGGATAATGAAAATCTCTACAGAAAGGTATTTGTTCACACCAAATCTGCCATTCCTGAATAAAGATATTCTCAGCTGCACTGGAGATTGACTGTGTTCAGAAAGGACTCAGTTCTTAAGCATTAATGTCACAGAATCACCACATAATCCCAACTATAAGGAACTGCAAGGGATCATTGTCTCCAAACTCCTGCTCAGAGGAAAATCAAAGCCAAAATCAGGCCAGGCAGGTTGGGTTTCTTCCACTCAGGTGTTGAAAACATCTAACAGCATATTTCTTAGCATTTCATCTTCTTGTTTCCCTCCAGTATTTCCAAAACTTCAAATACAGTTGTATGGATGGTTTCAACAGAAGTTCATGAAGAACACACAAGAAGAATTCTGTATGTTCCAAGTATCAAAGTTAACTGAGGATATATATTAACCTCAGACTTTTTGAAGGATATTACTATTTTGGTAGTCTTCATCAACCAATGAGTAAGACAGCCTAGCAACAAACACCAGTATTATAAACTGATATGTACTGAAAAAGCCTTGTATTTTCTGAAACCATACCACTGATGACACAAGAGCATGACAAACTATCTCAAAGGCAAGCTCAAAATAACAACCATCTGCAGAAGAACTGCAAAAAAATCATTCTTGATCTTAGCATGCAGAAGGTTAATGCATAAACCCAACAGAGCCTGCTTGAATGAGTAAAGTTTAGAAAACACCTCAGACAGCAGACAAGTCTAATGTTTATTTAACACCCCCTACAAGCACACACTTTTAGAACAAAACCAGCACAAATCTAGCAACTCTCTGCCAAGATCAAAACCAAAATGTTGAAGAAGTCTCAGGATCTCTAATGCGAGGAAGAAAAATATGACGAAGTTTCTCAATGGTTCAATTTTTATTTTTTTTTTTCGCCACAAGAAAGTAAGACATCACTTTGGAATAATGTCCATCATGCTACAATAACTACAGTTCTCCAAAGCTTGTTACATTTAGAAATAGTTATTTTGTTATTCAGTCTCTGAATTCAAAAAGGCTGGATAATATCCAGTAAGTTTTTAAAAGTCTGAACTCTTCTAAATGCATCTATTTCACAAAAAGGAAAGCATGTAAGGAGTAAGACATCATTTTCATATTTTAAAATCCACTGAAAAATAGCAATAGCCCACTTTAATTTCTTGCAATGTTCGAGGTAGTTTTCTAAAGGCAATTCTGTTTTCTGCTTTTGATTAAAGACTTGTGGATTCTCTGTAAATACTCCTATTTCAAATAATACACGTGTGAACGTGAGTGTTCTTAGTTGACTCCACAGTTGTTTTTAAATAAAAATACAAAAAGAAGCCCCTGCTAAAAATATTTACATTGATTGATAAACCTTTCAACAAGATCTTTAGAACATTTGTGACTTGTTCTTTGTTTCCTTTCTCATTAGCTTCTTTAAGACAGTCAGTGAAGCATATGAAATGCATCATTTTAGAGGATCAGTATATAAGCATTGATGTTTTGCGCACAGTGGGAAATTCTTCTATCTTGAATTTAAATTAAAATACTCAACATCAGTCACTTTTTCAGATCAACTCATATCCCATATTCAGATCAATCCCATAATAACAGCATATTGCAAATGCACAAAAATATTCACATGATGAAAGTTAAAGCTGTACAGGGAGATACTCTAGAAATCTGAAAGTCTACAATAGTACTACATGAGTAATTCAGAAGAAAAGGATTCTGCTTTCCTCCCCGTTTCACCCGTCTGTATCACTGTCAGTAGCACAGCCCCTACGTTTCTCATCTTTCATTGCTAACATGCTGCCATTTTCCACTCATAATTTCATGTGCTTCTGAAAAATGTCAGATTTCTACTACCCTCCTATCAAGCAGCCAGCAGACTCGCCATCACACATTTTTGAAATTCAGCTACATTAGCACATTCACGGAGCGGCAACAAAGCAGCAGTCCATCAGTAACAAATATCCTCAGTGGGGAATATTTCCAGAAAGGGGTAACAAAACCAAATGATTTTCAGGACCAATAAGCCACACAGCACATCAACAAAAAATAAATAAATTATATTAAAAATATTAACCATGCAAAAGATTTGCTAGTTGTATTAAAAAAAAAAAAAAAAAAAAAATCACTAAAGAAACAAACAGTTCTGAGTAACACTAACTAAAAAAAGAATTGAGTCACATTAGACAAAACACGTCACAGCAGCAGTGCATCAGAAAGACTACTGTCAACTCCCAGTTCTTAAACAACATTTCTGAGACTAATACTAAAATTAATGTACTTCTTTAGACATTTGAAATTGGTGAGGAGGGGGTGGGGGAGACAGTTTTAATTACCCATTTGATAACAGACATCAAAGCCCTTTTTTTCCTCTGTCTTCCCAGTGATGGGAGAAATGCATGGGCTGATCACTGGAGAAGCCCGGTTTTCCTCTTTTCTATTCTCAGAGATGTCAGCAAATCACACACTGAGTGTAGGGATGCAAGAAAAGTGGACATGAGCAAAAAGGTAATTCATCAAGAGTGCATTTCCAAACATAGAGATTGAAATCCCTGCTTCATAATAGAGGCAGGATTTCACTGACATTCAGCTTGCTGCAAAAAAGCAGCCATGAACTCCCCCCACTATCAACTCTCCTTGTGCAAGTCAATGCGAGGCCCTCCCGTAGCACCAACTCAGCGGAAGTAAGGAACTGAACTGCTGGGGTCCCCTCAGGCACCATGCAATATATTGTCCCTTAACACAGCACATCACTGCCAAATGGCTGATCTGTGGTATGGTTGCCTTCAAGAGACAGAGGCTCACACTGAATCCACAGACATTATAATTCAAAACATAGTTCTATGTCTGATAATTTATCTCAACGACGCTCCTCCTAATCAGAAGTCAGCAGAGCACCATCCCAGCCCATCTCAAGCTCTGTAAGTAATGCAGCTCAGAGTGTAGTTGATCATGTAACTTCGGAGCAGCATGTCCTCCAAATGCCAAGAGAATTTCAGAATTAATGATGATTATGTTTAGGGGTTCTGTCAGTGATTCAATTAAGTCAGAAACAGTTTTATACCACAAATGGTGACATACACTAGGTCTCAAAGCAATTGCCCAATGTAGGCAATGAAAGAACAAGAATTTATCAACATCACCAAACTACATCACCACTGTACAGTTTTTGAAAGAAATCAAAACTTATGTTCAGCTGATCGCAAACACACTCATTAGAAAACAGCAATGTTTGCCCTCAAGGTCTGAAAATAAATGTGGATTAGGGCCAGAAGGAAGTGCCAAAACACAGCATCCCAAAGGGACTGTGTCCATAAATACAATCCACATTAATTCAGATACTGCAGAACTACAGTATTTTGCCCAGAAAGTGGGCAATTCAATTCACTTATGTGCATTTATGTGCATTCAAGCTGAAGTCTCTCACATCTCACAAGAACACAGTGCCAGGACACACCCTGAAAGAAGTGACTTACTCTGTTTCCTCACACCTACTCTGTTTTGCACAGCAAGGGAACAACCCTTGCAGAAGCAATTGAGCTGTAGTGTACACACCATGCAGGCACCCAAACAAAAAACAAAACAAACCAAAAAAGCAATTAGCATCATTCTTTCTTTCACTCCTGCTGTCTTTACGACAGCGTTACGTTATTGCGTAAACTGCGAGGAAACTGAAAAGAAACAAAAATAGAGACTTGATAGAAATGCAGGTCAAAGTATTTAAAGTCCAGCAGTAGGTCACTTACGGGAAGTGAAAAAACCTGGCTGCACTCAGTATTTGAAACTTAGCAGAAAATAAACTGCAATTTCAACTTTTTCTTCTTCTCCACGTTCTTCAAATCCCTCACTTCATTATTCATAGCAGATTCAAACATTTCCATTGTGTTCTCTTCACATCTAAAATGAACTCTGAGTGTCCACCAACGGCTTTTTCACAAATAAGCATCAGTAGTATCAGTTCCACAATCTCACAAACAAGCTGTATCCAATGCAAACTGGCAGATACAGGGACGATTTTGCCAGATATTTTGAAGAATGGCTAAAAATATTGCATTACTTCATTAAGAGACATTTTTTCTGCCTCAAGCAGCATTTTACAGAGGCTAACAAAGAATGTAATAAAGCAAGAAAATAAACCATCATTGATAAGTGTATCAACCTGCTTTGCTGTCTCAATGAAAATAATTAAACTGCTTTTCATTATACTCCCTCCTTCAGGGTAGCACATAACTTAGATAAGATTTTTTCCCTTTCCAATTATTCAAGAGAAAACAAGCATTTGCAGAAGTCACTTCATTGCAATTCTTGGCAGACAGGTTAGGCAAATCAGTACAGGAATTTGCAGATCCTTTGGCTTTTATGTTGTTTTGTTGTTTGTTTTTTAAAACTTGCGTACTGAAACATAAGGACAAAAAAAAAAAATCCTATTCTGTCCAATGCACCTTCTGACTTTTTAACAGTATTAAACACATTAAACAGTGCTGGCAAATACCAAATCCATGCTACCACTTTGTGATATACATGACAGAGTAAGTTAAAAAAAAAAAAACATTTTTTTCAAAAACATGCCCAGGAGTTGATGTCATACACATTTTTTTGCTCACCATCTTCTTGTATCTGCATTTAGCTATTCCAATAGTTGTAGTGGGCCATCTGTGATCTTTAAATGTTGCTTCCTCATAAACTGAAGCAAGTTAGTTCTCTACCTAGCCATCATATCTCTTTCAGTACAAATACAAATTTATAAACTATTTTTCAAGTGTTTTCAACAGAAAAAGGAGAAAGCTAACTCTTTTTTATTTCAGACTAAGGAAGGAAGAACCTCGAGAGAGGATTTTTCATGAAAGGAAAAAAAAATATCCCTGCAAAGAGTAATCCTTTTCACTGATTTGCTCTATTGGTGACCTTTAGAGAGATCTACCGAAGCTAAAGAAAAGCTTAATTAGCTGAAAGGGCAGCTGGGAGAACAGGTAGCATGAAGAAAAAAGCTTTCAGTCTTTACTTCACAGGATAAGAATTTTTGAAAGATTGATGAAATCTTAAAGACTGCTTTATAAATATTAGATACTGGAACCCATCAGTCTGGGTTAGCTAGAGATAGAATTAGCTATGGCAGAGAGACAGCCTACTCTGAAACCTATGCTTCACATTGCTGGAATAAGGCCCCAGTTAAAGGAAAAAACACTCATGAAGTGCACAAGAAAGAGATCTGGGTTTGAAGTGTGATTTTAGAAGCTGTCTTACTAACTTAATAGCAAACAATAATAATAATTTAAAAATTTTCTCACCTTAATTCTTTTGTTTTGTGAGTAATTCAAATCAATTGGTCACCCAACTATAACCTTTAGCTTCTCTAAATCCAACAGACAACATGAGATAAAGTAATGAAGAATCACTGTCCAAGGTCCTAAATGTCCTTATGTCATAAAAACAAGATGTTACAATGTAATTTTATTTTGCCACTGGTTTGTACAGTATAGTTCTGAGAAGTAGAGCATCCTGATCCTTCAGGCAACTCCACTGCAAAGAAGCTCTAAGAATCATGTAGAATTTGCTGAAAATTCACACACATCAAATTAGCAAAAAAGGGAAAGGACTGGGATATACTTGTTGGGAACCACGATTGCAGGAATTTATCATATCACATATCACATTTCTACTTGCAACACAGTTTACACTGTTTGCCAGTTCTAGACACACTTTGCATAAATACAGTACAGGAAACTGCAGGACAACCCTACATCTAATTTGCAACTGGAGAGCTCCAGACAGCGCTCAGCTACACAGACAACTGGTCAACAACTTCAACTTTGGCTCCACCAGGAGGGAAAACACTCTGAGCCCACCAGTATTCAGCGTATCCTACAAGGCAAAAAAATTTTTACAAAAAAAAAAAAAAAAAAAAAAAAAAAAAAAAATCTTGACAGCAAGTCATTAATTCATTAACATTTATGTATCCAATTAGCAAAAAATAAAATACTAAGGAGTCAAGCCAAAAACATTGAAGCTTTTCTTATTGGCAACAATTTGTTTTTTTAATTTTCTCTTCACAAATAAATTTCACTCATCGCTCTGGGACAATAATTAACACTCCTGTTAACTGAAGGCTGAAGCGGAAGGAAAAGAATTAAGGACCACGGTATCCACTGGAGCTTCTGTTGCTTCCATAGGTATGCCACCTACTTCTACAAATTAAGAATGTAAGCCAGTGAAGTAGGCAAAGCAGACAGAATAAACCATGCCTGAAAATGTAGAAGGAAAAATAAAAGCCAACTCAGTTACCAGTGACAGAGCAGTAGCCTGGGAAATGCTGTGGCCCAGAATCATCACTCTGCTCTATGCACATCAAACACCTTGGATATTCCAGGGTTAAGGAGAGATTTGTTATAGACTGCACTGTGCAGTTTTCCTCTGGGGAAAATGAAGCAAGAATAGAAACAGAACCTTGAGGCAAGGTTCTCACACACTCCAGCAGATTCACTGGTTTTACTGGCAGAATGTATTATTACATTCACCTGCCAAAGAGTTAAAGGATTACCTTAAAAATAACAAGAGGAATGAAAAACCACATGCGTTAATATACAGAGGGATGGCTTACATGAAACAAAACAATAGAAAAAAGACCCCCCTGTATGGCTTACTATAGAATCACATAGGTCTGAAATCCTTTTGATTATGAAAACCGGTAAGAAATGTTCCTCTGTACATGTTATGAGGTTCTAAACTACCACTAAATCAATCATCAGTAATTTTTTTGTTTTGTTAACATACAGTGAGACCTGCTGCTTGCCACACAGGGCCCTGCAGCACCGTTAGAATGGCTGCAAACCCATCACAGTTCCCTCAAAACTCCCCAGTTACTTGTGAGAGAAAGCAGCAGCAGCAAGGTCTGCTCTTTTACAAACTGCATTGCAACAAACGTTACTTAGACGAGTTGGAACATTACGGAACTATTTTTTCCATCAAATTTCATCACCCCTGCAAATTCGCTGATCCTTTCAGCATAAACACCTACGATCTCCCATTGGATGTCTCCGTACAAAACCCTCTGCGATGCTCTCTGGGGACATTCGCAGCGCCTTTAGGTCAGAACCGACACTTGCAGTCATGGCGCACATAGCTCTCCCCAGAGCTCTGCCCGACGCTCTGCTCTAACGACTCACCCAGCGCGCGGTTCCCGCCCAAAGCCCTCCTCCCTGCTCCCCGCCTGGCAGCAGCTGCGCACTCCCCCACTGCCCCCACAGCGAGTCAGCGCCAACATGGCTCCTGAAACCTGCAGCCTCGTCCTTCCTTAAATGCTGACGCTTCAGCTAAACACAACGGCGGGCTCTTGGGAGAGCTTGTCTGGCGTTCAAGCTGTTCCCATTTTGCCTTTCCTCTGAGTAACGTCCACTCCGTTACGTGTGACAACTGAATTTAAACAACGATGTGATTCACAACTGTCTTTCATGTAACAAAATATGAGGCTTACAAAACTTCAGGACAACCTGTTTTAAAGGTATCCAGTTATTACCTCAAAGACCTCAGGAAGAAAAGTGGAACAATAGTTGTTAAAACTACTAAGGCAGAAAAACAGGCACAGCCGTCAGAACCGTAGAATAGAGCTCAGTATCATCAAGGTACACAAAAAGATGTCAGCCGTGAAGCTGCAGCAGGATGCCACACGTTCACCTATTTAATAAGATGTTTTCAGTACAAGTGTTTTGAGTTAAAATCAAAAGGAAAGTTGGTAAAATAGAAAGAATAACAATCCCATTAAACCATAGCAATCACGGATGGTTACCACCACGCATTCCCTGGCTCTTTGAAAAGCAGTTTTCTCCACTGTCTAGCAACTGTACAGAATAAACTAATTCTGGCTGGATAAAAAGCATTTCTTTTCTTCCAATGCAGACAGCTTTGGGAAAAAAAAAAAAAAAAAATCAAAGAAAAAACAAGAAGAAAGGGAATAGAAAGGGGACGTGATAAGCAGTTACACAGCAGTTGAGCGGGCTCTGTAACCCTCACCATATTTTTAAAACAGTATTTTTATATACTGATTTCCATATACTTCCTAGAAAATGTATTACACATTGTATCTATCCTTTTGGTCATCATTCTAATTCCCAGTGCCCAAATTAGACCTTCCTATGAATATGTCTTTCTTCTTGTCTTGCCTAAAACATATTGTTTCTGATCTGTATGCAGCAACCTTCCTGCTTAATGGAACACTGCTAATCCATGCTTTCCCAAAATATCTTCTGTGCCGGACTGAAAAAAAGAACTAGAACCTTCCAACTTCCCTCCTGGGTCATGCAGAAATAGAATAGAAATAGAATAGAAATAGAATAGTTCAATTGGAAAGGGACCTACAAAGATCATCTGATTCAACTGCCTGAGCACCTCAGGACTAACCAAAAGCTAAAGCACATCATTAAGGGCATTATCCAAACACATCTTGAGAACTGTCAGACGTGGGGCATCAGCCACCTTTCTTGGAAGCCTGTTGTAGCATCTGACCTCTCTCACAGTAAAGACATTTTTCCTGATGCCCGGCCTGAACCTCCCATTTGGCAGCTGTGCCATTCCAATGCATCCTGTCATTAGACATCAGGGAGAAGTGCCCAGCACCTCCCTCTGTGCTTCCGATTCTCAGGAGGTTGCAGAGAGGCCTTGCAGGATCACATTTAACAAACACCAATTTGACACTTGAAGAGTAATGAAGTTTCCAACCACTTGTTCACACAGCCATGGAGAGGCTCAATCTAAATCGCTACACTCCAAATAAAGTAAACCACATTCCAGGGCAATCAGTCAGTGCTGCTTCATGCCTCATCAACCAGAGAAGCTGCTAAGAAGGGAAACTCTTCACACCTGGTTAGTAATTAAGTACAGCTCACAAACTGATATACACTGATCTAAAGAAGCGGGTTTTTTTTTCCAGTTGCTTTTGAGGACATTAATATAAAGCATCAAAAGAAGTGTTGCGCTCAAGATGTGGTTATCTATTTCTGTTCCTACACACACAGGATGTGTTACAGCTCTCTAAAAGAAATCAACGTATTCAACAAATCCTAGCTTTTGTTTCTGTGCAGCTGCCTGTGAACAGATTGCTTTTTGCAATTGCTTAGACTGTAAAGGTTTGGCACATACTAATTAAGAGCAAAATCATCTGATTCTGATAACTTAGATGTTATTTTAGACAATTTAAAAACAAAATCAACAAATATCGTATCTTCTCAAAATTAAGAATGAATGCACAAGGTAAGAAAGAATGCAACAAAATCAACATATTCACCTTTATGTGTAACCAATACCAAAAGAACACTGAACTAAACCTGAACCATTGCATGCACATGCAATGAATAATTCCGAACAGAAAGTTATAAGAATGTTTTGTACATCACAAATTTGACGAACATTAAATTAAAGGACAGAAGAAAGCTTTCTTAAACAGCCCTCAGAAGGAATGGTAAAGGACTATCAAAATAAAGTTGACTATAATATCCACAATTTTATTTTTTAAACAGACTATATTTTATAGACAGCACTATTCAAAGTTTCTGACAGTACATTAAAAAAAAAAGATATGAATCCTTATCACATTAGAGGAGTTAGGACAGAAGGAGATAACACCGAAGCATTTTCAATGGAATTTTTTACTTTGAGCATATTCACAATACTAAAAATGAATAATTGCAAATGTGTTCTATTTATTTAACATAAATTAGATAAGTTAAAGCAGATGAGCAACAGAAAGTTACTCAAGCTGACAGATCTTCAAAGAAATGTGCCATGTGGTGAACCAGCTGGTCATAATCAGACTTCAGATTAATACTATTTTTTAAACAAGGATTCAAAACCTTCAGCAGTCAAGCCAGTTAAATCACAATGCATGTTAGTTCTGAGAAGTGCAAGATTCTTTTTCTTCTTCCCAAGGAATAAAAGCACTTTTCCTCCCAGTTCCTAAACCAATCCCATGCTCGAGAGAAGCAGAACATTCTTTCAAGAACCGAGCTGTTCCTTAAAGCTGTTCAGAAAGCTACTGTCTTAATGGCCAACAGAAATCAACACTATTAAGGTGCTGATCCACAGATGAATCTACCGGAAGAGCAGCCTACGATTTACAACCAAGAGCATCCTGATCTCCTTCTACATTATCACCCAGAGGAGAAGGGAAGAACTGACTCAGCAAATACTGGATCTTGGCAGGATTGGAAAGTAGCACAGTTCAACACCTGTTACTAAAAGAATTAGAGCACACTCACAGTAGCATACAAACATATGAAGTGGAGTCCAAGCCTTAAAACAAGTAGAGTCACCTCTCACACAAACCACTTACACTGGGCCCAGCTCCCTCCCTCTGAGCTGGTAAAGCGAGTGGCCTTGCAGAGCAGACTGAAGGCTGAGAGCCAGAAATAAAGGAGACAACTTCTTCCCAGATCAGATCTGAACCATTCAGAGAACACAGTCTAGCATTCACCAGACTGAAATGAACACACAGTTGGGAAAAAAAAAAAAAAAAAAGGAGAGCAAGATGAAAGACCTTGTTTCCAAGCAGTACACATTTAGTTTGGCTCAACCTCTAGACATCCCCAGGTGCAGGCTGCCAGGTGTTGGCACTGTGGCTAGATTGCTAGGAGCATGTGGAAATGCAAGACCTGCTGAGAGCATACAGGCCTTAAGAATAGGAAAGCATTATGCTTTAACTCTGATTAGTGGAGTTCTAGGAAACCCCTAAAAGTGAAGTTTGGCTTCACTTTTAAACACACAATTCATAGTAGCCATGGCCTAAGACAAACAGATGAAGTCATTACACTAGGCTAAGATGAAGAGGATATCAATCAGTGTTCAGGCAAAACATATTATAAACTGTCTAAAAAGAAAATACTTCAGCTGTTTCCTAAAATATTTCAATTAATAACCCAGACAAAAGAGAAAGAAAAAAAAAAAAGCATGCATATGTTTGATTCCCTTACTGAGTACATCATTTAAACTAAGAAGTTTGTCATGCTGCATGGAGACAATGCTACTGAAGAGAACACAGTTACAGACATGCTTTAAGTTATTAAGAAACAGTTGAGCGATGCAAAGAAAAATCAACCCATGGCAGTTTTCTCAGCTGATACAGGTGCTGAAATCCTACCCCATGCCTCTGTGGTGCATGAGAGCGCACAAACAGAACCCAAACTTGTCTGCACGCTTCAGCACATATTTAGAGACTTATACTGCATACAAGGGAAACTACAACCCTACTCTAGGTGACTGCATCAATCCAGCTGCATTTTTGTCCTAAAAATGAATGTTAAAATGTGCATGCAGTGACAAAATGAACAAATATCTTACAGTTTTTGAAAATCAACAGCAACCACGGGTGTTCTAATACAGACAAAACACTGGCCAGTGGAAACCACAATACCACAAAAGAGAATACAGTCAGCGTGACACAGCAGCTGCTCTGTGACCCCAGGACAGCCGCACACTGCCAGCACCAACCTGTCAGGCTGTGACTACATCCTTTTTGCCAGCCCTGGGACAGTCAGTATTTCTATGTTGCTACAAAACTGAAGGAAGCAAGGCAACCCGAACGGAGGCAGTACCACCAGAGCACTCAACCCCGAATTAGAAAGTGCCGTTGTTAATGGAATTTACTTTTGAAGGCAGAGTGTTGATCTCATACCATGGTGGGCTGCATAAAACATTTTAACATCTCCATAGCAAACTGAAGGTGTGAGCGTGGTACTGGCAGACACTTTCGCGTTATTTTTAACCTGTTAAAAGCCATTATGTTTAGCTCAAGCACGGGCCAGTGACTGCGCCTCGTGACAAACGCGTGTTCCCGTGACTCGGGTATCTGCCCCGCAAGCTGTCCCCACGTTCTCGCGAGTTCCGCGCAGGTGGGAAGGGCACACACTCGTTGTAACCACCTGCGCCAAAAACACTCAGCAGTTCTTCATCTCTATTTGCACTCCTGGACTCTTCAAAAGAGTATTTCCCAGCACAAAACCATAAATGCATTCGGCCAGAAAACCACCACCCCGCAGCGCACCGACAGCAGCGACGGACCGCAGCGCCGCCACTCGCCCCGCGCCGAGCCCCGCCGCGCTCGGCCCCGCCTCTCCCCGCTCCCGTGCCGCGGAGGGCGGGCTCTCCTCCGCCTCCTCCTTACCCGCCGGTGCTGCTGCGCGGCCGGCGGCGGCGCTGCCCCGCGGCCCCGAGGCTCTCGCTTCCCTCGGCCTCCGCCTCCTCGGTGTCCGTGAGCGCCGCCTCTCCCGCGGCCCCCGGTCCCTCCTCGGCCGTGGCCGTCCGCGCCGTCGCTTTCGGTCGCCGACTCGGCCGCCTTCTCCGCGCCGCCGGGCCGTCTCCGGCCGTGCCGGCCACCTTCCCTCCGGGGCCGGCTGCCGCCCCGTTCCGGCTGCATGGCCGGGCCGCGCCCTTCCCCCGCGCCGCCTGCGGCCGGGACGGTCCGTGCCGCGCCGGTCCCCGCCTCCTCCCGGAAAGAGGCCGGCCGTGAGGGCGAGAGCGGGAAATGGCGGCGCCGCGCGGCGGCGGCCCCGGCTGCTGCCCTGCTCGCGGCGGTGTTGCTCGCGCGAGCCTCGTCAGTGCGCCCGGCCGGGTCTGTCCCAAAACAGTGCGTTTTAATGTCTAGAAAACAGTGATGTCAAAGCTGTCTGAGGTTAGTTTCTGCACCACATGAGGAAAAAAAGGGAACCGAACCCTGGCGAACACCTCGTTGCAGGCAAGCCCGTGCAAAGTCAAGTCTGCCAGGCGTTCCTGCGTGCTTGCAAAGCGCGCGGGCAGGGACTGCTTAGACCTCCGAGCGAGGCCGTTTGCTGTGCCGTGCCCGAGCTACAGTGCCGTGCCGTGCCCAGGGAGGTTCACCGATCCCCCGTCCCACTCTTACTGCTTTGGTTTTCCCGTGCAAGCTGTCATTTGGAAATACACGTTAAAATATCTACCTGTTTTCACGGGGTTTTTAAACCCAGTAACCCTCACAGCACAGTGCTGCCGCAAAACCCACACTATGAAATCATGGGTTATATATCTCTGCACTACCCCTGCCCATAGTAAAGACTGCTGCTAGGCATTAATGCACTGCAAACCAGTAACATTAGCATGGCTTCGGTACTGCATGCAAGCAAATAAATTTTTGTCAGGGGGAGCATCAGCAGCAAGCACGTCACTGAGACACTGGAGCGATTCCATGTGCAGCCAACACCAGCCTGGCAGGCCCAGCACTGAGCTAGAGCTAATAAACCCCATCAAACCCAAGCTGTGACTGCATCTGTGGCACAATTCATCTGTGACACGAACAATCTGCCTGCAGATAGCTGCGAGCTGACTATATGTACAGATTTAACATCTCGCAGTAATTAGTACTTACAGCTAGCCCAAAAAAAAATCAGCAATATTTGGCAACAAATAGCAAATATCATTACAACTCACAAGTGTGAAGTTCATGCGTCAATAATTTTGAGGCAGATAGCGAAGTCATGGTATTGTACATGTGCGTTTTGATTTTGTAATTTAATTTTGATCTCCCTATTATTATAATCTGTTGTGATAGACAATTAACATAAATTATGTTACCATAGCACGCTGAAGTCTCATTCATTGACACTGTTCCTCCGAGTTACAGAAAAACAGAGAACAAAAGGTAACACTATAACGTGTTAACAGAGAATTATGAGGCACAAGAGGGTGCAGTATAAGAAGCTATCCAAATTGTCAACATGTCAGATCTTTGCATGAGAGTTGCTTAGATGCTGTCAATTTTCATAGGCATCAGCTAAACAGTCCATTAGGGAGAAAACATGATGATAGTGAGAGTGATTTATTTGGTGATAATGGCTAAGTTTGTGTCATTGATTATAGGGAACTCATACCAAGCGTGAAGAACAGCACTGGAGAAAGCAGAATGTATTCAAAAAAGATAGTAGGTGAATATAAGAGTGCTGGTGTAAGATTGGTGCAAAGAAGAAAAATAAGAATGGAAGTGTGAAAAGCCTTCAAAAAGAAAATAAGTAGCTAAGTTTTCATATAACAGCAGAGGATCACTGTGAGGAGATGAGCTGTGTGCGGCTCCCCAAAATGATACATTTAGGGATCTCTTTGTGAGGACACTTACCCTCACAACGCTCTTCTGTCCTTTGTTTGTACATTAATTACAATGTATATACCATATCATCTGTGTTCCCCCTACCAAAGTCATATCAATCCAAGAGCAGTTGTGTTAGGGCAACAAGTTCGGCTTCTCCTTTTGTTCTGTGGTCTGCAGTCTACGTGGGGTAGCTTCAGAAGTCTTTCCTAATTTCCAGTTTTAGAGAGGGTAAAAGACCAGATTGGGGAGCACACTTGTTCACTTGCTACCTATGACAAAAGACAAAGTATTATAATTTCTACTTTCCACTATTCTGAGAAAGGTGTCATATTCTAGGAAAAAAACAGAAATTCAACCTCCTGTAATCTTCCTAACCTGCTGCAGAACCCCAGGTGTTAGGCATGGTTAGTGGGCATGGTGGGGATAGGTTGGGGTTGGACAATCTTGGAATCTTTTCCAACTTCAATAATTCTGTGATTCTATGATGCTAATGTAGAAGGCAGCCAGTTAATAGAGGTTTGTTCATGTGCCTGATTGACATTCATTCTTGATGCCTTTTTAAGGATGTCTCAAGGCTTTTCTGAAATCTCACTTACCAAACAGCTATGAGCACTGGCAATGTTTCAGTTATGTTAGTTGTCAGGCACAGTGCACATCCCCTTTCTAGGAGCACAGTTGACTAAGTTAGAGCTTAGCTGTCTGAGGTCAGCTGCCCTGCTAATAAGAGCTGTTGTGAAGAAAGCAAAAGCAAGGGCCTCCATCTCCTTTCTCTTGTAGATTTCTGCAGAGTCTAGAACCAGGATGAAAATTCTTCCTTCACTTAGGGCTCGTTGGAACTGCTGTGTCACTTCTGCTATTCTTGGCTGCTAGGCTGGCTCATGAGGCCAGAGAAGCTAAGCATACAGATGGTCAACCTGCATATGTTATAGTTACTGTGGTTATTGCTAGGCTACAAGGCCTATACATGAACTAAAATCCTGTTGAGCTACACTCAGTATGCATTATGCATAAACAGGATACAGACTTATGGACATCTAAATATAAGTCAGGAGATGACAGTGAGACAAACACAGATGGAAAAGCACCACTTCGGTTAGAGTCATAGGCAGTGGTCTCAGTACACCAGCAAGCTTACTGTTATCAAATCTCATCACAAGAAGTAGTCTTTATGGAATGTTTGAAGAAGAAATCTGGTATACTTTTGTGGATACTTAAAAGGCACCGGATAACAAAAGTGAAGGAAAAAATAACATATAAAATAAAATATAAAGTAAAATGACAGTGGAAAATATTGAGATTATTTTCTGAAAATTCAGCAAGTGGCTATAGAACATTTATATATTCAGCTGATATTCATCTATTCAAGAGCCTTCTACTTGGCACTAAAATAGATGACAATGTGTGAAAAGTACAGGCTGGAAAGCTTGCAGTTAATGCAAGACATTTGCAAAGACCAAATAAAATAATGTTCCAAGAGCTAGGATGAAAGAGCAGTGGAATGAATGGATAGGAAGGACTACAAAATAGAGATTCTGTAGAGAGAGAATCCTGAAGACTTAAAAGTTGGAGTTGGTGACCTATATGATAATTTTAGCTGAACCCGTATCAGTTACAAAAAAAAAAAAAAAAAAAGGATCTTCTTACCTGTTTTTTTACTGACTAGATGGCTGATAAATTTAAACATCCTTTTCTATTTCTGACTTAAAAACCTAATAACTACTTGATTATTCCAAAATTACGTGGCCTAGAAAAAGTAAGCATCAAACAAGTGATTAACATCATCAGATGTGATGGAATAACTAAAAACCAGCAGAGATCTGTGAAAGAAGCTAATTGCCTGAGTCAGGCATGCATTCTCAGAGACAAGAAAACAGCAGCGAAAAAAGTTACACCATATGAGAGAGACTGTAGGAAGGTATGGACATCAGAGATATATTTATAAATATAATAACAGTGGTTTCATTTCCTTCTACTGCTTGTGCAGTCTACAGTATTAAATTGTTTTTGTTGCAGTTTGTCACTGAGGTTATCCATTGATGAGTCCCCTTCATTTTAATTGTTTCCATCCTCAGCCCCACTACTCACTCAACCAATCCTTCTAGCACTTCCACACCTTATCTTGCTCAGACCTTCCCATAGGGAAAAGTCTTTTCAGCTTAACTTATTTTTCTGAAAACTTTTTTTTTTGTACTTTCCTATTTGCTTAACTCTAAAAATTCCCCAGCAGAGCACTTCTAACACCTAATTATTTACCAGTGCCACCATGCCAGCATGATTACTATCTCCCACTGCATCTTCAGTATCCTTGTGTTCCTTTTCTGCTGATGGATTCTGAAACAGTGACTTCCTCAAATTTCCCAGAGACCATTTCTGAAATCTTGACGTCTTCTATACAGTACTGTAAGAAACAACACCATGACTCACTGTCTCATTACATTGCAAAAATTTAATGTCTGTCTTTAACAATATGTAGAGTGCCACTTAAGGTATTAAAAATGTAAGAGCTCGTATGATTGAACATCTTACGAAACAATAGTTGTTTTGATTGCATTTAGAAATGTCATAAAAGTACATTGTCTTAGAACACACGTGTGTTTTATTTATGTTCACAATGATAGAAACAGTTATGACAGTGCAGAAAGAGAACACAAATAATTTGATGGATTGCTTTACAAGTGTTTCAAGGTATATCTAATGGAAGTCTGTGCTATTTAATGAGCTGCTTTCTTTTTCTCTTTTTTCCTTTTTTCTTTACAGCTGCCTCCAAAAGATATACAGAAAGCAATATGCAAGAGTGCTAAGATTTGATGACAATTGATCAAGAAAAAGAATGGAAGTAAATCTATTCAGCAATTCCACTGTTATAAATAGTTCGTCAATCAACCATAAACAGTTAGAAGGGCATAGCCTCTGGGAAGTTATTACTATTGCCACTGTAACTGCAATTGTAAGCTTAATAACCATAGTGGGAAATGTTCTTGTAATGATATCCTTCAAGGTTAACAGTCAGCTCAAAACTGTTAACAACTACTACCTGCTTAGTCTTGCCTGTGCAGACCTCATCATTGGAATATTTTCTATGAACCTCTATACCTCTTATATACTCATAGGCCATTGGTCTCTTGGAAGCCTGGCGTGTGACCTGTGGCTAGCGCTGGATTATGTAGCTAGCAATGCTTCAGTTATGAACCTCCTAGTCATCAGCTTTGACAGATATTTTTCCATCACAAGGCCTCTGACATACAGAGCTAAGCGCACGCCCAAAAGAGCTGGCATCATGATTGGCCTGGCTTGGCTAATCTCCTTCATTCTATGGGCACCTGTAATATTATGCTGGCAGTATTTTGTGGGTGAAAGAACAGTGCCCCCTGAGGAATGCCAGATACAGTTTTTATACGAGCCCATTATCACTTTTGGTACTGCAATTGCTGCTTTTTACATTCCAGTGTCAGTGATGACCATTTTATATTGCCGCATCTACAAAGAGACTGAGAAACGTACCAAGGACCTTGCTGAACTTCAGGGTTCTGAGTCTGTGGCCGAATTTGAGACGATAAAGCCTCGAAAAGCTTTCCTGAAGTCTTGCTTCAGTTGCAAGCAACAAAACTTAGTCAAAAGGGAGAGATGTCAGGCTTCCTGGTCTTCATCCAGTCGAAGTACATCAGCTACAGTGAAGGCATCCCAGGCAGTGAGCACGTGCACTGAGTGGGCTAAGGCTGACCAACTGACCACCTGCAGCAGCTATGCATCATCAGAAGAAGAGGACAAACTTACCACTGATCCTGTTTTCCAAGTAGCTTATGGGAGTCCATCTAAAGGTAAGGAAGAAGAGTTTAATGAAAGGGAAAGTAAGGATACTGTTGTCAAAAACCAACCTGAAGAAAATGATTTTGAGACTCAGCAATACTTTTTGTCACCTGCCATTGGCCAAAAAAGTAAGAAATGTGTGGCCTACAAATTCCGCTTAGTGGTTAAGGCTGATGGCACTCAGGAAGCCAACAATGGTTGCCGTAAGGTAAAAATAACTCCTTGTTCTGCTGCTGTGTCGAAGGATCCTTCCATCAAAAGCATGGATCCAAATATAAATAGCCAGATCACCAAAAGGAAAAGGATGGTTCTTATAAAAGAACGTAAAGCAGCACAGACTTTGAGTGCCATTCTTTTGGCTTTTATCATCACATGGACTCCCTACAATATAATGGTTTTGATCTCCACATTCTGCTCGGACTGCATTCCTCTGACATTGTGGCACCTTGGATATTGGCTATGCTATGTGAACAGCACTGTTAATCCCATGTGTTATGCTCTCTGTAACAAAACTTTCAGGAAAACTTTTAAGATGCTGCTTTTCTGCCAGTGGAAAAAGAAAAAAGTGGAAGAAAAACTGTACTGGCAGGGCAATACTCGAATGCCATAACTACTCCTATGTAAGAGATAAATAGAAAAATAGATATTAACATAGCCTAGTAAAGGACTTTTAATTCCGTATTTTCAAAGCTGTTGTTTTATATGTCTATGTGTTAAAAAAAAATAGTCAGCAAAAAGTGATATTTTGCATGAAAGTAGTGTGTTTGGGATAAAGAAGTCAGTGGTTGCTGACAGGGTGTTCATGATTATGCAGTAGATCTGCATTAAAATTATTGTGTTTGTGTTCTTCTGTCCTTTCTTTCAGCCTGAGAAATTGTAGCGTGTCTTGTAAACTTCTAGGAATTAGCGTATGATTATCATCCAGTCATCAGGGCAAGTTATCCAGCCTATCTCCTTTTAGTGCAGAACTGTTTCTTCCTATAGCTCCTTTCCTCCTTTCTGCTGTATTGTCTATTTATTTTTCAGTGGAGCAAGCAATGGAACACATACTACTTCTGTTTTGAGACTTTTCCACACGCTATGGAATGAAGCAAGGACTATTTAAAGAGGGAAATACCGTTATCCTCAATACTAAATGGTTAGGGAGATTCTTACTACTCCAAAAGAATACACTTACTACAGGAGAATGTAATACTGAGAAAATTTGCACGTTAAGATGTCTTTTCTGGGGAGACAGATGAAGGGCTCATAGGGAAGGAAACAGAAAATGTATTTCATATAAGGAGAATCCAATCCCCATCTCAGTTCCATCCTGCAAGTCAATGTTATCTAAAAATGGTGATAGTTAGCAGATATCTATGAATTTGTATTTCTTCATTTCCTAATGCCTCTGAAGGATATATTTTAAATGTATGCAGTAGTAACAATAGTACTGATCAGAACTGACTATAAGGATGGACACAGTTCGTCTATTTTACAGGACATAAGTCAAATCCTTTTTGCAGTCTCTCTATTGCACTTCCCCTTGCAAGTGTATGCACAAAAACGTGCATCAATGCCCTGCAAATTCACCTATCTATCACAAAATTATCGGAAGCTATGGCAAAATTGGTATTTCTGAAAGAAGAAATATTTTTTAAGTACTTCTCCATTATTTATATAGAAGTATTGTGCTTTCACAGCTCTTGTATCTGTAGATATCTTTACAAATACTAATCAAATTAGATGTTTGGAAACAGAAGTTTCCCAGTCCAGCAGAACTTTGTCTGCCACAGCACTGGGGGCTAGAGACAACCTCACCTGGAGCTGTGGCTCCTGGGACTCCAGGTATAGCTGCAGTAAGCTAATCACCTGTCCAGTAGCTGAGATTTGCCAGGGCTTCGAATGTGGTAAAGACATTCACGTGCCTATCTGGTATCTGTTTGACTGGCAGAAGTCGTGCACCTTTGACCAAATAAGTATGTGAAGACGAGGCTGCTTTTAGCACGAAGCCACTGAATGGAAATGATGCCTGGCTCATAGTGGTAGAAAAATATGTTAGTGGTGATAGGATTCACAAGGAGTGAAATTTTAAAGTACACAAATACTTAAGAGTAACAGAGAAGGAATTTCACACACCTCACTGAGTCTGCCTCACAAAGTTCAGATTCAGTTCTAGCCTCTCTATCAAAATTCAGGGTGAGATGCTCTGAAGTATAAATTTGGGCCAATGTTTGTTTTTTTTTAGCTATTATACATGTTAGGGGGACATTGCAGCAGTGATGAGACCCAGCTGCATATTTCAGTGATCATGTTAGTCATCCTGAACATAACATTGCTCTCAGCAGAATCATTCATATAATTTATTATTTTATCATCAACATATTTCCCTGCAGATATATAATTCCATCATGTCAGCAATCACAGTAAAGTAATTAATATTTTTTATCCTCAATCTCCAGAGGGGAATACTGTTAGTGAAAGATTAGCAGCGTAGTAATGTAAAAATATGTTCTCTGCGTTCACTTGATTGATTTTTTACCACACCACACTGTGCCTAATACTTTGTGTGCATTAGCATATGACTACTTATTAAAAGAATGCATTGGTCTTTTCAAAGACCCTTTCATCAGTTTTCCTCTATCACTACCCAGAGCTTTTTCTGTGTGCAGTAACTACGTACATGGCAGTTATTATAGTAGGTAACTTTGTATTACATTGGTTCGGACATTCAGTAAACTGTGTTTGATTTTTAGCAAACGAATGCCCACTGTGGCACAAGCTGTAGTTAAAGGCAAAATTCATGAGATAGTAACTATTCCTGCTACCTGTGATGTTGTTTCTAAAGTAAAGCATTGGCTTCTACTTCTGAAATTAAATTGAATATATTTTGTTGGTTTTGGCTTCTGTTGAACTAGAGTGCTCTGTAAATGTTTATGGATTCTGTGCTTAGTAAATGTATTAGAATAGATGGTGCTGGATGCAACAATGTTGGTTCAGTATAATTGTGAAATGTGTGCTCAAACTATGCTGCTAACACTTCACAGTGTGAGACATTACACTGCCAAATCTGGGAACATTGTAAAGACCTGGAATTATATTAAGATGTGTTTGTCACTTTATTGTTACATGAGATGTTCACCCTTAAAAAAAAAAAAATAAGAAAACACAAAAACTCATTAGAGTGTGAGTTAGTATTTAGTTTCTTAATTTTATTTTGTTTTCTAGCTCTATAAGGGTTCCTTTAAACATGTTGTGGGGCTTCTGCAATGTAAAACAACCTCACTATCTGTATTTCTGTTTTAATGAACCTTTTACTGATTCTTTCATTAATTATGGTCATGGACTTGTGAAAAGACCTTTTCTTAAACTGCATTTTATTTATACATACATATGCATATATTTGTCTATATATCTATGTATGTATTATCAATATAGTTGTATAAACATACATCCCCAACTAAGCTTTTCAGAGACCTTACACATTTAAATATTTTTGAATGTTAAATTTTCCCACAAAGGATACAGAGGTATTGTTTTTGTCGCTCCTTTTTTATATAAGCAAGTCTCCCTGTGTATCTCAGAAACCCATTCATTTTACATAAATATACTTTATAAAGACTCAAAAGAGTTCACAGAACTGGGGAAGTCTAAAATCAAGAGATCTAGAGAAAATACAACAAGAACCTGTAAAATAGAATACAACATATTTTTCCATTAACTTAATTCTATAATTTAGTTACTAATCATAATTGTTCTGATGTATAATTATTCTATGCACTTTCAATTAACAATTGCTGTTAATTGCTGAAAGGTATTTTTGTACGTGGAGTTTTGTTCCTCATCCCAATTGTACCCATAGCATGAACTGCACTGGTTTATATGGACTTGAGGAGTCCAGAGATGTACTTAAGCAAAATCCTTAATTGTACTTCCTTATCGCCCTATGTATTCTGTTCCAGTTTTAGAGCCGAGCCTCATGAAAAGTCCCAATTTCTACTTTTAATTATTTAATGAATTCTTTCTGATCATTTTATCTCCTACACAGAGCATTTAAAAAAATCTGTATCATTGCCTCCTTGTCAAATTCCACACATGATCTATGTCAAATTAATTGAACTAATACATCTTAATGCAAACATCCCTAAGGACACCTGAAAAAATAAATATGGCACTGGGAGGTGGTAAGTATATTAAATCTAAATCAGAAATCATTATAACAATTAAAAAATCTGATGCAAGTCTGGAAGATAGTGTTTTCTCTTAGAACACAATTATTATGGAATTGGATACTCAGTTTGAAACTCAGAATTGAATACCTGCAGACTGTCACTGGACTCTGTATTTTGAATAGAATTTTGTAAAATCAGTTCCTTACCTTTAGTAGGAAACAGCTTCCTATCAGCCCTTCATAGTTTGGGATTTCTAAAATCTTCACATTGACATTTCATATTTGGACATCACTTTCCTCAAATTACTGTGTCATTTTATACTCTGATGTAGGCATTTCTACCCACTCTGGATTATTTGCTTTAGGAAAACAAAGAAAAAAAACAGAATTATGTAATTTCCCTCTGGGATTAATTTTCTTTACTTTCTATAGAGATAGGAGTAATATGGAGGAGTCACCTGGGTATTAGGAAACCAAATGACTTTCCTCAGAAGTTCATAACAGATGAGCTTGAGTTACCATTTTCTGTATACTCAGTAGCTTCTCCATTTGAAATGTACTTCCAAACTTGAGCTCCAAAACAACACATCCTTCTCTTTGAAAGCTCTAAGAAAGAAGTGTTGATGAGTGGATTGGAATATTCCTAATTATTTTCATCCTCAGTCCAGCTTTTAGAGTAGTTTCCATTCTTTCTTCACTCAGAAGCATGGAATGTACCACACTCCATGACTTCCATTGAAGTCAGTGCTTAAACTGTGTTAATCTTGTCATGTTTTGTCTGCAGATCTGTTAATACCATTTATTATTATATGTTAATCGAACTCCCATACTGGAATTCAGTGTCAGCAGAGGTCTGCAGGACTCCATTTAACACTAGAGAGTGCCTCCAAAATTAGACAGTGAGATTTGGGCTGGTGGTGCCTGAATTGTTCATGGAGCATATCTCCACAAGTCCTTTCCTACAAAACCCTCCAAGCAGGATAAGCGAGCTGCAGAGCAGATTATTTGCCTTTGAGGATCAGATACAGCCTGCTGGCTTTCAGTTGTGTGTTTCCATGTCAAGATTATTTGCATCGTTTTTTGGCAGTAGTGTTAGAATCTGTCTATCTAGATGGGAACTTGATGGTAAAAGCTATGGGAGACTTGGCAATTTTCTTGTATCTTCATTACAACCTTTGGAGGTTTCCTGATGCAGGTGCAGAAGAATCCACATTATTTGACTTGATTACATCAATTCAATTCATAAATTCATTCCCTTCTTCCTCTATTATACTTCTTTTTTTTAATCACAATTTGAAGGCAAAACATTAGCTGCTGCAAAATATGCATATACACTATATTGGCCTCACCTGCACAACTTACCTGTATCTCATTCTGAAAGTGTTACAGTGCAATGTAAAAAATAAAATTTTCTTTCATTACTTTTCCATTTTCCAATTAATTTCTCTTCTTAAGTAATCATGCTAGTCTTGGTCTTCTCTAAACACATTACAGTTTATTTGTCTCTAAATTAATTTTCATGGAAATGACAAGATCCCATTTTTTAATTAAAAAGCAGAACTTCGCCAGTATCTGTTGCCTGAGTTTCTGCAACTGAAAATCTACAATAAAATACAAGATATTCTAATTATTATCCTGGCAATTTGTAGAATACAAGAATGAAAACTCTTAAGTAGTAATTCGGCTATTCCAATTATATTGAAAAGTGTGAAGTAACCCCATCACTTGTACAAGTAAACAAGATCTTCAAGGTTACCAACACCGAAATCCTTTTATTTATGATTTTAAAACAGACAAATTCATCACTAATTTAAAGGCTTTCTCTTTGTGTTACAATGAGGAAAAAAGGCACTGTTTAAATAAGCTCAAGGTTGAATACCAAAACAATTGAAGCCGGCACATGTAAAGTAATGCCAACACTTGTTCTTATCACACAATGGTACTTAAAAAAAAAAAAAAAAGCCATTAGCTCTGGGTGCTCAATAAGAAGGAAGAAAATACTGTTCTGAGTAATTCATTAGATATGGAATCATTAAAGAAGCATTTGGACATAAGGCTCCTACCAAGTAAAAAAGTAAAAATATTTTAATATCTTTCACTAAAGGTAAAAAGGAAAGGCTTTATGCTGCCACAATGCTCTCTAATAAGCATTTTGTAAATATAGGTACTTCCCTTGAAATCTCTTTCCTGCATAATTCGTGAAGATGTGCAGTTAATGATGAACATTCATCCTGGAGCAAAACCTTCTAAAATTCATGTGCACGTATGTGTATCTGCTACACCTCCCAGATTTCACACCTAACTCCTCTTATGGCCAAAATACTATAAAATGGGTTGTGTAAATCTTTTGTTAGAGGTCACCTATTCTCATTTTTGTGATTTGTAAATACCTATATGGTTTAGGTCCAGTCCTGGACAATATGTGATCACAAAGCCCTTGCAGAGGCTAAATTTTTCAGAACAATTATTATTTAATTAGTGTGATTTTACTTCAGTCACTTGACAAAGAATCCATGTTCCATTTAAAGGATACATGGCTCACTTACAGTTCCTCCTTCTGACACAGACAAGAGTTAGTTGCATACAATGGGCTGTGTTCAATGGGCTTGACCATCATCCATGAAAACTTGCACAAATGCTTCTTGTTGCAGTCCTTTTGCCAGTATATCACATTCCTACGGTTTAGATTTGCCCCAGCACATGCGTCATACCACCATCCTCCCCCAGGAATACCATTGTGTTCTAATTTGGCACAATTCTGAAAGTAATTGTCATTGTCTCTATCTTTGGTGGTGAACTTCTGGTTGTCATGGAGGTAAGCTTCTGTATCCAGAGTCAGAGCATCAGTAGCATTGCCTTCATAGAGGCCAACCCTGATTCGGTACTGAGCTTCTTCATCTTCAATACGGAATGGTTCGTACTGTCCCCATTTGATTTCAGCATTTAGGTCTACAAGTTTAACTCCAAGTACATATTGCACAGAGCCGCCAGTTAATTGATGCATGTACTCATTTCCTAACCAGTGGTTGTCATGAACAAAGCCAAACCCATATTTGTAGTCCTGCCATGTCCTATCAAAGTCAACAGTACTGTTGGCTGTAATGTGCTGGATTACTGTCCAGCCACCATCCTGCATGTTACAAGAGACAACAATTGGGTCTTCCTTTGGTTGGATGATGTAAAGACCATCTCTGGAATTTCCTCTGGAGCGCTGAAAAATCTCAAAACAATCCCTTAGATAGTCTAAATAGAAGAAAAAAAAAAGTTATAAATTAAATTTGTTCAATTTTTTTTTTTTTTTTTAAACTCTGCCCTCCAGAGTAAGCACAAGATTGCCTTGATCTGGCTGCAAACTGACTCAGACTGACTTCAGCCCAACTGGCAGGCATGCACTTGGCAAAAAGGGGATGATTCGAGGGCAGAACACACTGGAAACTTCTCGAAAGGTTTTGTTATAATTTGTAATACAGAAGTGTGATTTTATTTATGGTGAAAGTATGGTTGTAAAACCAAAATGTACAAACACACTCCTCCTTTTCCTCCAGTTCAAGTAGTCACTAGCTTGCTCCTAAGAGGCATGTGGTTTTACTAGCAAATACTTGTAATTTGTATTTAACAAATAATTTTTTAATTATATTTAACAAAGATTTAACCATTTAATGTTTCTATTGAAAAATTTCTTAAAGACCACCTGTGATGTAATATGATAGTTTTTCAGAGCTAGGAAATTCTAAGCTCTGTCCTGACAATAACTGATAGGAATTTTGATATTGTATTTAGAACTCAGTTGCTTTGTTTTCACCAGAAGCATTCTTCTGGGAAGCTAGAATATTTCAGGAAAAGCACAGGTTTTTTTTTCCAAAAACTGTCAAAAAACAACAAAGGAAAAATATTTCCAAATATAAAAATAATAAAAGCTCAGAAAAAAAAATACTTCTCCTTGACAAAAGCATTGATCAGAGACTCCCTGCTAACCCTAACTGAACACATTCTTCCCTGGTTATAAGCTGTCACACACAATAAGGACAGCTACATTTTAATCAGCCTTTGTTTAGTTAGGCTAAAAAAAATTGTTATTATTTTGTGTAAGATAAATCTTCTGGTTCTCAATTGTTTTAGAAGCTTTTCAGCTGCAAATTTATCTCCTAGAATGTGAATTAAATTTACGCATCGTATTGCAAATAGCCTTACGTGGTGCCTCTGATTTATCCATAGTCTTTTTAGAAACACTTCTGCTGATGAATTCAATGATTGAACTTGTAACATTTTGTTTCCATTAATCTAGACTTCAATCTTTGGATCCTTGTAACTGATAAGTTCTAATCTTGAAGTAAAATCTGGAATTTCATACTTTATTTTTTATCCCATCAGTATTACTTAAGAATATCTGATTTTTTTTTTCTGTAACATTCTGGCTCTTCGTATGGGCATTTCTCTACATTATGTAAAGAATGAAATTTTATCAGTATATTCCTACTATTGTTTCAGTGTACTTAGTAATACTAATACTTAGTAAGTATACATTAGAAGCAAACGTTTCCAGACTCCCTTTGACTTTACTTTTCTACTTAAGTCATCGCCCTTTTCAGCTTTTACTGAAATTACAATGCCTTCTCTGATTTAATATCAATGTATGAAGAACTGTACTGCAACCTTTGAAAAGTCCAGCTGGACTAAACTTGTTGAATACTGTTATGCATAGTATCCTCATTGTGTTAAATCTAGCCTTTTATATCTAATATTCAGATATTTTCTGGTGCTCTAAGCCACTCAAGGCAGATTTACAGAAGTATGTAGGCTTTCTGAGGTCTTACTTCTAGGCTTTTCATTACCAAATAGAATCTCCAGCCACGAATAAAATACTTTGTCTCAATACTATCTGCAAGAAATTATAACACATCCTGAAAGAGAAGGACTTCAAATGCAGTCACATAAAAACTGGACCACAGTTTTTAGAGCATTCCCCTGGTAGACAGACTGACTCCAAATCTGATCCTGCAAGTTTACAGAATGATCATTTAAGTAGATAGAGGTCTTCAAGCCAGCAGTATACACAGTGACACTTGTATTTACCCAGTGAATGTTATTCATGCAAAACAGAACAGTTTCTATCAACCAACTGAGAAAACTATTTAAGCTGGTTGTTGCAGAATTAATTTGAAAAGTGAATTTTATAGACCCTCTAATGCCAGCAAAGGAAGAAACTAAACCAAATACACTACTCATTTTGTCTGCGTTTTATGTGGGCTTTACTCCAGCAAATGTGTTAGAAAGCCTACCAAGTTGGACCTTGCAGGCTAGGTAGGCAGAGCAATATCTCAGTTATAAGTATCAATGAGGTTCAGGTCCTGACGTGACTGATGTAATCAAGACATGATTGTCAGTGAATAGTTCTTAAAAGGCAACAAAATATTTTTTAGAAAAATATTTTTAATTGTTAATTCCTCTTGAATTAGGTGTCAGCAAAGCAACAAATTTGAAGATTTTGAACTTTGGGATAGGACATGTTCATATTTCAAAATACTGTTGCAGAGCTAACTTTCAAATATGCTGAAAATATTCCATAGAGCAATACAGTAAAGCACAGCACACGTCCCAATCACTCACTCACCCTTCATGAGTACCTTTATCATTGATGTTAACCAATCTATCATAATCTCTTTGAGACAGAAGGTGGGCATTAGCCAAGATCACTGCCTCTTTGGTGGTCACCGGCGCAGTGCAATGGGAGAGCAAGATCAGAACAAATCCTGCTGAACTCTTCAACAGCATCTTTCTTCAGAGTCAGCCCTCCTGCAACAATCCACAGCTATAATACAGACTGCAACTGAAAATCGAAACATTTATGACCTTTAGTACAACTCTCTCTCTTTTAGGAGAAAGGTATTGAAACACCTGGTTTCAATGTGAGCCTCTGTCGAAAATGGCTTCTTCCATCTTTCAAGTGCATCTCCCTTTCCTGATGTTTCACAGTACTTCCAGGTGGTGGCTGTTCTGACATGGAGCCCTGTGTTGTGTCACTTACACTGTAGCTCACCTCTCTTACCTTGTGCCATGATAGACAAAGAAAAACAACCTAATAATCTGTAACAAAACGTAACAGAAAATAATATAATGACATACCTTAAAAGGACGTCTTACATCTATCAGAACTGAAGTTTGCTTATTCCCCATGTATGTGAATAGTATTGAAGCAGAGGCACTGATGGACAAGCTGGCACAATCAGGAGCTCTAGCTCTTCTAACTCTCTCTAGTTCAAACAACACTCAATCCCATGCCTTTCTAGTACTGTGAATATTCCCATACTGAAGAATTCACTTCAGCAATTCTGGACTTGGTTTTGGATGAATTTCCATCCATAGCTATAAAGAACAAGTCACAGGCTTAACTCACAGGCTTAAATCAGATCTGGAAAAAAAGCTCAGTAAACAAAGCAAAAAGGAACTTTTTCACTTTCCTTCAGTCACCTCGAGACACACAGGGGTTCAATATTTGGAATCAAAAGTGCTTTGAGCTTCATTTTGTCCTCCTTTTTGGGTTACGTCTTCAGTAACTCTTCATCCAATACAGAAAGAAGTCTCAAGCTGTTATCGGGGTCCTCACCTAAGCACATTCCAGTCTGACTGAAGAAGTATTTCTGTATCAGTAAAAGCTCAAACTGAATCGGAATAACATCTCCCATGCTCTCCAAGGCCAAATTTGCTTAAAATTTAGCCAAACCCTTTAGATCAAGGCTGAGTATATATCTCTAGCAAGCAGCTCTTTGGTCAGAGCATATTTCCTGCCAGCGTCAGCACAGAGTCTACACAGGCCATCTCCTTTCTCCACAGTGGTTTACACCGCAACAAAGCCACATTCCTTATGAATCTAAAGATTCAGCAGCAGATCCAGTAAACAGGTTTTCCAGAGTGAAATTTTTAAAAATGTTCAAAATATATCACTGTAATAGAAGTCAGGCTTGAGAATTAGTTTTTGTACTTACCAGACAGAAAACCAGCAAAACAGAATTTGTTTATTCTGCTTACAGCTATACAGTAATAATTCTGATTTACTATTAACATACAATTTCCTATTACATCCAAAGTTGGTTATTTGACATTGAGAGACTGTAAAAAAAAAATTACTTGCCATGAAATTCAGCACATGGTTTCCCCTACAGTACTTGAGTTGTGTTGTGTTTGCATTTCCTACTGTCATGTACCCCCTTCACTGAAAACTGCTATTATTATTTTTGAAATTATTATTAGAAATGACTATAAATCTAAACCTATCCCACCAACATTATAAAACTTTAGGAAATCTGTATTTGGATCTAAAGCTTCTAGGTTAGCTGTTTCTTCCTTCTAGCATTTTTGAGCAAGTCAGTCTTTTTTTCTTCCCTCATATTTATAGAGTCCATTAAAATAACTTACAGATCCATTTAGTTCTGGAATAGAAATTGGTATTATAAGTTATTAAGAAAGCAACTGAGGAAAACAGTATTAGGAAAGCACCTTACCTCTTACAGTGAAGCTTGACAAAGAAACAAGTGCACACGAGTGTATGAGCTCATACTCTACAGTTGTACTTTGCCTGCTACTTAAGTTCAGGTGAATAAATCAGCTCCAACACACCATCTCAAATGTAGAAGCATAGCAAAATTGCATCTTCATTATTTCACACTGTGCTTACTCTGGTGGACTTTGCTCTGACATATTACATCTGCAAGTAAGAATATATGAATCATAAAGAACAAAGTTCTTTTATAAGGATTAAAATAACAGCATAACTAAATTAATTACCTAGATTAATAAATCAATTATTTTCCCAATTAATGAATAAACATAGCAATAGCAAAGAAATTTTATTTCAGAAAATTATTTATGTTGCTTATATACCTGGAGGTAGATGCTGAAAAGTACTACATCATTTTGCACTGGTAAATTGATGAGATGCTATATTGCTAATCACATTTAAAATCCTATAGTCAACTTGTTTTTAAAGCATAAGGAACAAATCAATCAAACCAATCCCAAACCATGTTGTTCCTTCAGGCTCATTCACATCAAAGCATGGAATTAAAACGTGAAGTACTACTTCAAAGCTATAAAAAGAGAAAAAGCAAAAGCAAAACAGGCTGGTCAATAGGTTTCTATTTCAGTTTATTTGGATTATCAAGAGTTGATTAACATTCATTTACATCAAGAAGATAATGAAGTAGATGAATTAATTGTCACCATATTTTCTTGTACCTGAAGGTTATGTTATCTATCTGAATGACTTCTAGATGACATCTAAACTAGAGTCAAGATGAGCCAACACATTTGTACTCCTTGATCCAACCTGCAGCCCAGTTTGAGCACTTTCTACCATGAGAAAAAAAAAAAACAATTAAAATGTAGAGAACATGTAAGTCCTGTGCAAGTT
This sequence comes from Phasianus colchicus, assembly GCF_987193195.1. Lineage (NCBI taxonomy): Eukaryota > Metazoa > Chordata > Aves > Galliformes > Phasianidae > Phasianus > Phasianus colchicus. Next base: position 31,133,997 of record NC_143440.1, on the reverse strand, counting down.
TTACTTGAGGATAATTCCTGTTCAATTATTCATTCTCAGTGCAATCACAACATACGCAATATATTGCATACACAATTAAATATTTACATTTAACAGAAAGTATTATGAAAGACTTATAGATAGATAACATTTAAAACTCATTGATATTTCTTTTCATTTTTAAAGAACAAATAACACTTTACTATACATATGAATGACCACAAGGAGTCAGAGCAGTACCTTTTCTCTGGCACTGCTCAATCACAAAGAAAAGCTGAAGAACACATATTCTATGCTCATTGTATTATCACAGATTTATAGAATTGTTTGACACTTAAAGGTCACCTATGAACAGTGACACTCACAGCTAGACCTGGTTGCTCAGAGCCCTTCCCATTCTGACCTTGAGTGTCTCCAAGGATGGGGCTTCCACCACAATGTATTTAACAAGTGATGCACAAGTAATTGCTCACCACTCCCCAAATGATGCCAAACTAGCCCTCTGAGCAGCAAAGAGAGAGATCATGAACTCCCAACCCCTTCAAAACTCTTTCCACTTGATGTCATATGGTACAGAATATCCCTCTGGCTTGTCTAAGTCATCTGTCCCAATTCCATTCTCTCCCAGCTCCTTGGGTCCTTCACTGTGACTAGCCTTGGCTCAGTAGGCAACTATAGACATCAGTGTGTTATCAAGATTGTTTTTCTCCTAGAACCAAAACATAGCATCATGCCAGACACTCCAAAGAAAACAATTCCATCCCAGCTGAAACTAAGACACTGATACTCATGTTTGATGTATCTAACTTTCGGTTAGTATCAAGCTTTATAAGTAGTGACTAGAGTATGAAAATACTGTTATTAAATAATAATCCTTTGAAGGCATACAGATCTTGCTGAAATAACACACTAAGGAAGGGCAGAAGGCATCTTCCCACTCAGACTACACTTTACATTGGTAAGGCTTTGTGTCATATACAGGTTTTAAAATAATAATTATTGTATTGACTTGTTAACCATGTAAGATATTTAAAGTCTCAATCCAGTGACCGCATATTCCTTCCCCATAATATGCTGAGGTTTCAATTATTCCTCTGAATCTGCTTGCCTTTAATTAGCAAACATTATTTTAATTATTCCAGTGCAACTCTTCTTCTTTTTAAGGTATTTTTAAATAGTTCTCTTTATTTTAACAAGTATTTAAACAAATATTTAAACAAATTAACTTACCCTTAAAAAGGGAGAATTTGACTGAAACTGAACAACTTATTTCTTCATCAGGCTCTGACATTAGTTGCAAAGACAACCTGGATACCATAAGAGAGCTAATTGGACCGTTTTTGTAAGGGATGTGAAAAGCATTCCTATCTGACCCATATAGTGAAGTCATCAGTTCCAGCAAGGGCAAAGCAGCATTACTTCAAAAGTTAGTTTAGTTTACCTTAGTAGCTTGGGTACAAATATCAGCAGGTGCCAGTAAATATTATGGCATAGAGTTTAGCACAAGCTAGAAACCTGTATATCCAGGTTCTTCAAAAGGCTTCAAACAGGGGATTTATGGATCAGTACTGTTGACAGAAACACATGCAAATGCTAACTTTCATACTGTTCAGCAGAACAAGAAACTCAAGGGAGAAAGTTCTAGCAATGCAAACCATGTATAAAATATAAAAAAGATCTCACTGAATAGTTACTTCCAACAAAAATTTTGATAGATACAGAAGACTGCTCAACAGGGTGGAGGGAAGGACACAGGATGACCCCAGTCTTTAGAAACACCTCTGTGCCTTTGAACAACTTGAACTGGGTTGCTTTACAATCTTGACTAAATGCACTTTTGTATCTTCAAATAGGAACTGTTAAAAAAAATGTTTTTAACATTTTTACTTGCTCCTCTGAGCTGGCAACAGCATGCAAAACATGAGATTTGTCTAACAAAGTAGAAACCAGTTATTTTAAATTGCTGAAATTCATGACATTAACACTATTTTCAATACAGCTTCTAAATCTTTTTTATGTACTCATTATTTGTGAGATGAACCATTATTTGGAGAAATGAAGACATCTATCCTTGATTGAACATAGACCATACAAATGCTTGCAAGCCCCAGATGACTCCAGTGGAGCATACTAGGAGTGAGATACATTTTAAAACTTAAAAAAAATAAAAATAAAAAATAAAAAAAATAAAAATCCCCCCCCCCCACAAAAAAGGTTGATAAGGCAGTGAAAAGTATCCAGCATAGGTTTATCCAGAAAGAAAAAATATTTTTTTTTTTCTGTTTGATAGAGTAATGGTCCCTCTGGAAAACATGAGAATTAAGTATAATGTATAATACATTAAGTATAAAATATTAAGTATATTGTAGTTGGATATCCAAACTTAACACACAAAACAAAATCTCTTTACTCTGGAATTTTTAAGGTTGGACATATATTTGAGAGGGATGCTATGGACAAACTGAATTCAATAACATGCAAATCCTGATGTCAGTACAACAGCTTTACCTCAGCTATCTGATCAAAAACAAATAAAAACAACAATAAAACCAGTTAAATTAACAGAACAAATATTCTATTCAACAGACAATTTTTAGCACATCTCTGATTCAAATCAGTTAACTATACTGTTCAGTTTAAAACATTGCAGCCTAACCTTGAAACATGCGAGTCTAAAAACGATTTTCTCATCTGGGACAAGAAGCAGCTGGGAGCTTTGTCATGGCAACCATCTCATTTCCAAAGAGACACCGTGACTTCTGCTGCTCTCCAGCAACCTCGTAAATGGAATAGAACAGTGAAGAAAAACAAGAAAAGGGAGGAGCTTTTCAGAGAATCATACAACCAGCAAGGTTCAAAAAGACCTCCAAGACCATCTGCTCCAACCATCCACCTATCGCCAATGCTTAGTATGCTTTATATTAAAGTCTATCACATATAAAAAGGTGCAAAACGGCTGTATCTATGAAAGACAACACACAGATTTCTTGTAATACAGATTTAACATTGAACGAGGTAGAATTCTTCAGGTGAGCTTCTTTCCTACTAATAAAGCAGGCTGAAAGCAGCACATTACTATTAGAGTCAGCTACCGAGATTTAAGTTGCCCAGTGTGTCAGTGGCTCCTGTCATTTCCTTCCCCCCCAAAAAAGGAAAAACTGTAAATAAGTTGGTTTTTAAATGTTTTCAGTGAACTCTGGCTGACTCTGTATCTTTCTGATATTCTCTTCAGAGTACACTTGCAGGGTTTGAAAAATTTACAATAAAGTAAGACTCAAACACCTTACAAAGAAAGCACTGAAACATGATCAGATCTTTCCATGACAAATGACCCCTCCACCATTAGCTGGCTACCTGGTGATAGAAATAATTGGTTTCTAACATTGAAGCACTTGAAAGCACAGCTGATGTATACAATTATTTCAGCCAGCACCCGCTGAAAAGCATTTGTTAGAGCAATTTCAACAAGACCTTTGTACTCCTCATAAAAATGAAGGGCAAATATAAGCAGAAAAAAACCCTGTGTAAATAGCATGTGAAGAGAATCGGTAGGGAAACAAACTGAACCAAAAGAGGGAATTTCAACAGTACAACAAAATCCAAGAACAATGAGTGGATTACAAGATGAGGTTTCTTAGGGAATATCGACCAAGTGTCTCTAGATTCACACATGTCATCTGTCAGGGACCCCTACAAAGCTACAATAGAAATTATTTTCATGAAAGGACTGTCTAAATACTTTCATCACATATATTGTGGTTCAATTCTGTGAAGGCTTTTAGTAAATATGACAGTGAATGATACACACATTTCACCATGCCTGTCTTTTAATAATTATTCTACCTCTCATTTGAGGTCCTTCTCTTTGTATAACAATAATATTTACTGTTGAAAAAAAATATAATCCCTTTAGGAGGCTTAATCTTGATCCCAAACTTAGATATTCCTTATCTTCATGGTGTTTAACTACTACAATGAAGAAATTAGATCTGTATTAATGCAACTCTTATATTTCACACCTGTCAAGCTGAAGCAATTTGAACCACATCTATGATGTAGATGATCAAGAAAACAAACTGGTAGGAAATCAAACATTCCTCCTTGCTCCCCAAAATTAGTACTAATGTTCAAAATTTCATTTTATTCTGATTCCAGGCATGTGAAATCTTACTGATTATTTCTCAGGGTTGTCCTTGCACCTACATATGATCAGCAGACCCATGCCTTGCAGGTCAGCCTTTGATCAGCCTTTGAGTTTGTATATCTTGCTCTCCCAGCCTAAACTCAAAAGGAAATGCTACGCATGTATACTGGAAAGTTAGAAAAAGACAGGCAGAAAGGATAAAGAAAAAAAAAAAATCCTTAAAAGATACCAGAGAGCTTTTCTAATATTTTAAAAAATATATTCATTTAAATCTTCTTGAACTTTTTTCAAATTCATTTAATCACATTTTATATTAATTTACAAAATTGTACTCAGTGTTAAAGAAACAGTTCAAAATCAAATTTTGGCCAAAAAATGACATGAAAGGTTTTCTTTTTCTTACATATTCACAACCACTTGCCCTTGACTGAATGACAGACTTTAATTTTTATTCCTATCAGCCACGCAGAACCAAATACTTAATAAAAATGAGCTCAACTCCAATCTGTTTTTGTGCATCATCAATAAAAGAGATAACTAGTTAAGTTCCACTTGCACAGAAAATTATGTTGCCATTAAATCTTCATAACCTTACTGGAAATAAAGCATTACACGAGTCACTGCCAACATAATTTGAAGGAATAATACAGTTCTAAAAGTAGACAGACATTTCCTGAAGAATCTTTAGAATTTTGGTGATAGAGGATTTACAATTCTGTATGGATTTTAACAACAAAAAGAACAAAAAGAAAGAAAAAGAAACAAACAAACAAAAAACAACCCTATTCGTGACTTCAAAGAGCCTTCTACATTTCATCTGGAAATAGACTAAAACTAAACACTATTCCCACAGACACTTTTTTGAGTATGGTATCCTCACACAGTACTGCGATTCAAACATCTCTTAAGATATAAAGTCCTGCCTTTATGGACAATGAAATGGTTAAAGACTTCTGATGTTCCATTTTTTTCCATAACTGATATTAATTGCTTTTTGGCACTTAAAGTGTAATAATACATTTTTTATTTAGTCAGTCCATAAGCAGACTGTGAGCAAAGTTTAAAAAAAAATTTTTTTTTGCAAATACAGATATTTTTAATATATTTTTGCAAATATATTGGAAGTGAAGTTATTTCAAAAAATATTATTATTAGGTATAAGTGCTCTAACGAGTGGACAGGTGCACATTTTATAACTCACTCACACACAATTCGTATACAAAAATAAAATTCAACTTGAAATCCAATCAATTAAAAAAAATTGAATTTCAGTACTTCAAGTAACCCCAGTGCTGCCACCACACCTGTGCGGTTTTACAGTTTTCTTCATTTCTTTATCATTTTTCTTTTGTCCCTCACTGCTACACAACATAGACAATTAGCAAAACTCATTACAAGAGAAATAAAGAAAACCATAAAATACTGCACAAAATGGAAAACAAACAACAGCAATAAAAAGAAAAAAAAAACCAAAACAAAACACCCACAACCCTGAAAAAACCCAACACAACTCCACTACTCATTTTCATAGAATAATTGCAGGTACTACTTGGTTGACAATTTTCATACAGTAGCATAGTATACATTGACAAATTTCCAGATGCAAGGATGGTAACTGCACAACAGATGTTTCATACTATGAAAAAGCAAAAGTACTATTGGTGTCCTCTATTAGGAAAAATCCTTTACTTGCTTGCTTCCCAAATGCACAGGAAGTGCTAGGTATTATCTGACAGAATCACAGCTGCCCATCATACGCAACCTGTACACAATTACATGTCCCATAACAACTAAGTGGAGATGCTTAATCGGATCTTAGTGATGTGGTCTTCTAAATTAGCAAATAGCACGCATTTAAATTGCCTAGATTTCTTAGGAAAACTTGATAGATGGCTATTTAAAAGGGCTTCTTTAATAAATATCTACAAAGAACAACAAATGCTTAATGAAGGTACTCTGGATTTTCTTCAGTAAGCTCATAACCATCTGTTTGAATATCTCACCTTCATTACTAAACAGATCCTTAAATCTGTGAGATGAGCTTCTCATACTCCCTCTATACATTTGCAAAAAGCCTGAAAATTGCACCATGACTCAAGATACCTGATCCTAGATCTTAAGCCCTCATCACAAACGCAGATCTGAATCACAAACCAGCCTTTCTATTCAAAACAAAATCCACAGAGCTTATTAACAATTACCATCTCTAACAAATCAAAAAGATTAAAAGCATAACTAAATATTTTCATGGTTTAAACCAGGGATGCTAGATATCAATACATTAGCTTTCTTCCTTAAATGTTAAGAAAGGAAACATTTTTGTTGATAAAGTCATTGAAAAAATTATTTCAAACAGCTCTGAATACCTTTCAGCCCATCTTATACAAATCATCAATAGTTAAAAAATGGCTTCAGCAAGATATGCCCCCTCTTCTTTCTAATCAGTCTTTTACAAACTCATTTGAAGCTGCCCACTTATTCAGAATATGGCGAAATGAGCTATTAGATTACAGATCATTCAAGGTCAAAAGTTGATTTAATGACTCACACTTACTGCTATAAACATGGAGTAGTACTGAAGAACAAGCCTTCCTGCTTGTTAAAAATTCACAGCCAGGGGAGTTGTGAACTGCATCCAATCCTGATTCACAAAAGAATTGCCTGGACTCTGATACAACAGTTTTGGGAAAAAGAAAAGGGTTGACTTTCAATATGCTTCTTCTGGATATTTATTAGAATCCCCCACCCCAATTTTTTCCCCCCATTCTGACCTCTTAACAAAACCAAAAAACATTTCATTGTCTGATTTCTCCCTCCTCCCTTAAAAATGGATTGAGACCCTGAACAAACAAAATCAAAAAGGAAGAAATGTTCCTATTCTGAACTCTGTAAAAAGGCAAAACTTGTCATTATGATTAAGTACTGAATAAACTGTGATTAAAACAAGCTAACACAATTTCACTGTCATACCACTCAGTGTTAAAGAAAACTAACTCACTGCTTGTCTTTCCAAAACAGCATAATAAAACTAATTGCTCCATCTTCAAAGAACTGCTCCATGTATTTCCCGTAAGTTCCTCAATAAGATGCTGCTGAAAGAAGTGGTTTGTTTTCTCAAAAGCAACATGACTTTTGTTGAGCACTCCTTTCAGTAAATCCTTCTAACGAGCATATCTGAAGAGGCTCTTGTATCTAACTGGATGCATTTTATTCTGTATAGAGAAAAAGACCAACTAAACTAAAACAAAACAAAACTGGCAATAACAAATGTGCAGCTTACTTTGCAAGGACAAAAACTTTCTTTCATGACCCAAAAAACAACACTGCTTTATTTCTCCTGACAGCTGTCATTTTAATTTGAAAAACATTAAATCTTGTGGAAGACAACTAATTTTTCACCTTCCCTCTGTAGCTACTGGGAAAAGACTATCTATCTATCTATATAAAACAAGCATGCTCAAAGAACAAAATTTTGTGATTGACTTTGCATTCCTATAGAGAGCGACTTTCAACAATTTTAGAAAAGGAGTGGGACTTACCCTCCTAGCATATTTGAAGGTTTTTCTCTCATTTTTTAAATTTTGAGCTCTATTTGGCCACAAATCATACCAGTGAAATACACAGCACACAAAAAATAGTGGGAACCAAGTGTTGCAAACATTATACTTGTGGTTAAGAAAGGAAGTATCAAAGCTAAACGTTTATCATGTTATGTTGATACATGGAATGCCTAATTAACTTGAGAGAACTTAAAAGTCTTTCTGATGATGGATGATTTTTTTTTCCTCCACAAAAGAATTACTCACAGAAACAGATCAGAGCAGAACACAGCAGTAAAAAAAGTGGAAAAGTCCTTGAACAGAAGTGATTAGGCAGTAGTTTAAAAACAAAATGATTTTAGAACTTATATCTGACAAGCAGATACATCAAATTACTAGGAAACCCACAACTCAGTTTTGAAAGAAGGTTCGTTTCAGGAATTAACAGAAACATAAAACATTAGAGCCATCTTCACTGTGAACTATTATCTTTGAATTTGTTTTTATATTGCCTTACAATTAAGGCATCATCATGACAGTTTGCTTCCCCACTTCCCCAAACTTTCACCCATCCCACAACCTCTGGCAGCAGATGTGATGGATGCGTGTGGTCACAATAGCTGGTTCAAGGCAGGTTTGGGAGAGACAGGAAACAACACAATATCCAAGGGATAATTCAGCACACGGTAAAACATACTGCTATTTCTCCTGGAGTGTAACCCTTCATTCATTCCACGACAGACACTCGTTACTGTTTAGCACATCATATAATTTATAACATTCACTACAGAGCATTAATTCAATAACTTTATACAGATATCATACAGAAGCCATGTCCTCTTCTGCTTACTGTCAAGTACAAAGCAGCTTATATAGACTTTAAAAAAAAAAGCTACACACCACAGTTGTAGCATACCGTATTTTGTGCCAAAATAAAAGGTTGCAGTAGTGGCTTTTTGATATTTCAAGACAAATAAACATGATACCACATAACAAACAGTTGTGCAAACTCAGGCCTGGAGGAGGACATAACTACCTCCTTTTTCCAGAACTACTTTTCCCTGCTTTACTGCTACTGCCACCAGACTTGCTGGAAGACTTTGAAGAAAACAGTCTTGTCATGAATTCAGAGACATCTGGCAGCTCATGGTTCGAATTCAGCATGTTCATTGACTGCTCCATTTCCTGCATGAAAAAAATTAGATAACAGCTCTTAACTAGCAATTTCTATGGCATCAGATCCCATAGTGAACATGTATAAAAATTCTCAAACACAAATGGTAGCCTTCCAGAATACACGTTGCTACACATTTTTATGCAACTGCAGCCAAATACCCAGCTACACACAGAAACATAAAACCCCAAAACTAAAAGCACTGACATACGGAAGACGTAACCATGTCTTAAGCAGCCTTACAGGGCAACCAACTACTCAGATAAAATTGTTTTCTCAAGAAAAATAATGTCATTAAAATACGTATTTCCAGCATTACTTGCTTCCATTTTAAAACAAAAGCTTTTGATCAGATTTTCAGATCCACATTCTCACAGACTTTGCACTCTTTCATTTTTTCAGATTTTGCCTTCCCAATTTAGTATTGATTATGCCAAAAGTAATAAAGTTTTGAAGGTTCTGGGTATTTTATTGCACTAATTCATAATATCAAACTATTAGTGTAAAACAGCTAAGTTTCCTGTCTTGTTTCATGAGATCATATATCTAGCTAACCTTAACGTAACTTTGGTGTTTAGACCTATAAGGAACTATGGTAGCCTTTGTTATTCTTATATCTATTCTAAATCTGTATGTAGCAATTGTGCTCACTGTTACAGTATTAAATTATTAACATTCTATATGAACGAGTGCTGATCCCATAAAGAAAAAAACAAGCTAGCTCAAAAAATATGAGTTCCACACACAACACAAACAAAATGAAGTTAGGCACATGCTTCGGAATTTAATAAACAGAATGCCATTAATTAAAACTGAGCTGGGAAAAAGTATTTTCTCTCATTCTTTGAAGATAATTTAAATTATAAGCAAGATTCCTTCAACTTGCAGTTTCTCCTTAAGAAGTCAGACCTGTCAGCTAATGCAAACTAAACCATTGGAACTTCTCATTGTTTATCATCAGAATAGCCTATCTACATACAATGTCAAATGGGTTAAAAAAAAAAATTAGGAATAAATAATTTTTAAAAATTCAATTTCCAAAGCTCAGCTTGGTTTGAAGAACATGCCACAGACATGTAGCATATATATGTATTAAAATCAGAATTAAAGCCGTATAAATCTGGTGTTTTTACAATATGCATTATTTTATTAAATAAAAAAAGGAAAAAAAAAATGGTTCAGACACCTATAAAGCACTACTGAAGACAGTGGTTATTTAGAGGAGTTTAAGCTAACCAAACCCTGAAAAAGCAGCCACCCAGGACAGACAAGGAATACTTCTAAAAACAAATGATTTAGCAAACACCTTGAATCTCCATTTTGTCCTAGCCTTCTGCTATTCGGCATTTTGCATGGCAAAAGGATAATAAATCAGATAATTTAATGACTACAGTAAGATTCTGAATCATATACGCTATTGCAACATCTCAACAGTCTTGTAAGCTCCACAGTTAATGGATAAGAGAAATCCATATCATACCCTTTGTAACATAGCTGACATTAAACGACATCTGAAAACGACGTGCTAGATTTAAACAGTGCAAAAATACACCGAAAATTTTTCACACCAAAAAATAGCCTTTGAAAAAATTACATTTATAATTCTAAAGATATTTTGGAAAACAACAATCATGCTGTAATGCGTTCAAAGCTTTTTTATTCAAACACATTCAAAACAATTTAATTCTGTGTTGTGCCATTTAACAGCAAACTCACTAGTCTGAAATAACAGAATTCATTATTTTAGCAGCACCATAAATAGTTGCATTAATTATGCCAATAAGACATCCTTTGAAGTCCAGTTTTAGCTATCATTTCTCTGTACCTTAAAATGCCATTACATTTGTTCTCTGTATCTCCAAACCTTTGAATCTACTTACCCGTCTCATATCAGGATCACTGGTGTTGACAACTTTAGGCAAAAGCACAAATATCAGTAATGGAAGAACCATCATCACAACCTATACAAACACACACACACACACACACACAAAAAAAAACAGTAAGTATTTATTCAGCTTATGTGATGCTAAGATATTTTTATACATCCCACCACCAAGATTTTAATTAAAATACCAAGTTCTAGAACAACTGCTTTCTGAGTCAGTAACCCCGTATCACAAATCCAATTGTCAGGACAGAAACCAGAAGTTGCACATAACTGATTTCAAACTTGGACCATTCAAGTAAATGTCTTCCTTTTAACTGTTATAATCTTGCAAAGTGTTCCTCTCTGCCTTAAAAGAACACCATGTTGTCAAAGGAACCAAGCTATGCAATATTTTCAGACAAAATACATTTACCAGAGTTGCTATGCAGGGAATGAAAAAACAGACAAACAAAAAAGCAACCAAGGCAAAACAAACAAAAACAACAAAAAAGCCTTACCAAAAATCAACCACCTCAGAAAAATAAATTACGCACATCTTTTGTGAATTATTTTTATTCTCCATGTTCCAAAGAACTGCTATATTTGGAACCTTTGCATACTTTTCACCTTTGTGTGCTGCTTGTACATACCATGGGGTTCATGAGGAAATCCGTCCATCCCCAAGATTCTCTCTTTATGAAGTATGAAGGAGGTCCAGAAGATTTCATCTGGAGCGGGTATGGCAGCCTGACAACTTCTGAGGTTTTGATGTAATTCACATATCTTGCTCTAAGGAACAAAATGTAAATAATTAAAAACACAATCTTTAATGAAAATTAATGATTATTAAATATTCCAAGCAAGGTTTTAAAAATAGACTGCAAATGAAACCATCTGGTAGGCAGTGTCAAATATGCTTCACTTTTCAGAGGCTTATTTTTCTCAGTAGAAATTATACTTTATATGATCAAATAATATTAATTTCAATATTAATTCGACTTCTGTCTACATTTTATATCAGGATAGCTGCAGGAGAAAACAGCAAAAAGCAAATCAACAGAAGAACTCCTTTTCAACTCACTCGATTCCACTTATTTTAAGGCAATAAATATGAAAAGAAAAAAAGAAGCTATGTTCCAGAAGCAGTGGGAAAGGAAGCTGAAATATATGGTCTGATATGGAAGCAATGGATCTACAGTACTTCTTACATTACTTTTGATGTTACGCTGTCAGGCACACTTCCTGCATCAATAGAGAAGCAAATCTGGAAAGGCTCACCTCATTTTGCCTTTTGAAGTTATGTCAACTCGAACAGGCTCAAATTTATGAGCAGGAGATATAACTTCTACTACATAAGATCCTGAAGGTACATCATGAACCACAAAGCTTCCATCTGTCCTAAAAAAAAGAAAAAAAAAATTCCACTGCATTTCAACATACCCCAATGCACTGGAGGGAATCGGTTTTGGTTTTGTCCCCAAAGAAGAAACTGTATCAATTTCTATTATAAATCTTTATATGATAATAATGACCAAAAGGAAAATTAAGATCACTCAGTACCAAGCCCATTAACATCATTAACACGTGTCACAATACAAGCAGAAATGGCCAGTTACATTAAAGACTTCCTATCACAGAATGGCTTGTTAAGCCATTGTCTTGCTGGAGGAATAGCTTACAAATCTAATACTGTGCTCAAATGATACAATGAAATTTACTTTGCTTCAGTAATTCTGCTGAAATTAAAAAATAAATAAATTGGCTTCCTACATTGTGTGGGCAGGCATTAAATATGACTTACAAAGCACAAAAACTACATTTTCTGCCCCTACAGCAAAACAGATAGCTTCACTTTTAATTGCTTCTTTTAGAACTAGCCCACGCTAGAAAGCTCTATCACAACAATGAGGAAACTAAGAGCTCCAAATATGAACATAGAAGTGATTTTTAGACAGATTGCTTTTATTTTAAAGTAAGTAACTTCAATGTTCATTGAAAATAATTGAGAAAGGATACTTGAAAGATTCAGCACAAGCTGTCATCAAATTAAAGTACAGAAGCTTGTAGGTTTCCTCCTACATGCTTCCAGAAGCTTCCAAGAAGGAAAACTTTATGTTCTCTGTCAAAAAATAATATAAAATATGCTTCTCCTAAAAATATTACTCATAGTTAAGACCAAATAAGTTCTTCAAAGGCAAAAAAGGTAAAAAAAACTCAACACATTTGAAACACATCATGAAAACAAATAAATGAACCTCCTTAAAAGTGATTTCTGTCTTCATATCAGCTCTCTCAAAATTGTACATCACTTTAGCGCTCTCCCACAACCAAGACAGAAACAAACAATGACGTGTAGGTTGATTTCTCTAATATTTTATGTGACGTTTTGAACCCCTAAATCCTACTATTATCATACTGTGCAACTATATTAATGACTTTCCCCGGGAATTCCCTTTCAATTTTCCCATTCTAAGCAGCAGTATTTTGATGAAATTTGACTATTCTTTTTTAAAAGACTCATTTGACAAGGTAATTTCTGATTTCACATATTGATACACAACAGCACCATTCTCAAGAAATAAAAAAGTTGAAACATTTACTTCAGTGAGGAAATTTATCAGATTTATAAAAATGCTTGTAATAGGAAATTGCTCTTGAAATATTCAGCAGTAACTTTAATATGCCAAATAACTATTTCCCTCTTATTGGTAACCAAAATGGCATTCATGTAATAAAAAACCCAAACTCGCCAGAGAAATGGTGACATATCTACTGATAACCCAAAGACACTTAACCCTGCCAGAGAAAGGGAAGGATCCTTCTACTCAGCCTCAAATAGTACTATTAATGAAAAAATTTGTTTCCTGTCATGCAGTTGTTACCAGCAGTGACCTATCAACCACTCAGTAAATTGCTCATTGCAAGTGAACAAAATACTACTATCATATCTTTTTAGCTGAAACATACCATACTTGTCGTGGCACAGCATCTTCGCAGATATTCATCACTGGTTAATTAATGTGTACTATTAATTTCTTGGCTTTGTGTTATCACATAATATGGTGAGTTTATCACTAAATGTATGAAAGTAATGTTACCAAAAAAGTTTGCTAACCAGGTTATGCTGTTACAAGCATTGCATGCTTTTAGATGAGATTATTTCCTCACATTTCAAATAATTCCAGCTACAACCAAGTATTTAGAAACACACCAGCCCCACTGTGTTTTTACATGAAATGTAAACATGATGCAAGGCACCTATAGCTGGGTTGAACTGCTCCATCAGATGCTATACTGACAGGATCTGCTGTGCAAAGTAAGATCTGCTGTGTTTGCCTATAAACAGATCCCAGTTTCTGCTGCAGAGGGAATAACGCAAAACAGCTGTATTTATACACTAGTATATCTTAACCCATGTGAACTTCCTCATTTTAATACATGATTTTAAGAACAAGATATTATGCTGCACTAAAATCACAGATTTTAGAATTATCTTTGACTGGGAAATGATTATCACTCAAGTAGTGAGGGGATCTTCTGAGTATCCCCAGAAGCCCAGCTGATCGGAATATACTCAACTCCGACCTGAGGCCGAGGTGGCTTACGTGATGCTTCAAGGCTGCTCTATGCATATGCATCATCCCTCCACACAGCTTTTCCTGCTACCGTGAAGATTTCACGGGTACTGCAAAAGTCCCTCAATCTGCGAAGTGACTCAGCTCTGATTTCTAGCAGCCCAAAAGCCGCAGCCTCAGCCAGGATCCCCCCGCAGGATCTCGCGGTCCCAGAGCGGAACGCGGGCGCGACCGAGGAGTCCCGCGGCCGCCGCCATCTTGCGGCCGGCCCCGCGCCAGGGCGGGGTGCGGGGTGCGGGGACAGCGGCCCGCGGCGCTGAGGGATTCCCCGGCAGGCCCACCCCCCGCCCGCCCGGCGCTCACTTCAGGAAACCGACGTGCTCCTCCCCGTCCACGAGCACCCGAGCCCCCGCGATCCAGTCCTGGGGTTTCACCCCGGGCACCACGGCCCGGCCCTCGATCTTAAACCGCTCCCCGGGGCCCGCGCCGCCCGGCGGCTCCACCGTCCCGGCCGCCTCCGAGCCCGCGGCGCCGGGGGCCAGCGGCGACGCGAAAAAGCAGAGCAGCACCAGCGACACAACGCCGCCCCGCGCCGACATGGTCGCGACCATCACCGCCGCTCAGGTGCCGGGGCGCATGCGCAGAGCGCGACACACCTCAACTCCCCGGGACAGCCGGCACCAGAAGCGCGGCGACAAGCTCTCTACGCGTGCGCAGCGGGCCGCGAGAGCGTGTTGGGTGCTGTGCGCTTGCGTATAGGAGAGTGAGGCGCCGGCATTTTGCGTCACGCCGGCGAGCCAATAGGAATGTGAGCTGCGCGTCCACGGAGCGAGGCGGAAGTGCGGTGGTCTCTGCCGCCGCGAGGCGCTGCGCCTATGTGGGGCGCAGTCTGCAGGGAGGGGACTGCGAGCTGGTGGCACGCAGCGTCTCAGAGCGCAGGCTGGGGAAATGGCAGAGCAAGTTCCCGGTTTGTTTTTTTGTTGTTGTTTTTTTCCCCTCCAGAATAAGGTCATCTGCGGGTGATATCGCAGGACACGGATGTGAAATAAAAGAACATGAAAATGTGTCAATAACGTTAGCCTGAAGTGCTTTCTTCGATCTGTATGAGATCAATGCAGGCTGTTTCTGATGCTCCCCTACAGCCAAATGCTGTTGCTCGCTGTGAGCAGGTTCAGTGCCAGGCCAAGAGAGCTGTAATATCTGCCCATTTCCTTTCCACAAGTATGTCCTGTCGTGTCACATGTACCCACTGTCACATACACCTGCCTCCTCAGCTGTTGCTTAATGTCAGAGTTAATTACTGAACTCATTAGAAATATTACTTAACTATTAAAGCATGTTTGGAGATTGTGAACAGTGATTCCTCTGTGAAGAGGAAAGGGACCTGGGGGTGTTGGTTGATGCTTGGCTGAACATGAGCTGACAGTGTGCCCAGATGGCCAAAAGGGCCAAAGGCATCCTGGCCTGCATTAGAAATAGTGTGGCCAGCAGGAGTAGGGAAGTGATCGTCCCCCTGTACTCAGCAGTGGTGAGGCCGCACCTCGAGTACTGTGTTCAGTTTTGGGCCCCTCACTACAGGAAAGACATTGAGGCCCTGGAGCGTGTCCAGAGAAGGGCAACGAAACTGGTGGGGGGTCTGGAGCACAGGTCCTGTGAGGAGCAGCTGAGGGAGCTGGGATTGTTTAGTCTGGAGAAGAGGAGGCTCAGGGGAGACCTCATCGCACTCTACAACTTCCTGAAGGGAGGTTGTGATGAGGAGGGGTTTGGCCTCTTCCCCCAGGCAACGAACAGGACCCGGGGAAACGGTCGCAAGTTGTACCAGAAGAGGTTTAGGTTAGACTTAAGGAAGAACTTTTTCTCTCAGAGAGTGGTCAGGCACTGGAATGGCCTGCCAAGGGAGGTGGTGGAGTCGCCATCTCTGGCAGTGTTCAAGAGGCATCTGGACAAGGAGCTGCGAGATATGGTTTAGTGCTTGTGGTAGCAGTGGTAGTGTGAATACAGTTGGACTAGATGATCTTATAGGTCATTTCCAACCTTGTGATTCTATGATTAGCATTTGAGTGGATTACACAATGATATTATAAGCTTTGATGTAATAGTGTTGTAGGCATTTACCTTCTAGGCAAAAATAACCATACCCCAAAAGTGTAGTACAAATAAAGTAAATGAAAATGTTCAGGCATACACTTAGCAAAGCCAACTACCGAATTTTTTAGTGTTTTATCTGGAAGGCTTTTTATTTCTTACTGGAAGGATTTTCACTATTAGCCAGGTTCTGTCTGTAGCTTGATGTCAAGGGAACGACTGATCAGAAGACAGATAAAACTGCCAAGCAACAGTTTTCAGTTTACTTTGAAGCAATGGAAGCATTTCATCAGGCTCCTCAAAGTGCAATCAAGAGTGACCTCCATGTTTGAGAGCTGTCACCTCATTGATGAGCTCACTTAACTAACAGCTACATAGAAACTGGCAAATTTCTGATAGGTTCTGCCCTGCTCACAAGCACATTCTCACTTCTGTCTGATCGGGTTCATTCAACCAGCTGTCACTGTTTGTGCAAACCCGTCAGCCAGATGGATGAATCCCTAATGAGCTGAGTAGAGTGGAGGTCTAGACTAATGTAATGCCATCACACTGATAATACTGAAATCTGTATCTGCAGGTTCTTGTCACTTCTGGTCTCGTGTACAAATTGAAAAGCAGAGAAAACGCATTAAATCCCTCTGAACTCCCTATATGCATCACAATGCACGAGCATCACAACTGTTTGGAAATAATTGAGAATGGTGAATAGAAGAAGCACCCAAGAGGAAAATGATTTTATACTTAAAACTTATTTTTCTGCTGATTTTTTTCACAGTGTGAACAGTTTGCTTGTAGTTTGGGATTAGCAAAGCATTTTCATAAGCTTAAATGCAACTTTGAACATTTCAGTGCAATTACTGTGAACACTTTTATTTATATGAAGCTGATAACACTTTGGCTAGTATTTAATTTGCTTTTGGAAATGAACAGGATGCTTTAATTGATACTGGTTACTTTAATACACTGGACATCCACTGGACCACAGCCAGCAGCAGCCCAGAACCTGTTTCCTCTGTGATTCAGCCACATGCAGAGCTGTTGGCTGTCAGCAAACAAGAAGGGAGCAGCTGTGGCCATCTTACTATAGTCTTATCATATTCTCTGAGTCCAGCCCTCAGCTGCTGTGCAGGTATTGAGGTCATGCACAGTATACCAGAACAGTGCCATTTCACAAATGCTCTATGGAATCAAGGACACAGACATGACTGATCTGAAAAACAAATAAGAAGTTGATGTGCATCAGAATGCCCATGCTTACATCAGTTATACTGTCTTTTGAGGATAAAAATTTGTATTATTAAAAAGAAAAAAGAAAAACAAAAACATCACAAACCACACATAAGAGAATTGTGTCTATGGAAGCAATCAGCATCAGGACCAGCAGAAGGCCACAGCCAGCTAATGCATTCACTGAGCTTTCTCCTTCACAATCAGCTTTACTGTAAATAAACACAGAAGAATTATTATTTAAAAAAAAATTACTACCGATGTATATTGTAAAGCAGCATCATTCTGCCATCTACTGGCAATTCACAGTGCTACACCAGAAACATTAGCAGCAGACTTCAGCAACAGCATTGATATTGCCCCAAAGATATGATCCCCTGAGAAGGTCCTACTTCTGGATTCCACCAGAATTATTTCCACTTTACTGGTAATAGGCATCTGAAAGCACAAACCGGGTAATACTTTCATACACTCTTCATAATGGTGACATTAAGATCTATCGCCAGATGACAGCCTGCTTTACCTGGCTGAAATTGATTGAACTCAGACTTCATTCTGTAGAGGAAGAAATTTAATTAGTTTAAGTATGAGGAAAAGGCTTTGAACTTTTTTTTTTTTTGTAGGAAAAGGAACATAATTTCCATGCTGTAAGAAGTCCCACACCCTCCCTTGCAAGCAGAACAAATATGGGCGTAGCATGATGGTAACATGGAAATTGTTTTCATAGAGCTTTGAAGTGCTCATCTCCTATTTACTACAAAATATCCCCGTATCTCTTTTAAGCAAAATTTGTGCACAAACTGTGCAAGCAGGTTGTCTAAGAAGTACAGCAACCGCTAAGCCAGCTGCAGAAGCAGTAGCTCCACACAGAGCAATGCTACACATGGACTCAGATGCCTGAGATCTGGTTTGTAAGGATACCACCTGTAATCATTCACCTACTGCTCTAATGGCACATTCCTGGGACATCTGGTTTCCAAAAGTAAAAAGTGTGAAATCCTTGCTTCTTGGAATGTGCTTTAAATGCCATGCTTCCCACCCTCCCCCCAACCTGGGATTCCACTCACATAATGCCACAAGGCAGCCACTCCATAATGCAGTGTTATCATATCCCTTGCAGAACCATAGTTATTTATATTTTTTTTTCTTTCTTTCCTTCACTATTGGTAATGTAGCACAACAAAACAGAATTCTTTCCTTTGTATTTCAAGCTGAAGATATTCAAATGATTTGTAGAGTGGGTTCACATCACATAGAAGGTGCAATATGGAAAAGTCATAGGAACTTTGGTGGGATGTTCCAACAGAAGAGGATCCTATTCAACAACCAAATAAAACATTCCATCTCATCTGCAAGGTCTCTGCTCTGGGAGATCTTGTGTCCAACATGCAAAAGGCTGCTGTAATACACACAGCCTTAAGCAGTTGCCTAATTACACTACAGTTGCTTCTGAGGAGGAATGGAGGAGGGAAAGGCCAGAAATGACACTGAGTTGGAAGTGTTATGAAATTCTATGCTTTTTTTTTTCCTCCAAGAAGGTGGTTGTCCAAAGACTCCTAAAGGTTGATTTGCACCATTTCTAAGCCCACTCTTTTTTAATTTATTTTTTTTATTTTTCAATATTTTTTTTTTTTACATTTTTGTAGTGGGAGTTAAAAAAAAAAAAAGTATACGAGTTTAGCTGGAGCCAGATCAGCACTTTCCAGATGACAAATGTTCTCTTCGGTGTATCAAATACATTACTTACACTGCTGTAGTATCTACTGCTAGCAAATTTGGATCCAAACTAACTAAGAAACAAAACACCTGCATACTCACTGTATTTGATAAAGCCTTAGAAGCAAAGCTTAGCCTTCAACTCATTCTTAAAACAAAGAAGAAAAAAAACCAAGCCAACACTACAGTAGTTCTTAATTCACTTTGCTAGTTCTTGATCTCAGAAATGATGAATCGATTCTGCAGTGCCCTGCTTTTTTTGAAGCATTAGGTATTCTTACTGCTTGTCAGCTTCATTACAAGCCACAGAAGCACTTTTTCATGAACACATTCTGGCTGTTCCCAAGAAGCTGAGAATGGCAGTTCGTGGCTTTAAGTAGCCCTGCAAGCACCTTCTTTGTACAAGGCAGATAACTGATGCAGATATATACAACCTTATAGCACACAGCTGATATCTGAGGGAGCTGACCAGTTGCTGCCTTTCTGAAATTCAGCTCATAAGTAAGAGCTACCAATTGCTTTACTTTATTGTAGCATTTCACTGTATTGGCCTGTGATCCTTGTAACTGTTTTAAAGCCCTTAATGAAATAAGCAACTTTTGGTCTACGCTTACATCTTAGCCCTGGAAGTAATTTGGAGGCACTTTATATTTCTGTTGCACAGTGAGAAAGCTAAATAAGAATACTGTTTATGTTTCAGGTGCATTCCTATTTGTGTGGGCTGGTTCGCTGAGTCATGAGAGCCAATGAAGCCTCACCATGACAAGTACTGGTTACTACGTCAAAGAACTGCTCAAATGAACACTGTGGTGAATTAGAGGTATTATCTACCATTAACCAATGGCAAACAAGCTAATTTTGTATGTGCTGTTACATTGCTATTCAATGTGTTAAACCACAGCTTCATTAAAGCAGGTTGATTGGCAGTTCTGCAAGTAGTTGTGATGTTTCCTGTGTGATTTAAATAAAGCTATATGGCAATCTCAGAAAAGAGGTAAATAGGAGCCTTATCAGGTAACTTTAACTAAATGATGCACTTTTTGATCTAAAAAATGCAAGCCTTATCATAGAAAATCCTTCCAGTTGCAATATAAAATCTTGTTGTGGCTATGAGGTTTTTTCTTCTCTACAATATTTTGAGTTACATAAGACTGGGTAATTTTTATATTCCACATAACAGTTTGCAAATTTGGGGGAAAAAAACAGTAGCATAAATCACTTTCAAATGCCCCTTCTCCCCCCCTCCAGCTATTTGCTTTCATCATTTATAAGTGTGTTTGACAACAGTCTCCTCAGGGACACTCTGTATATCTGGTGAGATCCAAGGCCAATAAAGCCTCACTAGGCACACCATAAGTAATGAATTCAATTTTGGATTTTGCTTTTAGGACTTCTATTTTAGGCAAATAAAACAATAGTGAACCACAGAAAACTTGGTGCAGGATAAACATATAAGTTTTTACCTCCTCTTCAGCCTGAAGAAAAATCAGGAAAGCATCTTCAAATTAATGTGAGATGACAAAATCTAGTGGTTAGTTTAGATATACATTCCACAGGTATGAAGGTGTGCTTTTGAATGTTGACATATGAAAGTAGTAAGCACTAGAAAGGAGAAGCAAAAAGAAATAATTGCCAGGACAACTTTGTTCATGGAAGAATTACAGGAGAATAAACTCTTAAAAGCATACATTAGTAAACTGCAGGCCCAGGTCACACCTCTTTTAGGAAAGGGGAAGGACACAGCAAACAAAAATACCCCAGTGACCTTCTCATTCCTGAAAACCATGATTTTATAAAATAACATGACACCTGATGAAAACAATTAGCACTTTAAGTGGCAGCAGCATAGGTATCTGGACTAGAAGGCCCAGAGAGGCCATAGAAAGCTCAGGTGGACTCTAGCATGCAGGTTTTTACACAGCCAGGTCTCTGGCTGGAGAATCTCTATGACAGGGAAAAAGTGGGGAGACCAAGAAGTCTGAGTGAGTGAATTTAAGATGATTGATCATAATCTCCTGGCAAACAAAAGCACACAGTGGCACCTTGACCTAAAAGAGGCAAGGAGATAAAAACAGGATGATGGACATAGCATTAGATAGGAATTTGGAATATCTCCTAAGGGAAGTTCTGTTCGGAAGGAATCCTGATGAAGGTTCAGCAATAGGGTCTCCTTCCTTTGCAGAATCAATTGTATGGGTGAAGCTCTGACAGAGCTGCAAACTGATGAGCAGTAAACCTGGCAGCCATGCTGCAGCCACTCCATGTACCTCACAGCCCTGGCATGGTTGACTGCTGGTAGTAACGTAAGAAAAAAGGCGAGATATGAGAGACAGCAGATGTGGTTAGGGTACTCCCTAAGACAGAAATTACTATTTATATTCTTACTATCTCAACCTTGAATGTGGGAGCAAAAGCTAGGGCTTGCTGGAGCCATCCAAATTAGTTCTTCCTCCTCTCACTTATGTCTTTCATTGCTGAGATAGTTAAATTCAATTACACTGCTGCAAAGCCAGCACAGACAACATGTTCATCAGAAGTTCTATGCTCTTGAACACTAGGTAAGATACTACTTCAGACCATTAAATTCAGTTCAAGTTCTGACTAAGATTCCAGGCCAACAGCATCTTGGAGATGCATCTTAGGGGTAAGGGAAAAAACCTGCTCTCATAAAACTATACTATTTTTCACAGCTTAATTATAATTAACTGCATATTACAAAGGAACCACAGACCAATCCTTTTGTCAGAAAAAAATGTTAATGAGGATATAAAAAACTGGATAAACAGATTTCTATATATGGAAACCTATTAAGATCACATTTTAAGATTTGGTGATTCATGGAGAAAGAGGTCTTGTCATCTTTCACATAGTTCTGGAATCAATAATTGTCTATTTAATCCAAACCAGACATGAGGCTAAACTCTCATTTTCCAGACCTTACAGAAAACCATTGGCAGGCTGACCAAAGTATCAGAAATACATACAAAGTTTGCATACAGAAATGCAAGAATACTCCTTGTTAGTCCCCAAGGTGAAGGTCAGTGTTAGCAAGCTGCCAGTTCTGAAGACAGCTCCAAGGGCGTTCTCCTATTTACAGCCCTGCAGAATGAAATGGCTGAGGTCACGCAAAAAACAGTCAAACAATCTAGAAAGCTGACTGCTAACTTCAGGGAGCCCTCGGATGCACATTCTTATGTCTCTTTTTTAAGTGCAAAGAGGGTGGCAGCATTTGTCACCTGACCACAGCACGACTTTATGCTAGAAGTGAATGAATTCTAGCTTTTGGGTTAGTTTTTAAGCATTCAGCTTTCCATAATAATGAAACATAACACATGTTGCTATTTAAAAATCAAGAGTTGAGATGGAAAGAATCCCTTCACAGATGTTAAGGGACACACTACCAGGAGAGGTATAAATGCACTGCAGAAAGAAGCATAAAAGAATTCTTCACAGTAATGACTCCATAGGCATGCTTACCCACAAACCTTGAAAAGAATGCTAAACATCCTCACTAACCCATCTCTGCTAATTTTCCACAGGGTCAAACATTGAAAGGCATAAGCTCACAAAAATGAGAATTCAAGATACAAACAAGTTTAACATCCTGTACTTAGAGGGGAAGACGAGGCAAGTAAAGAGCAAAAAAACCCAGAACTAAACCACACACCATTGTGCAGCATGATTTTTCTCTAACAAGCCACCAATTTGCCAATTATAAGCATTCAGAACTATGGGCAATTTTAATTACTAGTTCGTCAAGGATCTCATTTTTTAATGCCATTTATATTCACACAAACACTCCTAATATAACAATTTTGACTTAAACCTAGTAGTTGATATAGCCATTATATTAATGTGCATTCTTCTGTGTTTTCAATATTAATGTAAGGACTAAACAAAGTGGTGTCATTCACATATTTGTCAGCAGAAGTACAAGCATTGTACTTCTGTATTCCCTGTGTTTTCACAGCCAAATGGCCCTAAGCTGATTTGATTTGCAGGAAGGCTCAATATACAAGACACCACTTGGGAAACAACACATACCAAACATGAAGGCGTTCTATTCTCACTTGGACAGGTGACAAGGTTGATGTGGAGCTGGGAACTCTGCCAAGCAGATGTGCTCTAACACATCAGTGGGGTGGAAGAGCAGCAAGTGGGAAGAAACAGGACTGCTCTGCGTGCACCAAGTCTCCAACCTTCCCTCTTCAAGTACCTCACTGTAATGGAATTAGTCACATAGGACTAGAAACACTTCCTACATCAAAGCTGAATCTTCCACTAGCACAGGCACCCTTGTCAGGCACACAGAATTTCTGTAATGTGTTTAAAACCAAACAGTCCCCTACTCTGAAGGCAGTACACGCTTTTAGCAGAATCCCTAGCAACACTGCTCCATTGCCCAAACAGTAGATTAATGGGCAAGGCAACTAACTGCCCAGCTTATTCTTAATGCTAGTATTTGCTGTTGGCATAGAATTACTTCAGAAATAACTCTTGACAATAGTTACCAGCTTCAGTCAATTAAAAAGTCAGGCTTTTGGACTCTGAGTAAGAAACAGAGAACAGAACCTGTCAGTTACTTTCTAGTGCTGCTTTAGTTTACTACTTCATTAACACTGGCAAGAATCTTGTATCATTCAAAATAAAATCTGGTCACTGCTTGTACAATGAAACCACCGCCTGTCATTGCTTATAATTCCTTGACATTATTTATTTTTTCCTCTAGCTGGAGCATTAGGTGGCACACAGTTATATTAATGAAAATCAAGCATTTTTTCCTCCTCCTTTTCAGTCAGAAACTTAATGCTATTTTAAACAAACACAACATCTAAGCCTGCTGGCTTCCAGACAAAGTACTATAAGCAGAGATAAAAAGAAATAAGTTATCTGCACTCTTCAAATAAGATATGCAAGTTGCTCCTTCCTGCATTCATTGAAGAAGTTCTATCAGCAAAGAAGCAGCTTTTGGTTTCTTAGCACCAGAAGTTAAGATTTCAGCCTTCCAGCACCTTCCAGCCTTTCTGCTCTTATCTAGACCAAATATGAAACAGCTAATTCACATGTGGTAACACAACTTGACAGTAACACAACAGAGCCAGTTGTCAGGAGAAAGTGCATCTGGGCAACTTCTTTATTGGGATCCAAGCATTTCCTTGGAAGTAGCAATCCTCCTCTCGCCTCCTCTAAAAATTTACAGAAAATATTTAGATATATTTAGAAATACGCAGAGGAGATAAGCTTGTTTAAAACAGAGCAACATGATTAAAGCCTGTTACCACAAAATACTGGCTATTTTTCTGCTGCCAAGATATTTATTAAACTATTTCACTAAGCTTTCAATCCATGGAGTATCTGATAACTCTGATGTTTGCAAGAGCCAAACATAATTCTGACTTTTTGAAAACGAAGCTACACTGATGAAATACAACTTGAAAAAGAACCATCTATCTAAATTACAAGAGATTTGAAACAGTTTACAGCTCACATTAAAATATGATGCTAGGGTGTGTATTTATTCCAACACACCCACCATAGCAGGCAGCTTTGGAATGTAATACTACTTTGATATTTAGTAGTTTCACAATACATACAGTGCTCACAAAAAGTAGCAATCAAAATGGTTGCAATCTCTGTAAAATACATTGGCTTTGTTTCTTTTAAGTCAAGCAAATAGAGAACAGTCTCCTTCCGAAATTAACAGAACATTATTGACGTAAACATATTACCTTATGTAAGAGTATTTTTATTGTTTTTATTTTGGGAACTACCACTTCCTAAAGAGAATTTAAATGGCTTTAGTAGTAAGGAGTGAAAAAATAAAAAACCATTGGAAAACATAAAAATTGCTTTCTTCTGACAGTAACATACAGATGTTGAAATGGGCGACTGACTACTGGTGTCTGTTTATCCCACATCACTCCAGGTAGACAGTGTCTGAATTAAAGCAGGGTCTGTGTTGATCAGAAACATGCCACATTCAAATTGAAAGCAACACACCTCATTCTGAGGTCACCAATTATACTGCTGAAGTCTACATAGAGAGATGCACTACACAACTCTAACCATTATGGAAACAAAAATACTGTAAGCCTGCAATAGTTCAAGTCTGTGTGGTCATTTCTACTTTAAGTGACAGTACCATATTACAGGTTGGTATCAGAGTACAACTTAGTCCTTCGTGAAAAAAAGAACAACCCTACAGCAATAGTTATTTAGAGTGAAAAATCAAGTTCAGACTCAAGCATGTAGCCATGGATGTCTATTTCCATTAGCAGATATTAATAAAATTTGTGTTGAAAGTTTAAGAGGGAAAGTTTTAACAATAGCTTTCAAGTTGTCTTACCTTTATTTTGTCAACTTTCACTCTCCCTCAACTCAACAGTAGATAACTCATAGTATGTTTAGACTACAAAGAGGAAGAAATAACATTATTAAGTGCTGAAAAATGAATGTATGGGGAGAATATGCAGAGACAAATACTTGCATTTAGTCTCATTCCAAGGCAGAAAACAAAACAAATAACAGGGAATTAAAATAATGGATTAAAGCACACATTCTCTCGGCAATTCTTTAGCTGTAGCCTACAATTACTATCATATGTAGGAAAGTAGACTGAAGACAGATATTAAACTATGTCTAACATTTATAGAGGCTATTAAGAGCTGTTTTTTTTTTTCTCTAATGGAACAGCAGTTCAGTGTAAGTTCCCCATGCAAGAACCAAGTGCCTTCATAAACTG
This sequence comes from Phasianus colchicus, assembly GCF_987193195.1. NCBI lineage: Eukaryota > Metazoa > Chordata > Aves > Galliformes > Phasianidae > Phasianus > Phasianus colchicus. Next base: position 31,107,946 of record NC_143440.1, on the reverse strand, counting down.
AAGAACTCACACTGCTCAAAGGCTGGAGTAACTCCATACCAGCAGCATGATTTGCATTGCTCTGTACTTTCAAATAGCTGCCTAAGCCATATGACTGTTTGCACTAGAAGACTGGAGACAAAGTACAGCAGCAGATCTCCATATATCAAGTCTTCTGTAACAATGGAAGACCTATCAAGATGAACATTGTAAAGCAACTATATCTAAGTTGCAAGATGAATCTTATGCAAAATTTCTTACACACAAGAACATCCACTTCTTCAAGAAAGGAAAAAATGAACCCTGATACTAGCATGTCTTCAAAAATCTCACTGCTCGCCAATGCAATACATAAAGTACAAAATTTGCCTACTTCAGACACCAGAAAACACAAGTTACATTAGGATACACAAAATGAAGTAATAGGACTGATGTCACAATTGAGGACATGCAGTGATGTTCTGGGGTTTTTCTTCGGCCTTCCCTATTCTCTCACCTCTCCTACTCCCAAGGTATTAAAAACTGCAGCCTCTGATTAACAATAAGGCAGCTTTAAGATTACTTAAATTAGGTCTCCCTCCAGAAGATAAGCTCCTGGGAAGTGAATGCTAGTTTTTTAATACCACTAACTACTTATCAGCATTACTATATAGCCGGAACTACAGCACCTACCTGTGATAGGGTGTTCCACTGCAGAATACTCTTTACTAAGAAAGAGATGCAACTCCTTCCAAACGGGGTTGTATATAATGGTTAGGTCATGCTAGCTTCTTCACACCCTGCTCATTAATGGGGTAGCTTTTTCAGCCTCCATTCTTCAGTACTGCCTATACTCTGGCAGTTACATTATATATATATATTTTTTTTTATAAATATTTATCTAATATTAAAACATTTTAAATTTGAACCAATTTCCCAGAAAACTTATGTAATTTCAGTTTAGGGGAAGGGGAAATTCTAGTTCACTCTTCAAGTAAAAGCCTTCCGAACATTAAGATCATTTCAAATAAGGCGCAGATACTAATGACTTCATGTTTAATATTATATTATTGATGCTGTCAAAATACAACTTTTGGCAGTTAAAAAATAATGCATTATTTTATTACTCATCAATAATAATCCTAAAGACAATCTTATCTTGACATTTTAAAAAAAGCACCATCCACAGTTATATATTATTAAATCCATGGCCATACGTACAATTCAGTATAAGACTACATATTCATATCTATTATTAAGCTGAGTTTTGGAATAGTAAAGTATTTCATTTTAATTAGAGATTACTTCTTGTAGTATCAGAATTATATGGCCATGAATTTTTTCACCTTATCTATTAAAAAAAACAAAACAGGAGAAATTAAAAACTGAGTTTCCACCACCTTTACAGTATGCTCCTTGAGGAGCCATCTAAGAGCTCCAGCAGTTACCTTCCAAGCTTTTGTTAGCTTCATATATCAGTGCTCCAAAGAACAATAAAGAAAACAACATTATTGAATTGTAGTTCAGTTTTTTTTTTACTTGACAGAAAAAACATTCTGAGAAACACTAAGTTCCGCCCCAAAAATCTCTGCAGTGTGAAATACCTCTAGTTATACATAATTCCAGCTATGTTGGGCCACGTGTATGTCAGGAGATTGTCCCAGTAAAAGTTGCAATCTTGGGATGTCTCAAACATTCTTCCCTGTAGCTGATGGCCTGTAGCACAATACGTTTGATAGTTTGAAGAATATTCTAATAACCAAAGAGCACCAAGTTCTGATGACAGATTTCTAACTGGTCTTCAGAAATCACCAATAACAATGTATAAATAAAATACAAATTACAAATGAAGTAACAGGAGGCCTAAAGCTGTTGACCACTACACTTGAGTTTAAATCTCATTTGTTTAATCTGTAAAGTAAAAAAAAAAACAGAACACACTAGACTTTTTGCCTGACAGTTCAATAAAAGTGCATTCATTATATGCTAGGCATGAAAATAACCTTTCCAAGTACTTTATCATTATTCTTCTTTTCATTTTTAGAAAGCAGATTTGGTGTTGTATTTCTGTTTAAGTGAAAAACTGGCACTTTATATGCTTTAAATTGGAAAAGCATGCTACCAGAAGATAAAAACACAGAAGCAAGCCTAAAAAAAAAAAAAAATCACAACTCCCTCAGAGCTGCTACTGTATAGCTTTTAAATTAAAATAGCAAGGGACAGCACTAGAAGGTAAAAGTTGATAGTTTTTTCAATGTTTTTGTGTTTGGGTTTTTTTTCAGTTTAAAGTAGTACTAATTTGACAGCATTAAATCAGGTTAGTAATTGATTTTGCAAAGCTATTTGTCATTTTCTTAAAGGAGGTAGAATATGAAAGATGTGACTTGAGTAACAATGGCCTTGTCTGGCTGTAAACATTTCACAAATAATAGATATTTATATCTACAATAGAAAGTACTGTGGAAGAAGTTGTTCTAGAAATTATTTTTATGAACTTGAGAAGAAAACAGTAGATACATTTAATATATTTACTTATTTGCATGTAGTTTAAATGATACAGAACGAGATATCATGTTAGAAATCCACATACAATATAAAAAAAATTGTTTGGTATATTCACCATTCTGCTCACATTTGTAATAACTGTTTATCCAAACTTAAGTTCAGGTATTTATATTATTTTTCTTACATGAATTTTTGTATATGTGCAATGTTTCAAGAACAACTACACAATGTGAAACCCTGATGTCTGTAGCAGTTTTTCATCACAATCTGAACATACAATAGCTACTTACACCTCAACACATTGGCTTTTTCAAACACTAGTAATTAAGGCATTTTTGTTGTATACTTTTTCAATAGTGCAAACAAAAACTGTCTTTAGTTTCAATTAAAATAAAGAAATAATTGAATATTTCATAGTTGTCTTTAATATAGTTGGAAGATAGCTGTGCATTTTGGAGTTCTTGTGAATAAACACTAAAAGCTCTTAATGCTCATTGCTCTCGTTGGTTCTTTATTACTGTCAGTCAGACAAGACGGCAGAACCAGTTGAATTCATCTTTTTATGCAACGCTGTAGGAAAACAATGAATACCCAGTAATTGAATGAATCCCAAATGCAAAGGCATACAGTTTTCATAGTGCAGTTTCACCTCACTGAAGTAAAAGTTGCTCCTACTAGACATTTTTCCACTTCAATGTGAAGTAGATTGTTAGGATTTCGTTAGTGGTTTCATTAAACAGCTTAACAGTTCAGTTCTCTTCCACCAATATTTTTCAGAAGGCTTTCAGAAATAGTACGTATTTCAGGAACATTTTAGAGGATTGTTTCACCACATAAGCGCATCATTTCTCAATCGTGTCAGCATAGTTGTAATAAATAAGCATTTACATCCTAGAAGGAAAAAAAAAGGACAAAGTGTTTATCACACTACCTACTGCTGTAATACCAACTGTAGGTCTGAGATAGGTTAATCAATCAGGACCACAATAAGAATTACAGTTAGGGCAAATTTCAGATTATCCACAAGTTCAGGACTTTTTTTTTGCTCATTTCCTCAAAAATAATTTTTAATGCTATGCTTATGAGCACAGTGGGACTAATTGTCTAAAGCCATCAACTTCACATTTCTTTGCTCACTTCACAAACACCAATGGCAGGATACAAAACTATTTCATACACATAATCTCACTAAATGATGAAGTTTAAGAATCATTGTTACCCACCCTACACCCCTCCAACATTCTTATACTATTCCTTTACTCCTGACTTGTTCAGGTGCCCCTGGTCACAAACATCCTGGTGAACCTTAAGGAGGCAAACAGAAAAGAATCTTAGAGGAAAAACTGATGCTAGCAGTAACTGCTACACTGATCCATCAGAAGAACTGGGCAATCTATATTAAAAGCTCCCATTGCTCTACCAGTAGAGAGTTAGTTGACCCTTCTGCACATCAACTGTCTGAGGCCCTGTAAAAAGTCTGTAATTAGCCCTGTAGATATGTCAAAATCCCAGAAAGGGAAACAGAGCAGTCCCAGGAGGGTAAGAAACTTATTTGCTCAATTCATCAATGCAACAAATTCTATAGCACTGTAAGATTCTAAGTAATTGTAGATCCAACAAAGTTCCTACACATATAAATAGAGCAGGCAATCTCTAAATTCTTTTCAAATTTAACTAAATGGCTGTTTTATGTTCTGGCTCATTCCCTGCCTTTCTCAGGTCATGCCAGTGGGAGGGAGGTTTCTTGCTCAGTGTAACCTTTGGTACCCAGCCTCAAAAAACTACCTTTACAGAGATGAATAACACACATAGCAAATCATGTATTAATCAGACATCACACATAGTATTGATACTGTAAGTATGCCAAGAAGGGGAAAGAGGGCATTCACTTCAGATGGAGCTGCTCTTCTGCAGATTACTATTTTTTTAAGCAGTAGGCCAGAAAAAGATTTAGAATTCAGCATATTGTCACTTGTTCTGGTCACTTAACATGCAAATGCTAACACCACTGCCAGACTGAGGATCTGTTGCATCACATGCAGATGAGGTACAGCAGATTTTAAAGAAAACCTGTGCTTCACAGTCTACTTACTTATCTGAACCCCTTATTTTGAACATTCTAAGGTTTATTACTATTTACTATTTTATTATACATCATTAAGGAGCTACTTTATAAAGGTCAAAAAAGAAAAATTCATCAGCATTCTAAAACACAATACTAGAACTTCAGACTAAAGACTGTGAAATAATTGAGTGTTGGTGAAAAATAACAGCTGATACAGTTCCAGCCTTCAACAGTTAGAGTAAATAGTATCCAGTAAGAAGAATACTATATGTATAAATGGTATAGCTATACTTATTACTGAACAACTGTAACTGGATTACCTTTGCTATATTACCAGTATATCCTGGAACCAGAGTAAGATGTTTTTCTTGTTCCCATAATTCACTTAATTGTTGTTTTAAAATAATCATATTTCTGAAAAACAACCAATAATAGTTTTTAATATATATATACACTACAGTTTCCCAGATTTTGACTGACACGGGTATTTAATACTGTATATAGCTGTAGTCTTAATATTATCATAAACTCAGATCAATATTTTTTTCTGCAGCACTTACTATCCCAAAGACTATATTCTTTATTTGTTAGAAGTTAAAAGCAAAAGAAATACAAGAACGATAATCTTTCATGCAAGTTTCCAAACACCATCTATGACTTGACAATTAAAGAACTTATATGCTTTTAAACTTCTACTTTCAAATTGTAAGCATCAATTTTTCCTTTGTATAAGAAGTTGCGCTCCTGTTAATCAGCATTAATAGGGATTTTGAGATGACACAAGCTACAGAAACATTTAAATGTTTTCCAACACTATACTCACCCATCCTCTGCCCTCTCTTTATGTGCAGATAGTTCTGACCACCATCTTTTAATTACAGCTTGAAGCCAGTTTAGACCAACTATCACATATCTGCAATAACATTTTACACAATTCAAATATTCACAGGTCAGCCAATACTTTCACACAAGCAAGAATGCAATTTAGAAAGCAACACATTTGCTGTTTTGGAACAGACAGAATTAGACAAATTCTCAATTTTAGGCAATTGCCCATGTTCTCATTTTTTAGGTTGTAAACTAAAGTACTTCTTAAAAAGTAGTTAGAGATTATTTATGTTATACCTGAAAGTTTAGTTGATTTTATGTTAAAGAACATGCTGAAACCTTGCTGCCATTGTGCTTTACTGTTTAGAATGACTATATCTACATGAAGTCAAAAACTAACTGCCCCATAGTTCTTAATCCAGCAAAAGGTTTGGGTTTTTTTTGTTTTTTTTTTTTTAATTTAAACCCCCGAATGCTATTAAAAACCAATATGAAGGCTTATATGGAAGCTCCTTTAGGTAGGTGTGTCCCCAAGAAAGGCAGGATTGGTGGGAAGGAAGATGAGTCAGAGGACCAAACATCTTTAAACACATGGACACCACACAGCCAGGAAGGAATAGCATTGAGACATCTGAAATTGATACTTACTCTTCATATTTGCTTTTAAGTAGTGATTTCACTAAAGGCAAAAGATCTACACAGCAGCCAACTGAAATATATGGTTTTTCTTCCTGTAAACTTAAAAAACAAGATGTTTCAGAAGTGCCAGAAATTCACTGTGGGCATAGCACATTCACATGTCCCACTTCCTGTTTGTACCTGTTTGTAAGCACAGGAAGGCAGTCTACTACAACTCCAAGATCTTGTATCCTGGAAACATGGAAGAGAAAATAAGTGTCACTAGTTGAGCATAGGTTGAACTATGTTTCCATTAAGAAGTAATTATTGATAATTTACAAGATCTAAGGAAATCCTAAAAGACTGCATCATATTTGGTTTTGCTACCACTTTAAGAATATAAAGGAAGAGAGAATCAAATTTACCTCAATAGGTAGGCTACCAGTTCACCTATACTTCTCCTTCTCCAAAAGGTTAAAGCAACATTCAGCCTCAGATTCCTGCTGAAAAGTACTTGAGCCATAGTTTCATGGTCCTGAGAAACCTGTATGTTTTTAAGAATACAGAAGTTTACAGCAAGATAAGTAGTCCGCAATGACACAATAAGCTGCTTCAGTATGGCAATGCTGGAGTATATGAAAATATGTTTTACCACCTGAATGATTAACAGAAGTTTTCCTAATAATAGCCTTAGAGCACAAACTGCCTTGGAACAAGGCACCAACAGACTTTCTACTTTATCTAAAATCTGCAAGAATAAGGTCTGCAAACACCTGAATAGAGATATCTAATAATTAGAGCACTCACTCATAGGCATTAACCTATAAGTTTCAAAAAGTGCTTTGAGAAGTGCTTATTTAGATACTTATCAATTTGAGAATATTTAATATAAGTCAGCAGCATGAGTTTGCAGCCCAGAAACTCCATCATATCACCTGCTCTGCATCAAAGGAAGCATGGCCAGCAGTTTAAGGGAGATGATTGGTCTCCTCTAGTCTGCTCTTCTGATGCCCAATTTAGGGTACTAAATCCAGCACTGGGACTCCTTGCATAAGAACACCACAAAGCTGTTGGAGCAGATTCAGAGGAGTGCAGGGAGTTCCGACTGGAGGGCTGGAACATCTTTCCCAAGAAGACAGGCTGAGGGAGTTTTGACTGATCAGGCTAGAGAAGAGGCGGCTTTGGGGAAACTTTAAATACTAGAAGGCCAATGTAAAGAGAGCCTACAAGAAAGATGGGGAGAAGCTTGATCAAGTAATGCAGTGATAGGACAAGTTCTTTAGAGAGAGTGGTGAGGTGCTGGAACAGGCTGCCCAGAGAGGTTGTGGATGTCCCATCCCTGGAGGTGTTCAAGGCCAGATTGGATGGGGCCCTGGGCAGCCTGGTCTAGCATTAAATGTCGAGGTTGGTGGCGCTGCATGTGGCAGGGGGGGTTGGAGATTCATGATTTTTGAAGTCCCTTCCAACCCTGGCCATTCTATGATTCTGTGACAAGGTGGTAATGGTTTTTTTTTAAGTAGAAGGGTAGCTTTAGGTTAGATATTAGGAAGAAATTCTTTACTATGAGGGTGGGAAAGCATTGGAACAAATTGCCCAGAGAAGTTGTGGATATCCCACCCCTGAAGGTGCTTGAAGCCTGACTGGATGGGGCTTTGGACAATCTGATCCAAGGAAAATTGTCCTCACTATAGCAGAGATGTTGAAAACAGAAGATCTTTAAGGTCCCTTCCAGCTCGTTTGATTCCATAATTTCTCCATCATGCAGCCTTTCCAATCTAGCTTATTTGCCACTCACTCATTGAAGCCATTAGTTTAAATGGTATTTAAGGGTACCACTGACTTGTAACCTCCAGAGCACTCTCTTCATGAAACTGTAAGTAGAGGCTGCCATGAAGAGACAGGGTGGTGGCAGTCTTACATGTCACGCTTTCTGCCATGACTTACTTTGTTACCTAGACAGGCCTGCAGATGTTTAAAACAGCTACACTGAAAGAAAGGAAAACCTCAACAGAAAAGGACTGAGAAAGCCCTGTCACAAAACACGTTTATTTCATATCAGTCTGATGTAGCCAGTTTCAAAAGCTCCGCTACCATTTGAGTTTCCTTAAGTAATCTCTGTAAGAACAGTCTTTTATAATAATTTAAAAGTTGCTTTCATGGTCACCAAGCTAACACTGTTAAAAACAACCCCATCCAACCTCACCAGCTTATTTCTCATCCATACATTAACACCTTCAAATGAGGCCATGCATCTTAAGTCATGAAATCTAACCTGGCCAAAATAGTATTTTTCACTTGATGCTGGTATGATCTGAAATTAGACTAGAATGTCAGATCTAAGTTTGTGCTGATAAAGTGGCAGGACTACTACTGTTGGCAATTGAATCAGTCTACTGAGGAATAAGATTGCAAATCACAAACTGAGCCAATCTGAATGTTAAGAAAGCTAATCTACTCAAAAAAACTATTCAAAACTACTAAAAATGCTTACACTGAACTCAGATTTCTTTTAAGCTCAACTTACCTCTGAAAAAAATGCACTATATTTGGAAGAGGGGCCTTCTGTTTGAGATGAACCAGAGTCACTAGAATTCAGCAAGTGTGTACGACTGTCATTCAGTTTCGCTGGCAGATTCCCTGCACAAGCCAGTTCATTTTCTTTATTTGCCATGTTACAGCCCCTTGATTTAGGGAACTGTTTCTTCTTATAACAAGGCTTTGCAGTATAACAATGGACTTTTCTTTTACAGTGTGCTGCTTTGAGGAGAGATAGGGGACTGATCACCGTTTTTCCAACTGTTATTCTGCAAAAATACGTGAATATTTTAGTAAAGGTAATTCTAAACGTAAATCAACACTTCGTATTAAGGTAAAATATATCATTATGAATTCAGCAGTAAACTTACAGGCTACTTCAGCATTTTACCATCAGTACATAGCCTCATGACAACTGGGTTATCAAAAATAAGATCTACCATTAATACTGTTTTCCTGCTTTTTTTAAAAAATAAACTCATTATCATGGAAATGGACAAATAACAAGCACTGCCAGTACAGTTACAATTTTTCATTGTGACAGTTTGGGTGTTGTAATAAATTCAAATTGCTTCTTCCTCCCTGCTTCACTCCCTCCTGAAACTTTAGACCCTAAACAGCAAGACCCTCCTACCTGTTTGTGTATGAAGCCAGCTGTTTTGGAGATTTCTTATCCTGGGAGAAAGGGAATAAGGAAGGACAGGCTATTACTAAAAAGACTCAAACAGCATCACTGCTTTACCATGGACTAAATTTAATGCAAATTCCCTCCCAGCCACCTTCTCTATTCTGTTTGAAGCACAGCTACACTAACGTTTTTATAAATTATTTCACACTGATAAGCAGACATACAACTGTCCTTGCAACACCACAGTCAACTAAAGGTTTGCGTAGTCTTTGGAAGAGGTAGGATTGTGACATCAGAGGCTGACAGAGAACTAAAAACTGTGACTAATATAAAAAAAGCTTCTGGAATTTGATGAAGTTATATTACCTGTCTCTCGTATTGCTGGCCATTAAATGTATACAACAGATCAGCAGATGTTAGGAAAGATGGCAGCAGAAAATATTTCTTCAAAGCACAACAAAGAAAATGAAGGCCGATGTAGGTAAAACTAGCTCGATTATCCTAGATTCACTAACAGGAAACGTAAGCACCCTGATACCAATTAAGCTGCTATCATGGTTTTATGTTTTTTTGGTTTTCAGTATTCCACATCAAAACATCATGTACTGGAATTAGAGTGTTAATGCTCCAATTCCAGGTACCTGTCCCTATACATTACAGAAGTCATGGGATCTGACCCTTCTGGGTAGGGCGGGCTCTCAGTGCCTGGCAGTGGGTGCTGCACAGAATGTTAATATTCTGAAGGACTAAGAAAATTCATTCGAGTTATGCCATACAGGCTCATAAAACCCTTGAAAATTAAGCAACAGTTTGAACTTGAATTTCTAAATGTTTACCATTATAGTAAACTTCAATGTTTTAAGAACTATTTTTCCTACCCCACCTCTCAGATTTGTCATCTCTTAACAAGGAAAAACTTTTTAACAATAGAATTCCTAACCTAGAACTTTTTCTGATGAGACTGCAGGAAAGGAGAGGAACAGAACCAAATTAATATCTGCTGCTCATGTGGAAAACATGATACATCTGTGTCATCCCTGTGTGCCCATTACAATATTTCTCATAATATAATTGCTGTTCTATTCCATATCTAAATACAAAACATACCCAACACCACCACGTCTCCAGTTCTAGATTGGGCAAAACTATAAACTTTTGTTTGAATATTTTCAATTTCACTGGAAGAAAGAAATACCTTACCTCCTTCATGATCTTTTTAGTAGAAGAAGAGATTCTTTTTCTGGGGAGATCAACAGGACGACCTTCAATATGCAGTACTTTCTGTTTTTTAGCATTGTGAGCCTCAGATGCCATAATCTCTCAAATCCCTATTTTCAAGGGAAAGATTATCTCAGGTCATATTTTGTAAAACATTCGGTCAGCTTTCTTCAAATGCAACTAGCAACTACAGTTCAAATAGTTCAAATATTTGCAAGATATTCAATTATATAAATAAATCAATTCATTACTGTTCAGCAAACATTAGCTGGAAGCCTTATTAGTACCACTCTGATAAACTCTTCAAAATTCCCACTTTCAGTTTCCCACAAGAAGCAAAAAAAAAAAATCCATCTTTGTCGTCCCCAAGAAACACGGATCTTGTTTACAGATCAGTTCAGTACACCTGCATTCTAGGATGCCATACAGGCAAGAATTCATGTAAAAAATAAGACAAATTACTCATGAGAATTCTCCTCCAAGTCTATTTCATCTGCTATCTAAAGAAATATAGTTGTTCCCTATTCTTTCCAAGTGAGGAAAGACAGGAAAATAAAAATACTTCATATTTTTCAGGAATAAGGCAAGTTCCACCAGAATAAGAAAAAATTGTGTTAGATATCTCCCCTTACCTAGTTGGCAATTCCCTCCCACAACTTCTCCTCAGTATAGCACCCAGGTATCACTTCTGGAAAAAAATTCCTATTTCACAGATGACCTGTATGTATATACAGGCAGCTGGTTTTCTGTAGCACTCCAGAAGAACAGGGAGGACCAACTGCTACTGAAGTGAAATCCCACAGAATCAGCCTGTCAGATCCAAGAAGGTCCTTAACTTCAGTTCCTAAAGAAACATTTTTGTGATCATTGCTGTGACAATGACAGCTTCTAACTGTGCAGATCTTCTTACTTGTGACTTCTTACTTGCCTGTTTAATAAATTATCTCATATTCCCTCCTCTTTCATGCAGAGAAAGAAGTTGATTCCTAATGTATAAAACAACAGTGTTAAACTGGAACACTTTCTAATTAAAAGTGGAAAACAGAGTCTTAACAAGGAATCCTGGTTTAGTGTATGTGGCTTCAGTATTTGAGTCATTTTCTTATGGTTGAGTCAAAATATCTGAACTAGAAAGGTAAGTTTTCTACATAAAGCTTGATGCACCCAAAAGAGAAAAATGAAAAGGATTACACACTGATAAAATGTGATGAGAGAGCATGAAGCCTCCAGCTGAAACAGGAAAAGAACGTAAGATTACAGACTCCCACTTTAGAGGCCAGGAACAGAAATCCCAAAGGGCCAACTGATGATCAGATACAAAGGAATGTCTAGTGAAGTAAAATATCCTTACATCTGCACTCAATGTCCTACAGTTTAGGGTGGTCTTTCAAGTTTGTTTTTTTGGGGGTATCTAAAGACAAAGCAGCAGCAGTGAACATGAGCAAAGCAAACAGCATCAGAGCCATAGAAATGGATGGAATACATCCAAAAGCTGTACGAATCTAGGAAGAAATAGCTGTGTTATTAAAAGAGGTACAGAACCTCTCCTGTAGAGCTGCTAGTGTGCCTAAAGGAAAATGCAGTCAGTATTTAAAGATGGCCTTAAGGAAGGTTCAGTGACATCTCTGTCGCACAAATTGGTAAACAATGCAATTAAGAATAGAATTAGTAGATACAAATAATGTCTTGGGAAAGAGTCAACCTGAGTCCTGCTTTCAAGAATTAATGGCATTCTCCGAGCATGTGATGCATATTCACAGAAAGTAGTACAGTATGGGATATAGGAGAGCTAAAGGACAGATTAGACCTGGGATTTCAAAAAAGCTTCCTGAAGTCCCTCACTGAGGTTTCTTGAGAAATTAAGCAATTCATTGATGAGAGAAAGTTTCTGCATGGAGAAATACCTAAGGATAATAAGTGGTCTAAGCAGCTCCCACAGCAAACACTGCTGGAAACCTGCAGAAAAACCGTGCAGTTTGAAATATTCGTACAGTACCTCATGAAGAGGATAAATGAAGGCCGCTGGCGATACCAGGTTATATCAGAAACTAAAAATGAGGGTTAACCAACAAATTAAAGAAGAATTGTGATGAACAATAACCAGAAACAAGGATCAGGGGTGAATGCCGAGCAAAGCATCTGTGTCCGCAGGCATGAAGAAATTCTGGGTTCACAAACAGAATTACAGGCTGTGAGCTAATAATTACAACCCACAATAAGATCTGAATATATGACAGTTTGCTTTAGATCACTCAGATTGCTCAGTGTTCCATAAGGATCATTGATCAGCAATTAAAAATCTGTGCTCTGGGGAATCAGAGGGGCTTTACGGGAAATTGAAGCGGTCAAGAGAACTATCAGATATATTCTAGAACAGTCTGATGCTGCCATCCACTGCTATTTTTTGATACATATGGAGAATTTTAAAAAAAAGGCATTAGATTTTTTTTTTTAATACCAGGTCAAACAACTTATACCTGAACTTCTTGAATTTTTGATAATTTCATCATCATGAGTACGGCTAGCTATATTTGTTCCAAACAGCCTAGTATATTATCTCTTAAGGCTAATGTAACTCTTCTGCTTTACATGATTGAAAAAATAAACGAAAGATAAAATGAAGTCTCTTCAGCCTTAGCCCTTTAACATACAAGCTTAAACAGCTCTGCAGCATACTTTGTGACAACTGTAAATCAGAACAGAAACACACAAGTTCATTATGCTGATAGACTCCCATTCCACCCATTTTCTCCCTTCAATGAAGGGCTTTTCTAAGCAGATGACAATCCTTCCTCCCCTCTCTCTCCTCAGTTTTCAGGAAACAGAAGGACCAGCGTAAGAGCAACCATGTGTAATGGGAAGTCAGGTTATCCTTACCCAATCACTAGATGTTACCTTGGCAGAGTTCTCCTAGCAGCTCTAATACTGCGCTAATTATTTAAAAAAATATCCCCCACGAAACTGATCTAACCCAGATGCAATACGCCTCTGAAATCACAGCGTACTTGCACGAAGGCAGCACTAAATGGCTTCCAAGTGCATAGCTGTCAAAGACAAGTATTAACAAACACTGCCACTCCCTCCCATCCGCTGACATTCTGGGCACGGCCCCCAGAAGGGGACAAACTTTTCTTTGCATGTTATGTAACCTTCACATGTTTTAACATAACATAAATTTCTTACAGTGCACAGACTTGAGTACTTTGCAGATAGCAAAACAAACATGAAATAGTTTTATTTCAGTCATCTGCAATATCCTCTAAAAGAATCATTCGTCCCATTGCATGCATTGCCAGAATTCTTAAAAGCTCCTTTTTCCTACAGCATTCCACATACATTAGCCATCACAGATGTTCTGGGGTTTCTTTCCCACCCCTCATGTTATATCAAGAGCACATTCTCAAGGATGACAACATCGATCCTTATTTGAATCAGCTGGAAAAGTTCATTAATTGTTACTCCACACAGAGAGGAGGTGCCTGCTCTGAATGCATTTGAAGCTGGCACACATCACAGAGTCAGGAAAGAGCAACTAATTTTACTAATTGTTGCCAGATGTAAAAGGCTTATGAGACATTTCCAATAATGGTTATTCCAAATTTACTTCCAAAAGGATAATTTGTCTAGAAAAATAAATTAGCGCTATCTTATGATGTAGAAGATTGAGTAAATTTGGCATCATTTCCTTTCATTTTAAGCCTGATTGACAAATATTATAGAATCCATCTGTCTCTTGATTGTACATCCTTCCACATGTTTTCATTAGGAAACAGATTTTTTAAAGACTTTTCTTTGTAATTATGCTCTGACAGTTCAGTAAGTGTTTCGTATTGAATTATCTTAAGAAATGCATTCCTTAAGACCATGAATTATCATCAATGCACTGTTTTTGTTCAACGCTACAAGACAAGTGTTACACATCACCAGGGCACAAACTTTAGCTAACCGCATCCGTCAGGCCATTTCTTTCGATTTGAAGAGACTTACTTGGGAAAAATTAACATCAACTACATTTGCAGTATAGAAATACTACCTGAGTGACAACATCGCTACATGCCTCCTACTACATAGGCATGGAATTTGTTCAGGGCCTGCTATCATAAGCAGTCATAATGAAGCTTTGGAAGTGACCACAAATTGGAGTTCAACAAAGTTTAGTGAGGATGAATCCAGGCATGGGGCAGAGTACTCCCTCACACAGTCTAGTAAATGGACATTTAACTTCTAGACCAGTATTTTGTCCAGGAAAGGTGAAAGTAGTAAAAGCACCATACTATTTTCTGCATGTGGAAGTAGAATTTAAAAGCATGTTAAATTTTAAAAAGCACAGGAGAGTAGAATCATAGAAGCAGTCCTCCACTAACAAAACAATGTTTTTTACCTGTTGATTTTCACTTATTAACACTCCGGAATAGCAAGGTGGAAAACATCTATTGTGTTAACGCTCTCTGACAGCTGAGAGACAGGAAACAGAGCTCTAATATGCTGGAGCTCTCACATTAATACTGTTGATAAGCTTTAAGAAATTATCCATAAAAAACAAACGCAGTAATTTTTCTTTTCCTATTCGCTGTTTAACCCCAATCTGTAGCAAGAACTTTAAATTCAAACTCTGAGAAAGGTGCACTGGAACTCCTTCCCCTCCAAACCTAATGGAGTTACAGGTACCTACCTAGCCTCATGAGGCTGAATGCAGCCTGTGCCTATACTTCATGGCGTGAGATCACATGGCATTGTGCACTGCACTTAATTTTAGCCTGCAAGTCTTTTGATGATGAGATGTTGAGAGCATCTAAAAAATCTTTCTTAGTTCATACTCAAGACATTTACCATAGGATCAAGATACAGATCCATTTAAGTAAAAGACATCCTTATTACTCTAACTGAAATGCATCAAAGACAGAAGCTGCAAAACCTATGGATGTACTTCACATACACTACTGTAACACTACAACACAGAATATTCATGTATGTAAATGTATTCGTATAAGGATAGCTATTAATGCTACTCTTAAAACATAATAAATGTTCTCAGTTATAAAGCTTAGGAATTAAAAACAAAGCTAACTTGAATTCAGTTGAGTAAGCTTACTGACATTTTAGTCAAAATTACGTGCACTGACTAATAACGAAGAAACAGCTTTAAACTAAAACAATTTGTTTTTTCCACCCAGCAAGGGCCGAAAGCCACTTCTCTGCCATCTGTTACGCTTAATTCTCCCATCACAGCCAACCACCCTTCTTGTCCTTCTCTGTCTGCAGCTACACAATAGGAAGAACAAAAACGGAGGCAGTGAGAAAGGCAACGTTCACCTTACAAAAAGGGGCAGTTTTTAAGCAAATAATGCACTCACCCTCGCTCCAAATCATAGCACGTTACTGGAACAACAACAACAAGCTGATAAAGCTAACACAGTCTCTGACTGGTTTCACTCTTCAGAGTTTGTTAGGCCTACACTGAACGACAAGCCGAACTACTTCAGCACAGCAGAAAAAGAGATCTGAAGTCTTTTTAAGAAAGCAATTAACACAGGCTCCTGAAGCAAATGAAGACGTCTCGCTCCCTCCCTCTCCTCCGCACTGCAATAAGGCACCTGTCACACCCAGGGCGCAGAGCCCAGTCAGCAGGCCTCACCCCTGCCATTATCCTCCCCGGGCAGCACTACAGCCCCGCCGCGCTCCGGGAGCGCACGCCGGTTCCGACCGCCAGCTGACGCCGTCGTTTCAGAAAAAGGCCGACGCGGAGCCCCGACGGATCCGAGGCAGGGCCGCGCGCCGAGCCCCCGCACGGCCACAGCCGAGACCGGCGGGGAGGCCGCGGGGAGGCCGCCGGGACCCGCAGCCCGGCCCCGCTCCCACCCGCGTAGCCGCGGCTCCCGGACCCGCGGAGGCGCCCCGCGCCGCGCCCGAGCGAGCGGCCCCGGAGAGCCGCCGGCGGAAGGCCCGGCCGCGGCGGCCCCTCCCCGCCCGTCTCGCAGCGTCGCGGGCGCGCCCCGGGCCGAGGAGGGGCCCTGCCACAAGGGACGCCCTGCAGCCCGCCTTCCCGGTGCGGCGGCCCTCGCGGCCACGCTCACCCGCCGCTCATGGTACCGGACCGCCCACGCCGACAGGAGAGACCGTCACGGGAGGCTACAGCCGGGAGCCAGCGCCCGCAGCCTGCGCCATTCAAACGGCGCCGCGCTGCATGCTGGGCCGCGCCCCGCCTCGCTCCGCCTCCGCCCGCGCCGTGCCGGAACAGAGCGCCCTCTGGCGGCCGCGCCGCGGCGGCCCACCTGCGAGGGGAGCCTCTGCGGCGGGGCGCGCGGGGAGGCGGCGGTGGCGCCGCGGTCCCTCGCGGTGCCCGGCCGCCGCCCCCTGAAAAGAGCCGGGGGCGAAGGCCTGTGAGCGAGCGGGTTGGCTCCGCGGGCGTCGTGCGGAGCTGGCAGCGCCGTCACTGCATTCCGGTGTTGCTCACCATAGGGAGAGCTTTCTGATGCGTCATGTTCCTCGAGTATTTTTATTGAATCGGGAACTTTGCAACCCTTGATCTCTACTCTACTGTGTCCGCAGGCAGCTAATGACACAGCACGGTTACGAGCTTCAGATGCTAAAACCGGCAGAGAAGTCCGCGCTGACTGCAGAGTGTAGCTGAGTACGAGCTGCTTCTGTGCCCCTGAGGCTTGGGTGTTATTCCAGCCCTGTGTTTGACCGGGTACAGCATCTCAGGACGTACCTGAGAAATACAGCTGGTGGGAAAGACGGACTGTTTTGTAATAAACAAAGGAGAAGGTGAGATTTATCCTACATCTCCTCTTACTTCATTCCTTTCCATCATGAATTCTGCTCTGAAAGTGTGACACTTTGTCATGCAGTTGCACAACATCCCTGCAGAACCAGGACCACATCTGTACCTGACACAGACACATTCTGGATTGGCCAAAATGTTTGTTCCTAGTGCACCTTACTCCCAGTTTTGGGGGAAGAAAGGATGAGCTCTGATAAATTACTTTCTTTCTTCGTTAAGTTGAGCATGACAATTTAAATCATTTTAACCATAACTCACTTATTAAAACATTTCTTCAGTGTCTGAGTAACTCCAAGACTACGTGGATCTAATTGATGACTACATTACCTTTTTTTTTTCCCTTTTTTTCTTTTTTTTTTTTTTTCCCCTGGCTTATGATTCAAGCTTTAAAACAAGGTGGTCTATAAGATACTGGCACGTAGCACAGCTATGCTATTTGAAGAAGGCATTTGATTGATAGCACTAAAAATGAGCTATGGATACATATTCAAGCCCTCAGTTCAGGCAGTGTTTCTTCTCAAAAGTTTCATAACCATTCTGTGTTTAAGAGCTGCTGGATTCTTGCGCTTTCATCATTCTCTTGAGCCAAAATGCCCTGGTGCTTAAAAGTTTGTTCTAATTTCACATCTAAATTTATTTGTGCCCTGTTTATTCTTCTTGTGCCAGTATTATTCTCTAGTTAAATGCATTCTCACTTTGGGTCACAGATTACAAATAGACATCTGCTGTTGAAGAATAACTTCTCAGCAATTTTATTTTGCTAGGTTAAATAAACTAAATGTTCTTAATTTCCTACTGCAGGATAGCCTTTCTATTTGCTTAATCATCCTAACATCAATTTTATGTTCATTTTTGCAGATGTTATAGTTTTGGTTCAAACTGTCTGGATGTACACTGCTTAAAATATTCACGCTTCTCTTAGTCATCTAAGCACTTCAACCACGGATATCCAGGCACATATGATCAGTAAGCATTTTTTTTTTTAATGATTTATTTTATGCTCCTTTAAGAAACATGGTACCATACTGATGAAGAGCTTGATCAAAGGAAACAGATGAAATGCTGTTTTAGAGATTAGGACAGTTACCACATGATGTGTGCCTAAAAATGCTTGGGCTTTCCTGAACAGACTTTTGTTCTGGAGTTCATCAGGAGCATAGAGCTGGATACCAAGTAGATTTTAGAAGGTAAATAAGTTCAATGCTGATGGTAGAAATAGTAGAAGTGTTTCCCTGTATAATCAGAAATGGAAAACAAAATGCTGGTTGCTCTTATGTCTGAGTGCTCCCTTTTTGTAGAACAATAGTTAAATCCAAAGATAATGGTTAATGAATTAAAACCTACAGAAGATGAAATTGTAATTATCACATGGAGAACCTTGAGGGACTTATAAAACATGGTATGGTTGTGTGGTGTTTGATACCTTGTGGGAGTCTCTGTCACAAGATCTTAAAACTGAGAGAATATGGAGAATGGAAAAGGAAAGAAGCTAATCAAGACTTAATGTTTACTTTGTGAATTTGGTTTCTTTTTTTTTTTTTTATAATGTTTTTTTGCTTGTTTTGAATTTTTCATGTTTATCCAAAAGTGATCCAAAAGCAGTGCTGATGATATCCTCAAAAGGTCCTAAAAATGTTCTGTCCCTGGCAACAACATTCCTTCTTGTATAAAAAAGATGTCAGCATACCATCTTAACTATGTATGGCAGTTTTACATGCTGAGGGACATAAGCTACATTTGGTATTTTAAGTCTCTAGGAAGTACCTCAGTTTTTCAGTACTGATAATTTCTATGGTTTTGTCAGTGCTAAAAGTAACAAAACGTGTTGTGTTTTTTTTTTTTCTGAAATTAAATAGCATTAACTTCAGATCAATAATGTTATTGTTGTAGAGAAATACCAAAGACACTAATAAAAATAATCATTTTGCAGTACTTTTCTCCCCAAAAGGTTATATTTCAGTAAAGCTATAATCTGTTATGTATGCATTAACATACAAATATATAAAATAAAATATGTTAAAAATGTACCATATAAAGTCCAATTTTATTTAGAAGACTGATACTATCATGAAAAATAATATGCCAAAATGGATAATATCATCATAGGGAATGTGTGTTCCATAAAAAATGAAAGAGGACAAGAACTTGACAATGCATTTTCTGTGTGACGTAATCAGAGACTTGCAACAGCCATTATTTTTATTCAAAATCCTGAGGAATGTCATGTGATCTTATGCTTATGGTTAACTTTTAAAGGGTAGAGCAACTGGTTTGTTCAGTCAAGGTTACCAAATAGAATTATATTTTGGTTCCTGGGCCTGGTTAGTAAGCAGCTCTTCTAAAAAAAAGCTGTTCTTCAAGTCCACATAGAAATATAACAGAAATTGAAATAAAAATATAGAAATATAATTTCTGTTAAGGACTGAGTTCTATTTCCAGAAAGACAAGCCTTATTCTGGCTGTTTAGCATGGACTGTCCAGCTGATAATATTAACAAGTTAATCACTCTACAACTCAGTTGTAGTCATTTCCATTAAGAATTCCACTTCTTTTGTGTAGCTTCCAGAAAAACAGTCCTAATAACTAAGCATCCTTTTATCTTTTCTAAATATATTTCTGGACCTATTTTCTTTTAACTTACTTTTTACTATTGTATCCTCTGAATTAAACAACAACACAAAATAACCCACCAGAGTTTCTTGAATTAATTGAAAGGTACTGAAAACCCATATTCTTTTTTGAAACTTCATTTCCCAGCTCCACGTTCCCTTTCATTGTTGTTGTGTTTTTTTTTCCATTTTTTTTAAATTTTTTGATTTGTATAAATTCTGTTGATAGAAGAAATACCTAATGCTGCCACTCCTGCACAGTGACAATACAGGAGTGCCTGTACATTTCCAAGATATTTTTAATGTGCTTGAAGCCTGCGTGAAGAATGCAGCACTTCTCTACAATTGCTTGTTTTAATCCTGTGATCAAAATCTGCTACACCGGCTTAAAAAATGTATTTGCTTGAAACTGAAGAAAATGTCATGCTTTTTATAATTACTAGCAATGAATTGAAATTTCAATCAGTTCTAGTCAAGATCTAATTAACTATTTTCAAAGAAAGAAATTATCTGTGAGAGACTCCGGTTTATGTAATCTACCCTGGAATACTTATTATTGTTGGTGTGAATAAGTTAAAGAAAAATACATTATTTAAAGAATGTGATATGATAGGAAGTTTTTTTGGACCAATGAAGGATATTTTCAGACATCAGAAACATAGCTGTACAGACAAAAAAAACCAATGCAGATGATAATAAATTGCCGCTGTAAGATCTTCTGTAACTACCATAAATGAAACTGTGATAAACATGGAGCGAGGAAATGAACACAAAGGTGCCACCAAGGACTTAGGTTTGCTACCCTTTCCCCTCTCTTTCTCAAGGGCAGTTTTGTATAGTTAATTTCATGGTTGTCTTCTGAATGAGTTTGTGCAGCGTATGGCAGGTTTGAATGGTCACATCTTCCGGAAGGCTAAAAGAGAATCTAACTAGATTCAAGTAATTATACAGTAACAGCATTTTATAAGATGATAATACCTAATCTGAATAATGCTTTTTTGCAGAAAAGAAAGAATATAGATCTAAGTACATGCAGTTCTAACAGATGGAAATAGAAGCATGCCTACATGTAAAAAATAAAACCTAACTTCTTTCATATTCACATATACTTGAAACTTACATTGATAGTAAACAAAGACATACACATTCTTTAAATTAGGAATTGGGTTTGAATATAAATTCAAGAATTCTTTGGATTGTTTCCTTTATGTTACCTTGAATTTCAAATTAGGTGTAACTATTGGTGTCTTCACAAATGTAACACTAGTTTTTCTCTGGCAATTTCTGGTGTGAAATAAAAATGTTGATAGTGATTTTGGACACAGCACAGAAATCAAATATGCAGCAAAGCAAAGTGCTTGTAGTACGGCAAAGAAAAATTGCCTGTTGTAAGAATAGGATGGAGAAAATCATTGAAAAAGTCTTGTTCTGTTCAGAAGTGGCTCAGGCATTACAGCTGGATAGCGTTATACTGATAGCTCTTTTTTTTCCTGACACCTGTAGAAGTGAGTTGCATCTTGATGTTTTCCTCTTTTTGTGTTTGCGTTTCCTTATTATAATGGCTACTCCCTTTTCCAGATTACATTTCTCGCTGCCTACGTGTATTTTCTATTTTCCCCAATATTTTAACAAACTTTTACTTGCCAGCTGCTGTGTGACACAGCGCAATCCCAGTTGATTTTCTCATTTTTCCAGCCTGGCTTCTTTGTCATTCCTCTGAAGGTAGAATTTAAATCTCACGCTGTGTTCTGGCACTTACGGATCTCCTCTTACCTACACAGTAGATGTCTGTGATGTGTACTAGCTACTTGTGGGGGTGGTAGGAACATCAAGGATATTTATTAACTGTTTAATCTTTAGTCTTCAGGCTGGAGACAGGATGGCTCAGGAGACTGGTAATGGGATAAAGCTTTTCCCCGGCTGAATTGCCAGCTCTGGGTCAGATTAGCAGGAACAGAACGTTTCCACCATCTGGTGTCTGGTCAGTGACCCATATGAGAGAAACCAGTTGTCGTCACTGCTGCTGGTGAACAGGTTTCCAAAGTGCACACACACACACAGAACCCGCACTGCGAGGGTTAGAAACCCCAGCAGAAGCTCAGTGCACTGAAGGAGGCGCTGGGAAGCTGGGCTGTCAGGAGATGCTCTTTCACTGGGAAGATTTCTTTTATCTTCTGAAATAATTTGCTATCTGAATGAAACAACGGAGCTGAGTAACTGCTTTAAAAAGAAAGAAGAATCCCCACTGCAATATTCAGAAAAGATTATCTTTAAATTATTATGTGTAACTAACTAAAATTTTAGTTTAATGTAGGAATCACATGGGATTAATAACAACTTTGTATTTAATTTTCCTGACTCAAAACTACGCTTTCAAGGTGATCATTTTGAGACAAACAGAACAGGTAGGCCTTAATAAAGAAAATGCACGAAGAATTTAGGATCTGATTTTCTGGCTTGCTAACAGTGTGGGGGCCTTTTGTGTATTTATTATTTGAAATCATATTATGAATTATGATGGTTTCAGTTCCATAATTAATAATGCAGTGAGATAATGATACAGGTTACGTTTGTCTTCTCCCCTAAAGTGATGCTGTTATACATCACGTCTGGTAAAAACGGAAAGAAAGGTAGTTCTGACTCGGAAATATTACAGACCTATTTGCATATGAATGACACGCTGTTTGAGTACGCGCTGCTTTGGCTTTATGTTGTACTTTGCACTCGGCTGCCCAGGAACAGGAAGCTCACGAGTTAAACGGGAACACTGCACGTGTTCCTAGAAGCGACTCTGAACGAACTCGTTCAGCATTGAGCTCTGCCCGCTCCTTTAAAAATTTCCATGGAGAAACTCACACCTTCCCGTGCTCCATTCGCCGCTCCCGTATCCCCGCCAGGTTCCGGCGGGGCGGGGCCGCGCCCGGCGCCTCGCTATTACAGCGCCCCCTGGCGGTCCCACTCGGGAGCAGGGCGAGTGGCGGCCGGCCGGCAGCCCGCCTCAGAGAACTCCGGCGGCACGGCGGGTGCTGAGGAGCGCGGCTCCGGGAGTTGGGGCAACGCTGCTTTGGCCGAAGCTGTCAAACAGCTGGGCACGGCTTTGGAAAAGACGAAGCGTCAAAAAAACACGCTCTCAGAAACTAAGGATTTTATTCGTTTACTCTTTCTTTTCTTGGCATTGCGTTTTTAATACTTTCTGTTGTCTGCACAGCACTATTTTTATCCTGCTTCATTCTTTTCTTCCTCAGAAAATAAAGTTTCAGTTTCTCCTTCCTCCTCTCCCATGTTGTTTCATCCTTTCTCTGGAAACTCTCAGCCACCCTTCCAGAGACACCCAGATGCTCTACGGATTAACAAACCAAGAACAGAGAGGCTTCATTAAGATACAACGAAGTAACTCTAAATAAATCTATGATCCATTTTTTTAATCTCTACTCTCTTTGCATAGCTTTGTTGATATTGCAATTGCGAGTGACTGTTCCAGAAAAACAGCCTGCAAGCCTCAATTCATTAAGTTTAGTGTAGTATTCCTATGGCAAGATAAAGCAATCCTGTGATTGTTTTGTCTGGTGGTAACTCCGTACCTCACAAGATACGAATCATCATGTTCCTCAAATAATTTTTCCCATATACATTATCCCAGATGCAGTCTCCAGGCTTTCCTTGGAATAAATGTAGGAGTTAATTCTTACTATTAATAGCGTACAAGGGCTGCAGAATGTAAAAGAAACAAAACTTGTTACCTTTATAAAGTGGCATAACATCTGGTAGCATAAGCTAGAAACTGGAATTCATTGAGTATCTTCAGATTTCAGGAACAGGCTACAACAGGTGTGATGTCACCTACGCTTTCAGTACTGTCACTCCACTTTTGCAGAAGCTGCAGAATAAATCATGACTTTCCATTCTGGGTTACAAAAAAGCTGACTAAGACATTTCATTTGAAATACACATGGTTTTGTTAGGCCTTTAGTCTCAAATTATTATTTTTAGTGTTTTGTCTTTGAAGATTCAGTTATTGAATAACAAACTGAATCAGCATAATAGCACTGCCTCTGACTACAGCTGAATTATTTAACAATTCTTCAGTTGTTTCAAACTCTTTACTGAATTTAATGTAATTTTTGTGCTGCCTTCTACACCTTCATTCTCTTCAATTGAATTTATTTATTTCTCCTTTTAATCCTTCCATGTCATTAAATCCTTTGGTTCAGCCTAATCCTTCAAATCCTGTAATTACTCAAACAAAGCATTTCAACCTTTTGGCCTTCCTGGACTCTTGCCTTTTCTCTCATGACGCGTAGGTCTCTCTTGATTAATGATGTTTACTGCTATGTTTTCTTTCCTGGGATGCTCATGGAAAATTTTGTGCTACGCAGCTTCCATCCATCATAGCACTCAGCATCACAGTCTCACTGTGAGCATTGTAAAAATTGTAGAGGACACTTTGCAATATGAGAAAGATCCCTTCTTTTAGTCGAAACTTACCACCATCCTTGCTGTAATCCCAAGTAATAGAAGTTGAAAGCCTAGATTTTGATTTCAAACAACTATTCTCAAGTTCTTTATCCCCCTCCAACAAGATGGTTTGTTTTTTTTTTTGATACTGCATAAGGCACAGAACTATTTTATTTTTCGTATCTCAGAATGACAGCACTTTAGAACATGTGACTATTCTTCTAGGTGCATACTGTAGTCATTTTCATTAGGATATTCTGAACGTTACAGTGGTGACATTAGTTAATGATGCATATAATTTTTCATGCAAGGTGTATTTGTAAGGAAGTAGTCAAAATTTAGTGTTGTATTATATTTTTTTAATTTACTTTGTTTTTTGGAAGAGACCAATGAGTAGGCCAGCCTCTGGCTGAAATCTATCAATGCTTTTGTTCACAGGAATGGTATTTTTAAAAATGATGAAAAATAATGTAATGCTATTAAGGGGTACAATAGAAAGATAAGGCAGGAATGATTACAAAATGATTACAAATTTTAATGAAATGTTATTGAAACAAAATTACTTGTTGATACAGTTGAAAACAAACATTAATATTTGCTGGATTTATAGTAAGTAGTAATGTGTGCAGAGGGAAAAAGAATATGGAGTTGAGGGAGAAAGAATCTGGAAATATATCAGATATCAAGAAGAGGGGAATCTAATTAAATGTGGATGTATAGGAAAACAAATACAGTAATGCGAGAAAGGGAAACAGACCAGCATGAAGGAGTAGCAAAATTATCAATGTATTCCATACATTCCGTGCGTAATTGAAAACACTGTATTGAATTTTGTGATTTCAACTGAAAAAAATTAAATCCTATGTTCAACATCAAGCATCTATGGTAAAGAAAAACTTGAAACTGTCCTGCACATCTTGCATATTGAGAAAGATATTTATTTTGGATGCAATAATAAACAGAAAAATTGTGAAATCTGCATCTGCACTCTACATTCAGCTGTTCAGAAACTGCTGTGGAAGGTACATGCACATGTGCAAATACAGCTCAAATAGCCAGAGAGTTTGCTGTTCACTGTGCTTATAGCCTGTGTTTGTTCTCTAATAAATATTTGAGCTTCCGTTCCTCAACTCTGTGCCTTGTATGTACATTTATATATCACAGTTAAACAAACATGAGTATTTTTCCTCTAAAGTACATGAATTAATTTAAACTAAGTGAACCATGGATGTATTTAAAAAAATAAGCTGAAATGATTTTTAAGCAGCAGAGTCTTTGACATCTGTACCTGACCTGAGATTTATGCTTCTTTTTACCTTTATACCTCTTTTTACCAGCATGTGTTTCAAAGAGGTTCTTCCTGAGAAAATATGAGTTCTCCTCATAAAGCAAAGTCTAAGACAAGTGGAAACAATTGGGTGCCTGGGACAATTCTCTCAATGAGGTATATTGGGAAAGTATTTTTTCTGTGCTTATGTGGCTGAGCCCAAGCTAATGAAAATGAATTGTATAACCATCTGTTCCAATTTTTTTTTTTGTAAAAGAACTATAAGGTAGAAATTAAAATAGATGCTATCACAAAATATGTAGTTAGAGATAATAGAATTCATTGGATCAATAATATCAGAAAAATTGAAACCTTTTGGGGCCATGCAACTTTTTCACATGTGTACCAAGCAAACTTCTGCATCAGCACAGATTAACTAGCTGTTGAGTTCACCTCTGCAGGATGCTACTTAGACACACAGTATGGCACAGTATGATGCAATATAATGAGAATAGGATTTCAGTCTACAGTTAGAAAGTTACTAGTGTTGATAATGTAAGGTACAAACTTGTATTTGGGTAGGGACATGTAAAATGGTACCTTTTAGTACTGCTACTATGGCAATTACTTTCCTCTTTCCTTTAGTGTTTGTCACAGCAGTTAAAAATACCTTGAATTTGTTGAAAATATCCTAGACTTGCTAGATTTGCTGTGACTGCAATATATTTGAGCTTGCTATTACTTGTGTGAAGTTATTACAGCTGTGAATAGAAGCCATAAGTGAATTAAATCAATTTACAGACCAGCCATACTTGTTCACAATGAGTAATATTAATTCCCTGCAGCCTTTTTAATAATAATAATAATAATGGGCTTTGTGCACAACAAACGTCAGAAGTCTCCCCTTATTATAGGGACAAAGAAGCATCCCATGTTCTTAATTTTAGTCCTACTCCTGTTAATCAGAAGAAACTTGCTAAGTGAGCAAGAATATAGAATTTTATTGAATAAGGGGAATTCTACAACTATTTGTATTATTAGCCAACTTACTTAAAAACATTATGGACTTAAGGCAGATAGTTTCTGCAGCTTTTTTCTTCTACAGATACAAGGTCCATTCAAAATTTAGGGAAATCATCTCTGTAAAATGTCTGTAAGACGTGACTTGTCTTCACTTCAGTAAAAAGGCAATTCTCAAAAATCAAGTTCTTGTACATTAAATAAGCTGGTTTTAAACTGCAGTTGAATTAAAATGTGAGATACAACCTAAAATGCTGCTGTTTGGACAGTATGCATCCAACACTGAGCAAAAATAACACACAGCTCTTAGGTTACTACTGCATATCCAGGCCTACAAAGAAAGAATACAAGGAAATTTCTTTTTCACTGCAGTACTGTAGCAACATACTCAAACAACATGGTTTTATGACTCTTTACTCCCTTCTGCCTGCACTGCCTACTTATTTCTGCCTTCCTTCAAAGTACAGAAAGTTGTATTCTGTGCTGAAATGTTCCCATACATGTCAAAAAGTAATTGGTTGTAATTCTAGTTTTGTTCTCACATTTGTTATAAACCTGCTATTCTGCATCACTCCACATGGTGTCTTCATGGTAAAGCATTAAATATAACTCAGTGTCCAACTCACTCAGAATGCAGCTTTTCCTTTTTTCCTTCTCTCCATGCACATTTATGCACAGAGCTCGTGTCTGACCCATGCATGCACTCTACAAGATTGAAAGCTGTTTACTTTGAAAGCTAGGTGTTTTTTTTTCCTGAAGGAAGGTGACCTACTAAAAATAATTTTAAATTGATTTGGGGAATTAAAAGAAGCTGTTTTTATTTTTGAAGGCTTTCTTCTTCACTAGAAGGAATTCTTTATTTGCAAGCATGTACACTTAGAAATAATGTTATTCAGTATGCTCCTATAGGTAATCTTCCTGAATAAGTTAGTGGGAGGGAAAACATGAAGAGTTCAAATAGAAAATCAGAGGAAGGGAGTTTGTTCAGCCTAGACAGGAATGGGCTTGGGGATATCTACTCACAGTCTCTCAGTACCTGAAAGAGTACTGAAAGAGTAGCTGTAGGGAAGCTGGATGTCCTCTCCCTTCCTGGGTGCACAATGACAGGACAAGTGGCAATGAGTACAAGAAGCTCCATCTGCATGTTAAAAAGACATTATTCAGGATTAGAACCATTCAACTCTGGAAGAGGTTGCTCGTGCAAGTGGTACAATCTCCCTCACCAGGATTATTCAAAACTTTGCTTGGCAGCAGCCCGAATAAACTCATTTCCAGAATACATTATTCAGATAGCTTCCAGAGCCATCCTTGAATCTGGACACTTCTATGATTGTAGAGTTCTTCTTGTTAACTAGGACTAAACCTTACTTCATTAAATTTGCATAGGATCCTCATGTCATCCTGTTGGTTTTTTGGTAGTTTTTTTTTTTATTTTTTAAAACATGGAGAACCATAAAAAGTATCAATCGATCTCATGCAAAGAAAGATCATATCTGTGTTGCAGTAAAACTAACATACAGTTTGGCTTGCTCAGCACCCCAAAGTAAAGAATATGAAAGTGCAGTGATAACTATATGTTTCCTCCCCCTGTGAAGATAACTAATACAAAACATTACATAAAACATTTTTGAAAAAGACCTGACTGTTTTATTAGGCATGTTGCTGTAAGGATTTAGTTTGGGTCTCATGGATCTCAGAACAGGTGGACAGAAGGTTGCATTAAATCAAGTATTTTCCCAAAGGTCTGAAATAATTTGTCTTTAAAGAGAGAAATCAATAATTACTTTCAGAAAACTAGTGAGTTAATGTTGAAGGTGTTTTTTTTTTTCCACCTGGAAAGTGGTAGATGTAGATTTGATGCACTTCTTAACTGGATGGAATTGGAACTTTCTATACTGCTTCCAGAAAATGTCTTAGTCACCAAGTTATTGGCTACCATGGATGGAGGACATGCTGTTGCTCCTTTGTTAAAAAAAGAGAGAAATTCCAGACTCTTGTAGAATGAAAAAGTCTTGAAAGAAATATGATTTTCTAGGGAGTATCCTGGCACTCACAAGATTTCAGTCCCTGTTTACATCAGTGTTTCTGCTTTCTGTATTAAGCATGTGTTGACATTTAAAATGCAGATAAAGAGATTTGGGAGTACAGCACAAAATCTCCCCTCATTCATTCAAATTCTCACTTTCCTGGTAGCTTTCTCACCCTGCAAATCTTTCATTCCTTCCTGCATGAAAACATGCCACAGCTCCAACAGGAAGGGAGGGCATGCTAGTGTTTAGCAGAATAGGCAGGACGATGAGTCAAAGCTTGTAAATAACATGAGTACTATTATAATAAAGCAGAAATTATATTTGAGACAGCTGCATTTAAAGAGGGAGAGAGTTGTTCTTGTAATGAAAGTGTTCCAGTGTCTCCAGGGATTACTTACAGAGAAATATTTTCCAGCCTGGCCTACCTCTTAGGAAATATGGGCACATGCTTCAGCTCCTTCAGGAGAGGGAAATATTATGCTGCCTCTTTCATTTTCTAGGAGAAGATACCATCAGCTCTCATAGATAAGATATGGACACCTCCTCCAACATTAAAATGGAATATTTGCAGCTGCATTTTGTGTGAGGTCTGCTTGCTTCATCATTACTCATTTTGGTTCTGAAGCCTGAAATGCCTTTAGACTTTACTCAGTTGATGACATTACCTGTCAGTGTCTTCTAGACAATATTTAAGTTACGAATAAATGTACTACAGAGAACAGTGGTGGTCCTCACCTTGTGGTTTCACAGGTCAGGGACCTGACAATATGTTCTGATTCCATTTTTCACTTTAAAAGCCTGTATTTCCTTCCCACAGAAACCAGGACACAGGGAACAATAAAGAAAATTAAAAAGAATCTCACCCAGTGTAGATTTAGATGAGAGTCTAGGACTGCACCTGACCTTGAATCCTGAATTCTGCAGGAATGATGCCTTCGTCCAGTTTCTGGAGAATAAGTAGATTAATAATACTTTTGTTGATGGTCATCCTAACTTCCCAGATCAAGCATATTGGGCATACAGTGGAGCAAATCTGTAGGCACCTAGAAAATTTTCAGGTCAAGCACACTGAAGCTATTGAAATCAGATGCTACCCTGGGGTGGCTTGATAAATACTTCAGTCAATCTAGGAATGGCTGAATTTACTTCGCATTTAAGAGAACAGACAGTGCTAGAATAAAAGCGCTTACTACTGTTGATAGTCAGGATATTTAAATGGAGTCCTATATTTGGAAAGCATAATGTATTTTTGAAGTTGCAGTTTTATTCTTTTAAATCAATTCTGTTAGCACGACACCTGAAGGATACTATTTTTCTCCTTTTCCAGTGTCTTATAAAATGTGCAAGATATGTGTTTTGAAAATGCTATTTTTTGGTAGTGACTTGGTTTTGACCATCTTTTTTTATAGTAAGTAATGAAGGTGGAGATCAAAATAGACTAGCACCTACAGTCAAGCAAGATTCTTCACCATGCTCTCTCTTCTCCAAGAATTTGTGAAATAAAATAACAGCAAATTAAATAGTATTTTTTCAATCAAGACCTTAAATCCTACTGGATGCCTGCGTAAAACAAATAATCACTTATATCAAGAAAGTAAAGCTAAATGCCAAGTACTGTTCAACAAGGGTGATGATTACCATGATGTCATTTACATTTCAGTAATTTAACAACGTGATCAGTTTTGAGGAGGATTTTCACAAAAGACAATTTTCTTTTTGTAAAGCATAGCATAAGTACTACCCATTTCATTATATTCCTCAATAAAACAACAATATTTCTTGTTCAGTGGTAATAACAGAGTAGCGCATTGTCACATTATTCACATTCCGCTTATAAGAGGAAGTGATTACACCAGTCATTGTTATATTGCATCCATCAGTAATATTTCCAAAGTGTACAGTTAATTCTTTTATCACAACTCTGGAAAAAGGATACCTTATTAATCTCATTTAATGAAAAGTGAACTAATGTTTAAATGCCTGTGTTCATACCATCTGCTGTAGTATCAGGTCAAGGTAAGAAGTAATGATCTAAGCCAATCACTTTGCAGAGCTACTAAATCCTGGCTGCCAAATTTGACAGCAAAGGGAAGCTAAGACTGTCTGGTGGTACAAATTTCTCAACTGCCTTGTTAACATTTTACTTATTGTATTAAGAAGTTTGAATACTCTTCAGTAAAGTCAAGTAAAAATAAATTTTGTTAGTATCTAGCTTTGGACATTTATGGTGTGATTACTTCACTGGACTTTGCAGAAGAGTGAAATACGTGACCAGTGGTCTTTATAGATCCTGATAGGAATAAATTTGTCTATATATCTGCTATCTAATTCCAATCTCCTAGGAAAACTCTTTGTGAACGCAGACAATATTGTTTGATCTTCTCAGATAGGCTTATTTCTCAAAAGAATGGCAGAGTTTAAGTTAATTTTCTCAGAAGTTACCTTCCTGCCAGAAAGAAAGATGTTTTTTGGTTTTTTCTTTTGTTGTTTGTAACTTCCTGTAGAACACAGGAGCATAAAGGTGACAATTTAAAATTTAAAAAACATGTAT